>NT_177059.1:1406327-1598289 GCF_000188095.3 Bombus impatiens | reverse complement strand
GAAAAAAAAAAAAAAAAAAAAAAAAAATGCGATCGATAGGCCAACAGACATTTTATTTTATCTTACGCGATGGTGACGAAAGTGAATGCTTTATTTCGCACCATTTATCGAACATTCCTATTGGATTTACCTTCGACGTTTGTTTCTGTTTTTGGGTATTTATTAGCGTAGAACGTCGATACCTCGGGTTTTATCGCAATATTTCAGTTTTCATGTATTTTAGTTAATCGATGAGAATTGTTTTCTGTGAACGATAAATTCGACGAACGGAAAAGATTATGCGCTCGTATCTTGGATTTATCGAAACGAGATGCGTACTCGTTTCGCAAAAATTCAATTGATAGTCAACGTTGTGCGAATGTTTTCCTAAATTAGCACGCTTGGAAAATATTACGAGGGAAGAAGAAAATTAAACTGTAAGATAGAACAAAATTATTTTCCTCGAAATTTTTAGCGAAGGAATATCGCATTTTTAATCGCGATATAATATGACTGCGCTGCCGCTGTTACAACGTTAGGGTAGTAGTAACTTAAAAGTAGACCGCTACTCTCAGCTTTTAAATCTTTCACTTCCCGCACATGTTATTTCCATCCATCTTTCATACTCCATCACCTTACACAGCAATCCACTTTACCTTGGCCACGAAAAAGCTCCCGTTTTGTACCCAACATATCCCAGGATGTTTCCCTCTACTCCAAACGATTAGTTCCTTCTTGTAAACCATAATAATAACAATAACAACAACAGTAACAGCAATAATAATAATAATAATTACAAAAATAGTAATAATAATAAACTTCTATTATTGATACGATCTTCGTAAACTAAACTACAATGTTCAGCATTTCCTGCATTTTAATCTGATTCGGAACATCGAACCGTCTTTAATTCGCGGAGAAGTACGAAGAAATATAAAGAATCTTTATAATTATCTCTCACTTCGTATACATTCATTAAGTGGAACAATAGAACACGTTTCTCCTTTGCTTTAGTTTAATTCTTCTACTAAAAAATAAGTCGAGTTGCGTATACTTTGATTCTTGTAACGTTTCAATTATATCATTATTTGCATTATTGTTGGTATATTTCGTATGTGAAAAGAGCAAAAGAAAATTAAGCAATTGCGCCAAATTTCGAAATCTCAATGAAACATATTCATTGTCTTTCTTTTAATTGAATTTTTGTTCTAACAATAAGTCGAATTTCATATTCCTCCTGCAACATTTCGTCCACATTTCGTCATTTGTCTTGGAACATTCCGTATATATGTGAAAAAGAAAGGAATTAGCCAATTGTGTCACACTTTCAAATTTCGAAACTGTTTCACGATAATTGGCCCGTATTGATCTATGATTAATCATTTAATTGCGTCACTCGTTTCGAGGCAGCTTGTCACCGATCAATCGAATCGTTGACACTAATTCGCAGTATTCGCAACTTGAATGCGACGATTAGTCGACTTTATCCGAAACTCGTAACCATTTCGTGCACCGTTGTGTAGATTATTTTCGACGTCGCGTCGGCGCGCATAAATTTGTCAAAGCTTGATAATTGTCGCCCCATTGAAAATTGCAAGTTAATTTCGTTATCGTCGAAGACAACGTCAGCCGCATTATCGACGAAACACGTCGTTTAATTAGACAGCACAAAGAATGATTTATTAAAAATTTGCGAGCGGATTTGGAAATTAACGTCGATTGTCGAGTGCCTCGTGTTGTTGCGACGTTCGAACAAAAATTTTCTGCTTGTGCAAATATATACGCGTAAAAGCAAATTTTGTTGTTGGCTTATAAAAGTTGAAGATTTCGAAGTCGATATGCAATTTGTTGCAATTATATGTTGTTGACAAAAGCGTTCTTTCTGTGAAAATCATACGGCTAAAAATTGACGATAATTATTCACGAATAATTATTTCTATTTCGCGAGAAACTGTTAGTAATTTATCAGAGAACTTTATCGAGCGATTGGCGTATAGAACTTTATCAGGCAACGGATAAAAATGTGTAAGTGAAAAGAAACTCTGACAAAGGAATTTGCGATATTTCACGATGCGTCGTGTGACGATGACTGTCAAGAACATATTGCAAGCAACTCCTATTTCAAATAGAAACTTCCATATTCACCTAATCTGTTTCCCGAAGATTATTATCTATCGTTCAATTCGAGGACAGCGTTACGAGGGAGAGAAAACTCGAGGACAATTCTCAGCCAATATCACCTGCTGAGCTTTTATATTGCGAAAACGGAATTGGAATACGGAACTTATAAATTGGCTAGCAGGGAATTTATTTGATAGAGAAAAACCATTGCTTCATTCGATCGAAATAAAAATCTTTTACTCTTATAGTATTAGTCTATGTTACGAAGAAAAATATTTAATTTCCCCTATTCCGTAGCTCCTAAAGTTTATTACAGACGAAATGATCATAGAATATCTATAATTTATTAATAAAATAACTCTCGAGTTCTTAAATTCTTTCGTCGGAAATTTTTCTTCTTCAAATACATATATTGCGAAATTATTGCCTTTCATAAAAGTACAATTAATACTTGTCAATTTAAAATAATAAAGACAAAGTTCTAATCTTCTACAAAGTTTAGAAGACGAATATACTTGATTTAGGATAAATATCATCTTCGTATATTTCCAGCATAAGTTCATGTTAATCAAATTATATTTCGCTGTTGGTTTCTTCGTATTTTTGCTCTCTCAGCTTACTTTCAGCCATTTTTTATTTCTCAAATGACTATAAATAATTGCTTGTCAAATGTATATTTTTTACCTATTTATAAAACCGTCCCAAATTTTCCACATATCTCCTGTTTCTATATCTTCGACTAGTAATTCATTAACCGTACTTGCATCTTTACAATTTTCCCTGAAATTCGTTTTCTTCTATGAAGAATCCTAGCAAAACCATGGATTGTACAATTTTTAGCTTATTATTTTATTTAGTTGAATTTTTGCATACGTAACGACATTACGAGCTAATGATAAGTGCTATACATGTACATAGATCACGAGCATGGAACTGGGTAATTCATGGTTATTAGTATCACTAAAACATAATCAACGTACAGCCACATTCGGCGAGTTCAAATGCTTGAAACGCTAACACGAAACACAGAGAATAATTTAGTTAAACGGTACGTACACTGCAATTCTCGGTATCGGCTGAAATTCCGTACGATCCACGAAAAGAGACGTTAACGCGAAAAACCATTTCCGATTTTGAAGTAAATTTTTCATCGTACCTCTATTCTCCGCCTGACCGGTCGATCATTGAATCACAGACTTAAAAAGTACATCCTGCATTGTTGAAACGACCACCGGGAAAATTGCTTGCATCTACCACTCGATAAATGTAAAATTATGATTCAAAAGCTACATTACGATTCAGTGCAGTGCTTCAATTTTGCATTTTCGCCGATGTCGTTTAGCGAATGATGAAGTTAAAAAGGAGGCAGAAATACGGTACGTATTTCGTTGTGTAATTGAAATTCCGATATTTAAAATGTAAAAAATATCACGGGTATTTAGGCTAAATATTTTATTATATTCTTTAAACTTTTCCTCGGCTATTCATACAGATACGACTGATTTATGAAATTCGTACGATCGATTTTTTCAAACGACACATAATTTTCTTTATCCTGATTTCTCTCCAGGACGATAAGTAAAATTGAAATCCTCACACGGAATTCTAGGCGATATAAATTCTCAATGGGATTACTTTTTGACGTAGATAAGAGTGCGTTTGAATTCATACGTATTTTACTACTGCAGCATAGATAATACGCGTAAAGGTGGGTCATGTTGGATCATTTTTCTTCGAAATTTCGTTAAGATTTATTCAGAGGAGAAGCCGAAACTCGTACAAAGTATGTTATCGTCTTATGCGAAAGAAAGATGTGCTACAGAAGAACGATATTTATCGTAGGAAAAATAGAAAATACAGAAAATATAGAAATTACATCCGAATAGCTCTAGTTTAAAAAATGTTAGTTGAAATATCGGAGGGTGACAACGTTTCCAACGTCTTCCTAAGATTATCAATAGTAACGTACCTTTCCATTTCGCCTGATCCCTTGTCAGAACGTTATTTCGCGTAGCAAAAAATACACGCGACGACTAATAAAAAGAAACTTCGTTCCATCGACACATATGGCGTGTAAAAAAAAACCGTATCACCGAAATAGTTAGTAGCGAAAAACCAATCACGGAGTGTCTAATAAAACGTAATCGAATCGTTTCATTCATGTAGTGGCGTATCCATTACAACAGCCTAGCCCGGAGCACTTACAAAAAAAACAAGTGTGAGAGAGAGGTAAAAGTGGAAAAAGCGATAAAAAAAGGGGCCATTAAAAAAGGGGAAAGAAAAAAACTACAGAGCGGTGTCCGAGTGGAGAATAGGAATATTCCCTTGATACGGATAATAACCGCATAAACGGATATCCATCGATCTGAATATTTCCAATGTAGAATCGAAACAATCGCATTTTATTCGCCACGGATACGTATTTGGAAAGGAAAGGCCGGGGGTATTAAAAAAATCCGGATTATTTCCGGTGACCTATATCGCGGGGCGAACAGCCGCGCATCGGCTATACATATCTGGCATAAAGGCGAGCCAACATGCGCCGTGAACCGACCGAAATAAAAGGACAAAATGCCTATAGACAGAGGAGATATGGATTTAACGAACCGCCCAGGAATCGAGATCCCTGCCGCGTTGAAAATGGAACCCGTCTCGTAGACCGCAAAGCGCGATCAGAGAACAAATATTTCCTCCTCGAATATCGTTAAATTCAGTAGGGTGTGAACCGATTTTTTCATGTATATCGGCGTTTGTTGGAACGATGATGCGTTTTCTCCTTGCTGGAGTAAACGGCCGATTTTCCAGCTGTCTGTAATTCGGTTTCGATCGAAACGCGTGTTTTCGAAGCGCCCGGATCGGTTCCGGCTTTCCCAAATTGGATGAGAATATATCTGGAAACGCGCGGCTGGTTAGCGCCCAACGAATCGTACTTTGTTATTAGAAACTACACGCCCTATAAAACGTACAAGTTACACGACACGTAGCCGACCGACAAATAATACGCGCCACAGTGAATGGATATTGTCGCGGAATCGAGTGGATTCGGATTTTTCGATGCGGGCACCTGACAGTGATGAAGTTTTGCGGAATCGTACGATCGGAGATCATCGCAATGCTAATCTTCAAGTCTTCGAGGGTGAATTTATCAGGAACAGGAGAGGATAGTTTACATTTTTCTAAGAATAATAATGTACGCTCGTACGATTATCGGATGTTAAAGTTTGTCATTCGTGAAATGATTTTAGTCGGGGATATATTTTGTATTTTTCACAATTATGCTTGAATCGAAGAAAAATCAAAAGTATATGTATATGTCACCGTTTAAAAGTGGGATTACCATCGATTATTTTTAGTAGAATGCAATTTAGTTGGAAAATTATAAGTTGAAAATGTAGTTTTGCAGGCTGAGCAGTATAAACGAATTTTTCTTTATCTTCGGATTATTTTCATTTCTAAATTTCTTTAATCGTGGAAAAATCGATTTTATCCTCAGGAAATATCTCGATTAACGTATGATCAATATTATTTTTAACAAAATTACGTCTATCAGCGTTACACTTTGATCTCCAAATCAAAATATAATATCAACACGTGCATTGAAAGCATGATTGAGAATTTATGTGTTTCGGCTATGATACGTTCTATTCATCACCTTCTTAATATTGGATTACCAACGAATGAATGAATGTCAAATTAATTGTTACGCACAAACGATAGAATTACTAATTCGTAGCTACGGTGCATACGTAAATGATTGATCACCGCTCTAACAGCCATTAAATCATTATTGGAACACCGATGTATTAGTCAGTCCTACTTTAGCAGTCTCTATTTCCCAGTAAATATTAGAGCAACGTGCTTGTAAATGTCGCTCGTGAACCAGGGTGTTAGTGGTCTCGCGGTGTTATTAATAAAATTACACTGGTCAAATAAAGTGTCGAATGAACTATAACGCTGGGAGCAATACTTGTGACGTTATTTATCGAATTATTTATGTAATTTACAATTTTATTTGCCACCTGACGAAAGAAAAAACGATTATATCGTATTTATTTTCAGTTGCGAAGACGTTTAATAATTCCGATGACGCTTTACAAACATTTGGCCGTAGTTTTGAAAAATTACGAACCTTTTAACATAAATTTTAACATAACGTTAGAGATTTTGCGAATCTTTTACATCATGTAAAAAAAAAAGCTTTTAGCGAAATTGCAAATTTTTAAATATACATTTTTTAATGTACGTAAATTTTAGATTCATCGATTTTTATCAAGATTACTTGCAATTAGTAATTGTATGTCTCTTCCAATTGCATCATCTTCCTTATTGCTTTTGTCTTACAGTTTTTCCAAAATAATTCAAAGTGAAAGGAATTTTTTACTGACAGTCTTCTGTTATTTGACTGTAAAGTTTCTAATTTGCAATAAACCGTAATTACTCAAATATTTTAGAACCGGCAATTGTTATTACTTAGGAATATTCAATTTTTTAAATACAAAACAACCATCTACGTACGTTTTCAACCAGCTTTTATATCACGTACGCCAGCATGTTTGAAAATTATCGATTTGTCAGCCAGCAAGTTTCAGAGGGTAGGAAGCAAGCGCTAGCTTTCTGCAACGTCTTGCGGTTTCCGCGTCGTGCATCGCGTAAATGCGCTGGAAAACGACGATTTTTTTTTTCTTTTTTAAGAAATAGCCGTAGTTTCTTTTCGAGTACACTCGTTCGAGTCATGAGTTTCTGGTCGTAATGGCCGACGAACTACCACGAACTCCTTATCACCGATATATCGTTTAATCGAATTCAAAGTTGCCTTTCACCGTTGAATTTCAATACTATTCGAACGCTATTTATTTGGATCACGTTGACGAACAATGTATTAAGTATTAACGTATTGAGAATTTTACTAAAAATTATATGCAATACAGAGTTCGTAATCTATAGCAAATAATGGAACTAGATTAAAATTAAAAGGTATCCCAATATTTACGAACCAGGCTGTATACATACGTTCGCTTCTTAAAGTCAAGTTAACATCGAATATCCGTGTTTTAGCATCACTCCTAGTGTATTTCTATTCGCTGACGCGATCTTTTACTTCTGCAAAACAGAATCGTTAACTTACAAACAATTAAAATCCAACGCTGTCCATTTCTATTCTTCGACGAAGCTCGGAACAGGGAGACAATGGAGAAGAAGGAAGTTATTTTTTCGTCACGTTGATATCTTAGTTGAGAGACTGATGAATAACGCGTTCATTATCGCGCTCCTTTGTCTAGTTGTCGGGGGATCTTTTTATTGGCTGGTACAGCTCGATATTTCTCGGTAGAAAGCTTTCTTCCGGCTGACGAGACTGAACGTAAACTTGGCCGGAGAGAAGAGAGTATGTCAACCTTTGTCGAGTTAATCGAATTGAAACGAGCGAGAAATTAAGCGGTAATGTGTACGAATTATGGATCCATCTTGACTTTTATACGATCGTGTTTTTAAATCCTTCTAAACGAGTTTGTGCAAGGAACTACTTCTCTGAAGTTTAACGTAATTGAATTGAGAAAAGTACAGTTTTAAATTGCATTGGGTATTATTATTAAGTTCTACGATTTACACAAGGACTTTTGCGAACTTATTGCATTGATATACTAGCGAAAGATTTAGTAAAATATGTAAGTTGAGGCTTTAAGAGATAATTAACGTTATTAACGGATAATAAACATGTATAAAGTTTTAATGAAAATGCAAAAATTAATACTCTATAAAAGGATCTTCCGTTGCTCGCGAAGGAAATCAGAATTTATTAAACGCGTAACGTTGCTGATTCTAATAAAAAAGAATAAATGGTAATTACCGGTACAGCGATACGGTAACAATAAATACGACAAGCAAACATTAGGAATAACCGCAACATTTGTTATTCCATTAAGGAAAGTACAATAGCGAGTATATTTATATAGTATAATTGCTTTGAGATAATACACGTTACATCGTAGCAGAGTATACATAGGTTAAAGATTCTGGATATGAGAAGCACTTCGCTATCTTTAAATATTTTACCGTAATTTTAACGAGACATATCGGATTTTTATAATAATAGCTATCGTCTTATTATAACTATACACAGTCTATACACGTCTATACACGGATACTTGTTCCTATAACAAAGGAATCTCCTTCTTTCATTCATTTTGCCAAGAAAATTTGTACAATCCGGTATTATCGGAACAGCGCATCAACAGTCTCAATTACCGTGCAACCAGAGCATTAACGAGCGAGCTATTCGAAAACGTTCGATCCCCCTGTAACCAAACCGATCGAACAGAAGAACCGTGCGCTATTAAGGGAAAATACAGCGTAATTACGTAAGGATAGTTAGTCGAGTAACCGTATGTGTTATTGCGGCAATTGAGTGCAATGAATGCGGCAAACGAACCATTAGGGAAAGCCAGGAGAAAGAAACGGTCGCAGCCGACGAGATTCGACGTGAACACGAAAGGAGATGTTGCGCCGGCTGAAGAACGCTCTTGCCAGTGAAACCGGTTAATTGAACTGGCGCGACGCGACGTTTGAGCCTGTGGAAAGAAACGGGAACCGCGTACCATGAAATTAATATAACGATACCCGGAGGGAAGGATGAATCGAGCTAAATGAATCATCGTGAACCGAGGGAAACGTGGTTGGGGGCTTCTTTGTCTAACCACGGGGTTGAAGCGAGAAGAGAAGAGACGAAAAAGGCGAGCAACAGTCGAGGAGGCTCGTTTGCAAGATGCGCTCTCCCGCGATGTGAACGCCAGCTTGGAACGGGAAAGCGGGTCATAGCAAATGTTAAACGGCCAGCTATAACGGCGTTGCTGGTTGCTGGTACACTCGTGAATGCACTTGGAAACTCAGAGCCCTCTGCTACCGCTGCTCCACTGCCGCTGGTGTAGCCTCGTAACGTCGAGGCTTAATGGTACTTGTCCAGTTGCCGTTATTAATTGTCATTGTGATGCACGCAAGGTAGCATTAACAACGGTTGCTGTTGGATACGCGTACGAGTGCGTCGAGCACGCCCTCGAAAGTGGTATTTTCACCCAACAGGATTGCGCCATTAAACGCAAAGGTGCTAACTGGCGTTGATCGTACGACGATAATTATGTTGCCGGTTTTGTCCCAGGCACTGTACCCCACGATGCTACGCTTTGATAGTTGCAGACCGCCATCGCCTCGCTGTTACTCCACTGACGTCGAAATTCCTGAATAATTTGACGGAATTCGTTGGTTAAAGAGGATCGAGCGACAGTCCCGTGACTGCTAATGGATTGGACATTGAACGAAATAATAGCGGTTGATTTGTGGAGCGAAATAAAACTAGGAGTAAAGATAATTTTCATAGGAATAATCGCATTAAAACGGTAAATGGAGCATATCCATAAAGCGGAGAAACGATATTCTGGATTATCGATGTATTTTTGATAAAAATTCTCAATTTTAATTCACTCGGTACGATTAAAGAGAAAAGAAGGCAGGGAAGAAATGAGAAAAAAAGAAGGTGAAATTAGGACGTCGTTAAAACGTAAAATAACGACCGGAATGTTTTTCAGGAGTGAACGGTCAAGTGGCGAACCCTTGACTTAGAAACAAACTGACGAATAAAATACATCTGACGTCCGTTCGCTATTTCCGAGTTAAATAAAAGTTGGAAGACACCGAATTAAGCCTGAAACATTTGAGCGAACGTTGAACGAAAATTACTTTCTTAATAGATGTATCGAAGCTTGGTTTAATTATAACGCTTTTGAAGCGTCGGATGTCTCACGAGATAAGATGCAAGTTTCTTGCTCGATTACGAAATTCTCCTTTGTATCGTTTCGTCGGAACGGCGACAGACACCTTAGCAGTTTCAACAAAATTTGATCGATGAATAGCCCTATTTTAATAATATCACAGTTACTCGTATTAATTAATTACAATTTTAATACGAACGCAGACACACTAGCGATTTTTATTACATTTAACGTTTCGATATAATTGTTATTTTACTTTTGAGGAAGTGTAGTCTCTCACAGATTATTTGCCAATTTATTTAATAGATCATCGTGTCGCTCTAACGTAACTAATTTGTTTTGCGATATATGTTTCTTATACTTTCGTATAATCGATATAATACATCGTGATAATGAAATAAAAGACACAAGGCTCTATTCTTATAACCTGGTGATATAAGGAAAACTAAGCTTTTGTAGGTCTTTATTTTCTTTTTCTGTTCCAACTTGAAAGAATTCATACGTTGTAACGGTAGAACCTTTGATGGAGCTTCGCGATTTGAGAAACAGGTCTCTTTCAGAAACGTATCGCGAGCGAAGTACGATGTGTAGCGTTGTTGGCTCGTCTGATTATGAAATCACAGCCTGTGTATGGGAAATGGAGGAATATTAAGGTTCCCCTCACAGGCCATCGTTTCGTTTCATCTTGAACGATAAATAACACAGTTTCGTCGCTTTCATTAAGTACGAGAAGAATATTTTATTGGAAATTTTCATTAAAATTCGCCAGCTCGTTTCACTTTCCATTAAAAGCGAAAAACTGAATAAGAGCTACTTTGCATAAAGCTGCGTGAACACGCAGCTCGCAAGAAAACTCTATCATTTTCCCGTCGCTTCGCATCCAAGTATAATCTTCCTACATTTTCGCTCGGATTTTGTTCCGAAGCATAATTTTTGGTACCAAGGTATCGCCACGTTCATTTTTCTTCCGTGATACTCGCCTTTTCGTTTACAATTATATACATATCGTAATCGATCGCCGACTAAATATACACCAAATTATAATTTAGACGCGTGTCATTACTTCTATCGATAATTCCAATTATACGAAACGTCGTTTATAAAACCGTAGTAATTACGAAACAGTCGAATGGTTCGATGTATCGCGATATCGCAAGATATTTTCGAATAAGAACCCGATTATCAAACGAGAATAGAATCAAGTCGTGGATGGAGAGAATTTGGAGCGAGGAAGGGAATGAACGTTCCACTTTGTTCTGGTGCCACGTGTAAACGGATTTTCCAATTTTCGCGAAGGAGGCGATACGAAGTACAGACGTTCTGAAAAAATCAGAAACTCAAACAACGTCGGTACATATTTCCTTATGGTAATACTCTTCGGTCTTTCGTTTTATTTTCTTTCTCTCCCCTTCTCGTTGTTACTCTTCCGTCTCTCGCTTATTCTTACATATTTCGCGAGATGGGCTGCGCATGCGTTCGCGAATACGCTTTTAACGCCCTCCTTTTTTCCTCTCTCTCTCTCTCTCTCTCTCTTTCTCTCTCTCTCTCTCTCTCTCTCTCTCTCTTAACGAAGAGAGATGAAAAAGTAATTTTCTTTCACGGCACGAAAGAAATTTTACATTAACACATTCAGGAGAGCACTCGGGGATTTTCGTCCCTTTTCAACGTTGCATACCAGCGACTTCGCTCGGAAATTCCTGTCTTCCTTTTTTCATCCCTTGCCGGGACGCAACGGGAACACCACGCGGAAATTTTTCACCCTTTATTCATCGCGTACTGATGATTCGTTCTGCGAATGCTATAATCTCGGCTCGTTTTTTTTTCCTTTCCCTTCGCGTCTCATCGAAATGTAACGTTCGCGTGAACTCGATCGTTCTTACGCTTCTTGGAAATATAATCAAAGAGAAACCGAGCCGTTGTTCTCCGACCCGGGCTCACGTGACGTTTATTGTCTGTGAAATGCGCTTTGAATTTTACTGTTCAGATTGTTCCTCTTTTCGATGACACGTTTTGATCTACCGGACGAAGAGTACAATATCATAGACGATCCACAAGTGTTTGGATAAAATTACTCGGCTTTACAGTTCCTTTCGAAATTTAATTGAATTTAGAAGCTTCGTTTTAACTTACGTTCCATTCCGTTTCACGAATGTATATGTGATATCAGGCGTGTTAATAGAAAACGCTTGGAAATTTCATTATGTACATGGAAGTTAAGAGATGATCGTATACGTACTTTACAGACATCGCCAAAATAATTGTTCGTTATATTTTCATACTGAAATTATGTTAATACAGTGGATATTGTGCTACATCGATATCATAGAAAATGTAAAGATTAGAGCAGGCAGAAATCGTAGAAACAATAATTAATTTCGTATGAAGTAGCTTGTTTACGCCAACACGATGTCCATTCGATACATTATCAAATAGCTGTCACGGGTTATTACCGATTAATGTCAGGTGCACGGATCGTAGGAATAAACTATCTACGGTGATGGTTCTCTGCCAGATAGATCAATGAATGGCCATCGCTATTAGTTGAACATCATCGGATTCGAAGTTTCGCAATGTCAGTTACACGTTGTAATTGTACGGTGCGTTGTCAGGAACCACAGAAACAAATTACGTTCGTTGGCCGTCGAATGTGCGTCACGCTATGCATTTCCTTTGGAATAATTAATGAAACAACTGTATCGGACAACGATGAAAACACCTTGTCAGAAACAACCTGCTGAAACAACTCCACTCTCGTAGATGCGTTCCTTTCTCAATAACGTTCACGTTATTAAACAATGCCGTGGCACGTCGCTATTTACACGTTCTTCCTCCGATGCAGAAAATTCGAAAAATATGCTTCACGAGGATAGAATTAACTCGATGTCAATATCTGATAATAATCATTGAAAATATGTATATTGACTTTGTAATACGAAGATTAATCGTAATTTTCATTTATTGAAAAACACTGGGCGTTGCTTTCGTACGCTTACGGAATAATATTGTTCCATGTTTCGTTCTGAATTTATATTGTCTCATATTGTTTGTCGAAATGCGTAAACTTTATGATGTTCATCTGACGATGTTCGATAAAATTTTTCTTTTATCGCACTACATCAGAAATAACATTCATTTTCTTCAGGTCAGTGATGAAAATTTTCAGTAATTTTCTTGTAATTCTGATCATTGAAATTTGTAAGTTATTTTTTTAATCGTTATATTATTAATTTCATAAACGTCAATCGATTGTTTTTTTATTCCTTTTGACAATCACAAAGCAATGTAGGATTTTATGTTTGCTACGAAAGTTTACAGCCAAAGACGAAAAACATCAGGCGGTAAAAATTAATCGATATTTAAAGTGTACGTTTAATTTGCGTATCTATTCGTGCTCGTTCTTCCTACGACCGATAATTCTGTATTTTCCATTTGGGATTTTAATGTGAAAGAATAACGGCGTATCCGCGTGGCAGGTTTTATTAATCGGTAATACAGAAAATACGTGTTTGCGCGGATTTTGCAAAGATCCGTGCACAGATTGGATTTCGTCAGAAATGCATAAATGCATCGTACCGTTCGAATTACTTCATCGTGTTTTCACGCGAAAATTCACGGGTAAAGTATTACGGAGAATGGCAATTCAAAAATAAAAATATATCACACGGTTATTAGCATTGCAAAGTTTAATCCAAAGAAAATAGCAATTTAGGAGAAAATCCCTCGAACAATATACGAAAACATCGCAAGCTTACGGAGCAAATAAAGTTGTCTTGAAAAGAAAAAGTAACGATATTTTTCGATTAATTGCGATAAGACGATAAAGGAAGAAATTTAGAAGCATCGTAGAACGAATCTTATCGAAAGAAAATTTTTAATTATCTGATTCTATAAATAATAATTTTGAATATTTCAGTTCTTCGGTAAGGAAACCAAGTTCGATAAATCTTATATCGCATTGTTTGTAACATAAAGTTACGTTAGTTTTAACGCTAATTAGATAGAGAAAGAAGCAAGTACATTTCATAATCTCAGTTGCGACCAAGAAAATACACTACTGCGCGGTAAAATCAATGTAAATGAAGTACGATACGATAAAATCGAGCATTTTCTGTTTTTCCTCTTATCCATCGCGTAAGATTTAATTACATTGATAGATGTAGAATTTTACAGCGTTGCGATTCATTAGGATATCAGATATAAATATTTTTAATTTCGCATTTAAATACAACGACAAATATAAAATTGTATAGCTTTCCAATTAATTAATATAATAGTTACGAAATTTGATGGCTACATGAAATTTTTATCGTCCATTGAAACGACGCTCGACATAAATCGTTAAGCTTGCACGTTAAATGCCACCCCTATTTTATAAATATAAAAGGACCGAGTGGAGTACGCTATTACAAAAATTTTAATCAATCAAATTTGTTCGTTCTGTTTTGAAATCGCAGGGTAAGCGAACGTTTAATCGGAACTTTGTCAGGAAATGAGATCTGACGCGAAACGTATTTCGAATTTTCGATAATTAAATAGAACGATATTAAACATTCGTGAATCGCCACGCTATTGAATCGAATGTCGAATATCGACGATCGAACGAACGAAAAAACGGACGTAAAAGACGAAGTTTAGAACGGTTTAGAATCTAATAGAACGGTGTACGGCTCGTAAACGAAACTCAAGACCAACAGAACGAGAACTCTGTCAAACGATTGTGAAATATTGGCTTGCAAATTTAACGCAATGCCTCCATTTTTTCGTAGTATCGGTTTTCGTGAGACACGCGAAGATAAATTACGAAGAAACTTCATATTAAAAATTTACAACATTCTGATTTATAAACACGTCAAAAGCTTTTCACCCTTAAGTATGGCTGTAAAACTTGATCGCGCGTAAATCGTACCCCGTCAGAGGATCTATGATCGCGTTTTATTACGGAGTTAGGAGCCACGATAATAAAAATTCGGCTATCAATCCTTCATATTGAAAATAAGTTAATGGTTCGTACTGTACGTTCCTCTTGGCTCTCAGTGAATGTACACATTTTTTACCATGATACATGCGATTTTGCCTAGTAAAATAATAGTTTCTCGTAAGATAAATATTTACTTCCTAGTATTTATCTTTCAACATTTTATAAAATACTGAACTAAATCGCTGAACTATTGTTCATTCCTATAGGTACATTAAATTCAAAGGAATTTAGAAAAAAGTTTACCTAGCTAAAAGTACAGCATGCGAAATACTCATTCGGCCAAGATAAAGAAAAAAAACAATGTTTAATAATCGATACCAGGTCATTATACTTTCAAAATAGCGTGAATAAGTATACAACTCCCGATACCAATACACTGGAATCTGTTTTGCACTTCTACGTGATGTTACATTGTCTGTTTACAGCCCTATTTAACATAACAAAGGCACAACTTTAACGTATGCATATCGAAAACATGCAGCGCAATGTATAACACGACGACCAGCATTATTCCACGCATATTCCACCGATCAGTGGAGGGTTCTACTGTCGAGTGGAAAGTGGAACGACGTCAGTTTATTTTTCCATCAGAAAATAAATTTTCTCGACGTATTTTAAATTGCATGTATCTTGCAATAATTATTTCTCTTAACAGTTACGAGTCGAAAGTTACACCGAGCACGATACTAATTATTCGTATTACTGTTTCCTATAAAGAGATTACACATTAAGAATACATTAGGAGTGAATGCGATACGCAATTTGTTCGTAAACATGGAATAAATTTGTTTCGATATGAAAACGATATCATCGTTACGCAATAATATACAATTATTATTACGAATCTCTACTCGAAAGAGAAAAGAAAATAGAAATATAAATTTCAGAGATTCGACACAGAAAAGTTGAAAGCGGTCGAATTGTGCGTAGATTTTCATAGCTACTCGTGGTTAAATGCGTACCCTTTGAAAATAATAAAACAGCAGAACAGAAAACTATACAAAGTTACGATGGATGATGTTTGAGAAAAAAATATAGAGTAAGATATGAAAACATATCAACACCGATACATTTTTTCCGAGCAATACGATAAATACTAGCTGCGAAATACAGTGCTGTTCAATTGTTTGCTCACTTACGTACGTGCTACTTACTGAAAGTACTGTTTGCTCGTCCATTACCGTGTAATGCTGTGCAAAGAGAGTCCATTGGAAACACGAAGAGCGAGTGAGACAAATCAACGCTAGATAATACTAACGTTTGATCTATTGGGTTGGCAACCGAGTGATTGCGGATTTTATCATTAAGTGGTAATGACAAAATCCGCGATCACTTGGTTGCCAAGCCCATAACAATGAGATATTATCGAATGCATTGGACGAGTCATTAGACGATGAAAGGAATACGCGTGAAAATCGATTCAGTTTCGTTGAACGAATAACTTGAAATCGTGGATCGAAAGTTGGCGGCATATTATAAATGCAAATTACAATATAAAGGTTAATGGGTATAACGAATTATCATATATTGTGCGAATTGTTCCTGAGTAAAGCGGCGAGCGACAGGACGGTAATAGTCCCATTAAACACATACAAGATAACACAACCAATTTACAACTGTAATCACCCGTAACAACGTTGAATTTAATGGAACTTCAACTTTTGGAATTAAACTTGCCGACTGTTCTTTTCACCGCCCCCCCCCTTTACTTTCTTCCGAATTTGCAAACCACCCTCGAGGTGGAAACGAAATTACGTGAAAAATTCGAGCGATTTGCGTTTTATGTCGGGAAACTCGGGAAATCGTAACCATTAGGAATTCTTGTTTCGAAATCCAATAACATATTCCAGCGTCATTGTAAAGCCGTTTTGCAACGTTTTTATTATTATAGAAAGCGCGACAGGAGCGGGAATATGGGTCAGCGTTTGTACGCTCATCTTGCGGCGTTTTATAGCTCGAGAGATAAAACCAGGTATTCCGGGATACGTTTTCTGATATTCGTTTTTGATAAAACGAGCTGGCGCGCGTGTTTCCGATCGATGTTCAGCTCGTTGGTTCGTGGCAAAATGATTATATTTCAATTTTCTATTTATATCAAATCAGCTTCGTCGTTGTCGAATGGGAGAAAAAATTATATTCTTATGAAATTGTCCACCAACGTAAACGGCTCTTTTCAATGTTGATCGTAGAACTCTTCGAAAAATTAAATTCTTCAAAGAGAATTTCACGACAACGTGGAACGCTAAAAATAGCAGATGACGTGAAGCTATTATGATATTTTGAATACGCGAACAAATTACATTTTATTCAATTTTGCCTACTCATACGGAAACGTAACGTCAGGAAATACTTCGAAAATCGATATGGAGCGCCGTTAAAAAATAATCGAATATATTCGATGTTCGAAATTTACGTCGGTCATACGGCGTACACGATGTGCCAACGTATCTTTTGAAAACGCGTTGATCTATAGTAACAAGCTGAGACTAAAGCAACGCGTGAGACCGGAAGTGTAGCTAGGCAGGTAGTGCATCAAGCGAACGACCACGAAGAGCGGTCAGGTTTCCTCGCATATTACATTTCACCTGGTCGAAAATTCGTTTCTGGCTGAAACGCGTTCGCGGATTCGCGCTGCCTGGCCGGATTAATTTCTGCGAGTTTTTGGTGTGCCCGAGCGATGTCTCGTGGCCCGGGTTGAGAGGTTCGCGCGAATATCGGTCGGATGGCGTGCAATTCGGTGACAAAGCGAATCCCATCGACCGGGACCCCTTTAGGCTTTTCATTTGTAAGCCTTAGCTTTCCAGGCGTGTTCTATCGCTTTTCAATTGAAGCCCACGCAGCTGGCGAATGCGAGCTACGAATGACGGGGCGCAGAATTTTCAGATGGTATTTTCGCAGGACTGCCGCGGCATCGGTGGTAGAGTGGCCATTTCCATAACGGGGAAACCAGCAGTTTCAAATTTAAGATATACCACAAAGGAATCCTTCGTTGATCTTTCTTTCTATCCTGATTATTTTTTCGCAGCATTTGTTGCAATTTTAATCTTTTATTTCGATAGGATGTTTAGTTACGTGGAAACGAAACGAAACTTTTATTGTTTTTATGTTACTCGTTTTTACGTTTGCTTTATTTACAAGCTATTTGTAAGTCGTAACATGTTTGTAATATATGACAGGGTAATCTTTCTATTACGTTTGTATGCCACGCATTTGTTACTTTAAACAATGCCTACGAGAAAGAGCAATTGTTGTCGGAGACGTATTAAATTAGTCACTGTCACGTAGGTTGTTCAAAACAATGCGACAATTTTAAAAGAATACTAAGATAAAGTGAGACGTCATATATTCATTTGAAACACTTGAAAGCGACTCTATGAGCGTAAAAGTACTGCGTGTCACGAAGCGAGTAAAAAGTACGCGAATTAAATCTACCTTGAGAGAAATTTACATCGTATACGTATTTCTCTCTATCGTTGTCATTTGAAAAAGTTAGGTTGATAAACCTGATCTTCTATTCGTGAAATAATAATTCAATTTTAAAGAATATTCGGACGAAAAAGTTTAAGAATGCCAAGTAATAGTCACGTAACTCTCTTGTAGTAAACTGTCCGTATTTTCTACTAATTTCTCATTAGGTTTGCTACCCATCATTTTATAAAATAGTAAAATGATATGCAAACGTAATATATAAAACTATAGACAAATTTGAGGTTTCTATTCTAACGAATCATATATGTACCTTTATCATGGTATAACAAACATAAGTATGATGTTTCATATCAAATTACATAATTCATGCCCTGTTAACGGTACTCCTTTACCGTAGCGCGAGAAATTTAAGCTCAGACTTACTTGTTATCAAGCAGCTTGCAGTTTTGGCGACCTGAAGAAATTGCTAGTTACGAGAGTGTTAAACTATTAAGGTTTAAATAATGGAATATTTTGTGAAAAGTACTTCGACGTAGTATCAGTGCAATATTTATTATTGTTTTATATAGAAAGAACGCATGCAGTAATATCAGATACTTTAGAAAAATTCATTGCACAAATTACGGACATACAAATAAGATTTTCATGACTTAGTAAACTATACTTTATCATATTTCTAGAAACAGGTATTTCAATTACTTTGCGCTCTATAAAATTACGAGTAAAAGAATGAAGAAAAAAGTAGCGATGGGAAAAATATCGAACGCATAGTTCTTTATAACTCGATAATACGATGCGGATGAAGTTAACATTGATTTCTCATAAGACAATAATAAGACTGCCATCTGATAATTAAATAACTAGAAAGAAATACAAAGAATCTCCATTAATAACTGGCGAAGCAACGTTAATTTGAGTAAAAATATCATCTAACTGAAATAGCACGCAATTCTTAATGCAAACGCGCGTAGGAGATTGAATAAAGCGCGCTACTGGGAATGTATTTTCTGTCAAGCCGATATTGCAATTGGTTTGCCGAGACACGAGGCTTTAAAATGTCTCATTTAAAATATACGGATTATCGAGTGGCTATTGAAAATTCCGCAGACAGTATGACCCACTTTTTCTTCTTGGAAATACGTACAAACCTGTACCAATGCAACGGTAGTAAAAAGATGCTTACTCAACGTCTGCCACTGACCACCGCACGCTGGCCGGGTTTGTGGTGGATCATTGGCAACGTGCAAGCCAGAGTGTACAGCAAAATGCTTGAAATTATGAATATTTCGCGAAGAAAACTCATATCGAGAACGTAAGAAAAACTGTTTTAGGAAATAGATTGTTTCGTGTTTAATGGATTCTATTACGATATGTTGCCATAATGTATAGGGAAATTTTGTGATAGCTCTTCTGTTTTATTTGGTTCTTATCACTGATTACCTGATAATAAATGTATGGATATAGAGATTAGGATAGAGGCTTAGTAGGTTTTACTAGATTTATGGTTAATTGTGAATTTATGAATATGAAGATTAAAACAGATAAAATTCGTTAAATTGTTAGGTTTATTTGGGACGAGGCAATATTATAGCGGCAATGCTGTATTTTATTAATATTCGATTTATGCATCCGAACGCGTACAGGTGTTTTAAAGAATCGATGGGAACGTAAACGAGACAGTCTGGAGAATTCGTTGAATATTCTTTTGTTGTTAAATGGAGAGGAACGAGGGCAAACAAAGGAATGATAATTTAAGTGAGTTCTCCGGCATACACAATGAGATGAATACAGCTCCACTTCTTTGTTACGCCGATACCTATTACTTACGTAACTTGTGAGTGTTCAGAGCAAAACGGTAACTAAAAATTGCGAACAAGTATCGCTGCCTGGGATACATGTAACAATGGCAATATGTTTGATAAAATGTGCGATCTCTGCATTTCGCACCGCATAAAATATTAACTTAGAACTTTCCGTTATATTTTCCTTCGCTTACGTATAACGTAAAAGAATGAAAAAATACGTCGAAAAGTTGTACAGTTTGTTCATTTAGTCCACTAGTCGTTGAATACGTCACATGTAACTGCTTCGTGATTCTCAACTAGATCGTTCAACATTTTTCAAATTAAATTGTTTAATACATTCGTTGCTACTGAAATACAGCTAGTCGTACCATAGATCTGCATTTCCTTTCTTAGCAGATCAGAATTCGTGTTTAAAATTATTTCAACACACCGTCTTGTTCTTCCCTTGTCTTAATCGTTTTCGTTATTAGTCAATCGGTGCTCGTATTTCCATCGTCTTCTCTTTGTCCACTATTTTCACGAAGCTCGACCACAACGTGTTGCTTTTCAATTTTTCACCAGCAACGTTTCATCGAAGTGGACGCGCGCGACACTCGAAACGACGTCTATCCGTACTAAACCGAAGCAAAGAAAATATTTCCACTAACTGTCAGAGCATCGAGCGACGTATCAGGATACATCGTAACTGTCGCGCTTCCATATCGCTTGCGCAGCAAACCGCAGCCATTGTGTGTATCCATCAACCATTTCTCCATCCAGGAGAAAGGGAACCCTCTGATTATCGATCTGGCAGCTTCGTTGACGGATCGCGTTATTGACAATGCACGTCGTACCCGGATCCAGACAAGTTTGCGTTACCCATAGATTATGTCTGATGAGGTAGAGAGCAGTCCAGCTTGAGTCAACCTCGCGAGAACCACCGACTATATGATTTTCTGTGTTCCATCGTGCCATTTACATGCAGGAAGTCGTTCGTTTCGGTATTTAGATCACGTGGATTGCGTTTCGATTCGAAGTCGAGATCGAGTCTGTATATCGATGATGGACATGTGCTACGAAAAATATCGGAAGAAACGCTTCCATTATTTCCCGTGTACACCAGAACTATGTGCACGATCGATAAGGTTAACGAATTCATCGAAGGGTTTGTATTGTTTATCGATCGTACACTGAAGCAGTACTTGACTTAAAGTTTGAGACATTTTATTTACAACTTCACTACGGCAAAATAATAACAATAATAATCTTATTCGCTTAGCGATATTTCTCCATATTTGTCCCTATCGTTTCGAGTGATGTAGGATGTGTTTGTTTATCATTGATTGAACTTTAGTCATGTATATATATATGTATATGTATGTGCGTGTATGTATGTTTGCCGTTCTGTGAATTGGTTCGTTTAATTGTATATCATTTGTGGCCAAGATATGCTCCCGACGTGTTATATTTTTGACATTTTCTGCGTTTTTACAAAATTACACGAATTACGTTTTATAAAGAAGCGATCATTTTGATGATGACGAGGAATATTTTAATAGGAAATTTGTCGTCTATGAATTAAAGATATTTCTGATAATAACAATAATAATAACAATTCCTTTCGTTAGAAAGTATTATAAAAAGTTACTACTTGATGAAATTCCTACCAGAGCTTTTCATTCGAGTTTCCGTCAGATTTCTATGTATCGTATTCCCATAATCGAAAATGAAGAAACTTAAGAAATAACGTAATTGCACGAGAAAAGAAAAGGATCGAAGATATCGGCTTCAGAAGCTGTTTTTTCTTGGACGATTACTCTTTGAATCGATCAAGTTTTATCACAAACTCCTTGCAGCCTTTTAAAGCAACGAACGCGTGAAAATGTTTCAATTAGGCAGGCTGTTCACATCTTTGCAAAAGTTTAAGGCGTTACAGTTTGGTTGAGCGTGAAGAACGTCTAGGCAGCAGGTTTTTCTTAGACACGATGCTCTCGTTGCACCTCTGAGAATTTAAGTAGGTCGCCGTTTCCTCGTGGTCATTCGGTCGAAGATAGATCAGCAAATTTTTTTCACTCGTTCAATCCCATAGATCACCGAAAACTATCGATAAATCAACGCCGTGCTTTGGAATCTTTGCGCTCGAAGCTCCCCGTAGAATTTTAATGATTCCTCCGATAACGCGAATATGTCGTTTTATACGTACAGTTTCGAGTATGCGTTGGAACGTACAAATAACAATTTGTTTACCAATGTGCAATAACAATTTGTTTATTGAATCTTTTCAGTGATATGAAAAGGAATGTTTATTCTCATACGCCAACGATTTCGTTTAAACAAAATTGAAGTTAAATATACATTTAAATTTCATAGTATTTTATATGCGGGACAAAATCACTTGCTTTTTTCAATCGAACAATTTAGTTGGAGACAGAAAATTGAAAACCATTTTCAGTCGAATAAATTTGATTCATGTTTTAAGCATTTTGTTCAATTTTGTAAAATTTACGAAACATGACC
Source organism: Bombus impatiens (assembly GCF_000188095.3). Taxonomy (NCBI): domain Eukaryota; kingdom Metazoa; phylum Arthropoda; class Insecta; order Hymenoptera; family Apidae; genus Bombus; species Bombus impatiens. The sequence continues at coordinate 1,575,721 of NT_177059.1, read as the reverse complement.
CAACTTAATTAATACGAAGAGAGGAACTATATTTTCGAATAAAGAAGAAACCGTAGTTCAATGATCCTAAATGCACTGTACGTACACGTTTATTCTCGATCATTCGCCACAATAAATGTCTAAAGAAGCGCACGAATTTTTTTTTCTCTAAATGTCAAACACCTTTTTAAATAACTGTGTAAAAATAATAAAGTATCATAAAATTTCGTACTCCAATAAACAAATCCCATTTAAACTATAATATTATTTGCTATTCCGCTGTTCGCTTCGTTTTCACACGCTAACAACCCTATTTGAAAAAGAAGTTGTAAAACACTGGCAGCTCGTGTGGAACGTTAGCAGAATCGGAAACGCGGCACCTGGGTGCCAGACACCTCGTCAATTTCCTGAGAATTGTCTCACAGGTTTAGAGATTGTCTCACACTTCAGCTTCGCCAGATAAGCGGAAACAGTCGACTGACAAGCGTCCGATACAAATGGAACGAAATCTAGAGGCACGTTACAAAATTGAATTTTATCCGACCACAGAGTCGAACAGACCAGCGTCACGCTCCGATCTTCCTTATAACGTGGAACGTTCTCAAAGAGTATCCCAAATATCGTACACCTGTTTGGCTCGAGAGGCCTTTCTCGGGCAGAAATGGAGATCGTTTGGTACAGCGATCTTTGGCAGGCGTGGCGGTTAATATGTCTGGGAGTAGTCAGCACCAGAAAACTACGAAATCCTTCAAACGTCTGCAAAATGCTGTTTCCATCGATAGGAAGAATTCTTATAGTTTGGAACCGTATCTCGTTGGCCGGATGCGTGGGTAAAATTCCGTATTTTCCAATAAAAGCCTCTCTATTCTGCAGCTCAAGGTACTGCGGCGCTCAAGAGATGATAACTAGGTGAAAAATGTTCCTCCTTCTGACGTTTATCGGCTCGATCGATGTTTTCACGTTGATATCGCCACGTAAATGGTACCACTGACGTTTTCTCTGCAATGGTAGAATAGAAGTGACATTGATTGTCAGAATTATGGAGTGTTGAAGTGAAAGGTTGGGCTTATGGTCCGCGACATTCGATTTGAAAGGAAAGTTGACATTATCTTTAAAGGTGGACATAGAAGAAATATTAAACAACTTCCGACCTCTTTCGAATAAAAGATACACGAAAAAGAAAAGTATATTTCGTCGTTCGAACGAATATTTCATATGGGATATAGTGACGATTAGGAAAAATCCGTATGTTGATTAATATTTTATTGGCATGTGCATAGGAGATAAATGAAATTTCCATTGTTGTATTGTCACATCTTCCTAAATTCTGGTAATTTTTAACTAATGATCGAGTTAGTTTGTCTTATAGGTAACTATTAGATTCGTTATTCACACGTATAGGAAATTTTAGAATATTCATGCAAATACGAGCAGCAGTAGAAAATGAAAATAGATATTATCACTGTTCAATCGTTTGTGTAATAATTACACAATGATTTCAGAGCATTATTTTATCACGAAATAATGTAAAGACAAATTCGTATAGGAGCAAGTAAGTCAGTTTTTATTAAATCGAGAGACTCCTGAAGCTTACCGATCAATTTATAGCGTCCATAGTATGAAAAATCCTCTTGTGTACAGCAAATCGTAAAAGCATCAGTTTATTATACGACGATGTCTTTTTTTATGGGTCTTTAGAGACACGAAGGTGGAAGATGTTATTTTCGAAACGAAAAACACTACAGGGATCGAGGTAAATGTCCTTTTTATTTGAATTAAAAATTTATGCTTTTATGGTTGCACATTTGAACAAAGTTTTGCATTCGAGTCAATTCACGCGAGAATATCACCTTAAAAGGAAATAAAATATATAAATTTAAAAAACGTAGAAAAGGTGGTTTTTGTTTATATGGCTATTATATAGAATTCCTGTGTATTATTATTACATTCAATCACTTAACGATATCTGATCAAAACAAGTATTTTCTTCCTTTTAATAAATACATTTTTAAATAAAATTGATTTTTTTTAAACGTATTTATTCGATTTTTTATTTTTTACTCATTAACTATCATCAATATACATTGAATCTCATTGCGAGATAAAAAGATTTTTTCAGATCTCATCTCAACTAACCAGACAATCATTTCCAATAGAAAAGTTGTCAATTTTTTGAAATCATATCGCATTGTCGTCGGAAATGAGCATGCGTTCCGAATTTCATCTATGTAGCTCCTCGGGGAGTGGGTGAAATTTCGCTTACAAAATTCCACCCAGACAGACAGACAGACAGACAGACAAACAAAAAAGCAAGCTAAAATAGAAAAAAAGGTTGTCAATTTTGTATATTTGTATCGTATTGTCATTGGAAACGAGCATGTGTCCCAAATTACAACTCTGTAGCTGGTCGGGGGGGGTGGGTGAAATTTCGCTTACGGAATTTTACCCAGGGACAGACAAACAGAAAATTTAGCCGAATAAAAAGCATTAAAAACGTAAAATATGAAAACCATTTTTCAACTTTAATTATATTATCTTACATCTCACGCAAAACAACAACTAATAACGTAATATATTCTAAGCATAAATTAAAACCTAGAAATAAATATCGAATTTTATTCCTTCGCTAAAGCCTGTAAAAGTAATCAATTAACTGAAAAAAAATATGCATATGTACCGCTGATTATAAAAGTGGTCTAACAATAGCTTAGTAATAAAAAAAATGTGTAGTTTATTTTGCGTTGTATCGATTTATATTGTAACAACGCGAGCACGCTTCCGCAAGGTACGTAATCGTAAATTGAACCGTAAAATGCAGTTGTTATACATATAAAGTAACTACTCGTATTTACACGATTAAATAAAACTTACCTTATATTTTCTAATTATTCCATTAATTTGGAATTTAGGAAAACGCATTGTTTCTGTAATGTACTTGTGAGAATTGTACAATCAGGTAAAAGCTTGACGTTACAGGTGCAAATATTTTATTAAATACCACGTTACGTAATAAGAAGACATCTCTTTCATCGACCCACATGCGAAACTCTGAATACACATGAATCTAACAAGTATTAGGTTATCAGTTCAACTATTTCGAAATACAAAGTTCGATAAACGTTTCACAATAACGAGAGAAGCAATTTTTTCGAGTTTGTACAAGCTATAAACCCAACTATCGCGCGTATTACGACTCAAGTTAAAATTCACGACACCCGAACGTGAAACGAAAACGCGTGGTATCTCAATTTAGATGGATGTTAGCAACGTTGCAACTGGGAAGGCTGGAAACTTCCTATTTATTTTTCAAGCCAGAAACAAGAAACGAGGAAGTTTTTTAATTCCTGTTTGATCGATGTCCGAGAGATTTAAAAACATGAATTGAGCGTAGAAGAGGACGCGGATGGCGGCGGTCGCTAGGGGCGATCAGGGTACGGAAAACCGTAGCTATTTAAAATATACAACGTGGTATCATCGATACGGGGCCTTTTGCATAGCGATTCGGCTGTAACAAACTGCCTTCAGCGGGTTTTCATTAAATCAGCGCTCTATATGCGTGTTACCTATGGAAAAAAACAAAGAACTGGAGGGTGAAAAAGAGTGATGGAAACCATGGTTTCCAATAAAGGAGTAACAAAGTTATAGTTTTTGATGCGTCGAATGCACCTATGTTGACACTTTCACGAAGAATTAATTTAGAAGGTGGAAAATTCATTATATGACGGCATTTATATGGATTCTATGGCAAATTACAGTAAATGAAGCGTGCGCGAGATGAAAGCCGACGCCTCGCGCGACCGTTCAACTATTTAACTCATTTTGATCGTGATTGGTAGTTAATGAGTTTCCCCGGGGCAGCTACAGCTACGAAACAGCGTTGCCTCCCAGAAATCGTAGCTTAACGGGAATAATCGTTTCCGAACGTCGTTATTCGTATTCGCTCCATTAAAATTGGACGATCGCGCGTCACTGGTACGCGACCTCCCTTCGTTGCTTCCTACATCGTCGACAAATTAATGCCAGGGAAACGGCATTTAGGTTAAATAGAATTTACACCAAGGATCTTTCAGCCGCCATTTGACTTGTCGTTAAATTCGTTTGAAAAAGCGTTAATAGTCGAACGCTTGTTATTACCGAAGGGAATAATTTTCTTTTTATTATCTAATCTTATACTTTGATTATCTTCCACGTTTATTTATATGACGATATATAATTCAGGCTAGGATTTTTCAACGACTTTTCTAATAAAATTCTAGTAAATCAATGTAATGCAATTCTAGCCTGTATCTCGAAACATTTTAATACAATTTTTAGGATTTTTAAATATTTACCCGTATACCTGGTTATAGCGATGGTAAAAGATATTATAGTCGCAATTTTCAGGACATAAAATTGCACTTGAACGGTTAATTAAGTGCGATCGCTCTTAAATGCTAAACTTCCTTAGTTTGCCGAGGAAAGATTTGCCACAATCTGTCGACGAACTTTCGCCAAGTTAATGTTCGACCGAATTCGAATAACTTGGTTGCACGCGATAAACGGCACGCAAATTGCGATCGGGAGAAAAGCGAGCGAAAGTGGTAAGAAGGTTCGTATCTCGGGTCCGGACGAAGGATCGAACAGTTTAGGAAACAGGAGGTCGGATGATCGAATAGAATTGAATTAATTCAAATTGATTCGAATATACGGGTAAACAAAACGAACGTGAAAGAATATATTTCCCAACTCAATAAAAGAAGAATAAAGGAAGAAATATGAAATATTAGCAAACCGCGTTATCATCCTACCTAGTGAAATGTTATCAAAAAATTTGTACAATTCTATCGTTGCTATGACTTTATTTGTTTCCCGATTTTAATTTTACGATCAATAGTGTATCGAACATTCTGTGGCTTACTTTTTTTCCTTTTTTTTTTTATTCAACACTGACAAGTGACATCGTGAAATATTTTTGGTCGACTGCGAATCAATTTATTTACACGTGGTATAATTCTTTCGGCCGATTAAACTTTAACGTGAAATTGCTTTTTTCAGTGAGAAGTATTCTTTTTTATTTTTCTTTTTTCTTTTTGTTAGAACAAAATGACAAAACGCGCAGATCTATTCATCCGTATAGCGAACCTATGATATTTCGAAATGATATTTTAACGTTTTTCTAGAGGTAATCTTCTCCCTGTTTAATGTATAAAAGGAATTGCGCAATTGCAGATAGTTAGGATAGTTAGGTGTATTTTATTCTTAGAGCTAGCAGCGAAAGTAATGGCAGGAAGAGGCAAGTTTCTCTGGACTCGCGTATTTCACGAGTTCGATAAATCGACGCAAATTTCCACCGCGAGGGCCGTGGCCCAGTTTTTGATCGGCCTAGAAAATCTGGAATTAATTCAGCCAACGATTATCGAAGTCTGTGGTTGTCTGTCGGCGCCAGCCGATTGCAGAGAACTACGCTCTACGGCTCCAATGATTTCCAGAGAGATGTGCCAACGGGACGATTCCTCTTATTGCACGTACTTCCTGTCACCGCGTATTGACCTGGAAATCCATAAATTCCGGCGACAATATCGATGCTGATCGAGCGTGCGAGAGCAAGACAGCTAACATACGTGCGAAATATAAGCGCGAGCGAGAAAGAAATGTTTCAGGTAACGTCGATATGTTTCCAGCTAACGCTCAGATTGCGGCTTTATCGGCTGTAAGATTTAACGTAGTATTTTGAATTGACGAATCCCCTATCTGTATCGCGGTTTTCGATTATTCGGTGATCGTATTACGGTCGTCGATTATTTCGCTTTAGTTTGAAAATTCTGCAATTTGATGTGTTAGCTGGAAAATTTAATGGCACGAGATAACGACTTTTTCGAAAGGAATTTCTCTTTTGCTATATAATTAAATTTTTATAAATTCACATAAATACGCGATAAATTTCATTGTTTTCCTAATGATCACTCGTCGAAGAATATTATTATGTGATTTTATATTTACTATAATACAAAAGATAGTGGACAAATATATTCTTTGTCAAGCGAAAAGGAAAGAAAAACTTATAGCTAACTATAACAGTACATTAAATTGGAACCGGTTATATAGCGAAATTATAGCGAAAACCGAGGATGCAATACGATCGGTATAAAACGACTACTCTCGACGATTCATACGTATACGATAAAACCGTCAAGATCTAATTTATATTCTGACAATAGAGAACGACGAGTGCGCTTATTCACCGCGATGGGCCATTAATAAACAGCGTGCACACACCAGCGACTTTCAAATCCATTTTGCCGAAAAACCGTTCCCACGACAGAAGACTGCGGATACGCAATTTCGATCAATTTTTTATAAAGAATTTATTCGAGTCACAGCTTTAAACCCGTAACACTTTTCGATTCGACCACCAGCTCCCTCGCTGGTATTTTCCGCCAAGCTGCAGCAGCTCGGGTGATTTTTAACCCGAGATACCCCTTTGTTTCCCGTACGAAAAGTAATCGAACGCGAGAGGATATCCGGCGCGCATAAAAAGATAGTAAATTTAATTCCGGCAAAACGGACATCGCCAGGAAAAATATTACATTGTAATCACCTGGCGGAGATTGAAGCTGGCCTCAGCATCAACGTGGTTCTTGTGCATCGTTTTGCCCACAGATTAAAACCCTGTTTTTCCGCGAAACGCCTTTTTACGGATTATACCTCGAAGCTTGGACTCTCGTTGTTTTTCATACGCAGACACGCAGAGCTTTGTGCTTCGTTAGATGCCTGCTGTTTCTCCCAGCTGCTGTTCTTTTATTCCAACTCGTTCCACTATGTTCGGGGTCTGTTCGACCGTTCGATAAATCATGGAGAGTTTAACGTGATTTAGAAAGATTCCACTTGCGACAGCATTACTTGGTAAGCTCGAAGATATATTAAACGCGATATGATAAAGGAGATACGAAGACTACCAGTTAAAAAGAAATATTCTATTAGCCTAAGTACAGTTATTTGTGAAAATATCGTTGTAATTGTCGTATTGCTCCGAGCTAAAGAACAACATACGTACTCGAAATTAAAAATTACGCAGTGATAAATATAGCAAATTGTAACTATACCATTCTTTGAATATGGTTCCTTTCGGTAGTTTGTTTCCACTTCGCTTGTATTCGAAACTTATTCGGTATTAAATGCCATTAATCATTAAGTTTTATTTTTATTTGAAAATTTAAAACTGCTAGAAGCTAGTGTTGCAGATAATGTCAGAAATGTATAAAAATTTTGGAAGTTTTGTTCGGAAGCACTGTATTAAAAATGAAGGGAGCGATTTTTAGCAAACAGCTTATTTCGACGTACGAGGAACTGCGATAATTAGTCATAACAGTTATTACACGACCAGCGAATCGCTTGTTTTTTTACAATACTTGGGTGCGTGCTCGTCTTTCAATCTTTTTTTCTTTTTTTTCTTTTTTTTCTTACGAAGACTGTTCAATGATGCTGTTTTGTAAAAAGAGATTAATTATTCCACGTAATATGCCGAGGTATTAAATGACAGAGAAGAATGAATAATTGAAAAAGTGCAATATTTCCGTTGATTAACTGTAATCCCACCACGGCAACTTTAATTCTCTGAATACCGGGACTAGATTATCGTACATGGTACGGTATTAAAAATGAAAAAAATTATAGATAGGAATATTATAATAACCTATCTTCTACCTATTCCATTATATTTTAGTATCAAACAATAGATATAATAAAATATCGCAAGACACAAAAACACTCGAAATATAAATTGTAAACGTATCATTAACTAATTTTTTATTTATTTATTCAAAGGATACTAGACTTCGGTAAAATACAAATATTTATAAAATATGTATTCACGATACGTATCTAGGATTATTATACTATTATAAATTACACTATGACTTGATATTTACCAAGCGTCTCTTAAATGAAAGATGATGTTTCTATTGGATTATCGTAGAAATTTCTATGGTTTAAACTATTATTCTGTTCGATCGAACCTAAAATCCAAAGTGTAAATTTTTAACAAGGTATTTTTTAATGACTAAAAACTATTGCAACTTTGGTCTTTAACCTCCTTAACAAGATAGTAATAAACAATTTAATAATTCGTTCGAACACGGACGAAAGATATAAAATTTGGAAAGGTATGCAAACAATTATTAACACAATAATTTTCAGTAATATCTGAATAATAATAATAATAACAACAATTTTCTGCCATCTGTTCGAAAAACAAACACAGAAGGATATTCTAAGGCCTAAGGTATCGAACAGATGTACGTACAAAAAATTGAGAACGTAAGCATCGAAAAGCAAAAAGCACACGCGGACAGCCGAAAAAGGACGAAAAGCCAACGTATTTTTTTATGTAGCAATTTTATTATCCCGTTATCCGAGATCTTGTTGGCGATGTCGGTGTCGCGTCGTTATTTCACGACTCGTAACGGTATTGCCCTTTTGCGCGGATCATCGTGACGAAGCAGAAAAGTAAAATTACGAGGCGGCTCCACTTTACGACCAGATTGTAATCCTGTCATTGAATCTTATGAAGTGTAGAGAAAATCTAGCCTTGTTCTTAAAAGATCTTAACATTGCGATTTTCTCTGCTCAAACTGCTCGTTCGTCTTTCACGAGTACTGGTCCCTCTTTTCCTTTATAGATGTATAATCGAGTTTCTGGCAGTTAATTTTATATTGATAGTTAGAGGAAGATTATCGGAAACAACTTTGTTGGTCAGATAGAAAAAGAACTTTTTTATAAAGAAATTTGTAGTTGTTCGATACATTTTTAAATACATTTACTTACTTCTTTGGGTCTCTTTTTCGATAGAATTAGTTAGAAGTGCACTTCTTATGCATAGTTCTAAATTTAATCCTCTTGATTCGCTTACGCTCCAAATGATGAAATTTTACTCATGAACGTCGAAGTTTCTTTCCTGAAAATGCTGTTACACGTGTGGCTCGAAAACTGATTGCGAAAGAATTCGATAAGTGTTCCAGAGATTTTTCAAATGTTTAAATTTAATTATTTCAATTGCTAGTTAGATTGATTAATATATTTTCATTGAAAGATATCACGTAAAGATCCAAATAAATATAAATTACATTAATTCGTTTATATCTGTTAACAGCGTCAACGTTATCGTATAATGCTACAGTATAATTATGTAACATTATAAATAACGATATACTATTATATAATACAATACTCTTTTTATGTTAAATCTGTATTTAACGAGATATAGGTTAAAATATTTTGCATTAATATTATTAGGAACGGACAGAAATGAATATTAATAAATCTCAATTATTCGCGTTGAATTTTCAACGTTTCACACGAAAAACACGTACATGCATAAATCATTTGAAAAATTTGTCAAACATTTCGTCATTTCATAGATATATTAAATACAAACGTATTATATATCCCTCTAAATTTCGATATAAACGTATTACACAATCGATAATATAATATTCAATTCATATTTTAGTCCTTTACATCGTTAACGCGCAATCACTGGCAGAATGTTATCAATAGCTCATTATGGAAACGAAGTTTCTTCTAAGTAATTTCTCTTCGAAAAACGAAACGATTTTTGGTATATCTACCTGGTGTAAAAAATTTGAAAAATTCACACTGACACGTAGAAATACGTTCCTTAATTGCAAAGGAATCGCAATGAAAACGCGTTTCATCAAAGACTAGCGCTACAAACGCGAAGAATATCGTGTGGTTCGAGCTTTACACGTTTTGGAAACTGTCCTATCGGCTTCGTATCGGGTAGAGAGGACGGAAGAAAAATCGATCGAAGAGCAAGTGGCTTAAGGCCAGTTTCCGGAGACAACTGCCGGGGAACATTCGTTGTCCTGTAACGGCCTATACGTTATCCAGTAAGCCTGGAAACAACTTGTTAAAACAGTGAATAGCGGTTTCATCGCCTGTCTCGTGAGTTAAGGTGTCTCTAACTCAATGACGTTCTATGGCCCTTCGTTTCACACCCTCCATTCTGTTCTTCCGGCCATTTCTGACTGTATTTTCAGACTAGCGTACATTGTTACAGCTGAGTTTAAACCAGGTGATTCTATAACTTTTCCTGCGGCCTCACTGCCAGTTTTATAGGAATATAGCGCTCTAGACGAGTACTGTAACGTCAGAAGTACGCGCTTTTCCTACTTTCAGTTCAATATTTAAAAGACTATGTAAGATCAAAATGAACAAATAAAATATGTATATATATTAACTGGACATTACAGTCTAGCGTAACCTAAAATTTTGTTTATTCATTCAAATTTATGTTTACTCGTAGTACAGAACAAACTATTTAATCATCGTCTCTCGATTTTTGTGATAATCCGTGTAACCAGGACCAGCGCAAGGCAGGTTCAGCGCGTTCGCCGGAACCCGGCCCCGTGTTTTGAAAGGCTCCACGGTCTACGAAAATTATCTGCGATCATCGATAAGCCAAGAGAGATTTTCATCTCTGGCTATTTTGTCAATAGAAAGTGATGTAGCAAATTCAATCAATTTTGACGATGTTATCGAAGATTCGGCATCGAAAAAAGTGAGAAAAATTATTTAATATTATTACTGGATTGTATTATTACTTAATATTCATTTTCTAAAAAATATATAATATGTAAGAGCATTTGTAAGTAAGTAATTCCTCGTTGCAAAATTTAAGTGTAGGATTCGAATGTGTATTCAGGCCCCGCAAAATTTTTGAACCCGGCTCCGCAAAAAGTCACGCCGGTCCTGCGTGTAACCATCGTGAATAATCTCCTCTATTGTTTATTTATAGATTATACTAGGTTCAGAAAAATAATCCATATAAAATTTTAATATATTATATAACAGTTGCTTCTTATCGATATTCTCTACAGAATACCATACAGGTCAGAATATAGAAATAAACAATGTTCATTAACTTATCTTTTAGTTGGATTTTATAAAAATATAATTGGAAATACTTCTCGTTCCGTCAATCGTATACCATCGCAATGTTTTGTTCACTTTCTGTTCTACTTACTTTTTATGAATATATCGCAAAATAGTTTATTCTGCTAACTGGGCTGCTCAGGCGATCGACAATTCCGAATATATTTGCGAATAAATTTGGAACAACTCAGGAAACAACGAACTATGATTGCAATTTGAAAGTTTCGAGCAAATAGGCGATAAACAGAGTTCACCCCATTTGCCGTACAGTTTTGAAAACTGACAGCTGAGGCGCATAACTTCTCCGCAACGATATTTTCGGAACACCGTATGCAATTACGAATAACTAATTAGCTTGTCGATATCGGAAAAATTACAACATAGTTTCGGAACTAAGCGAATCGCCAGAGTACGTTTACGTATTTCGGTCAACTGGATTTTAATTAAAAATTTTTTTCCACGGTTGAAACCCTAGCGCTAGATAAATAAAAAATTGTATTAAATTCCTAGAAGATCGTTCGAAAATCTTTCCCTTCGTGTACCTTACGCTCCGAAACTATAATCTTATACATAGACCTTAAGACTAGAATTATTGAAATTCAAAAGAATATTTATGCAAGTATTCATTTTATGTTTCACTGTAGCGAAAGGTAAGACTGTAGTTCAGAGTCTAAAGTCGTCTAAAGTCTAAAGTAGTCTAAAGTCGTAATCAAGTACTAAACGTTAATAAAACGAAGAGGTCGAGTAGCGCAATACTCTATGAAATAGAAAAGTCGGTTACATAAATGAAAGAAACACTTTTCATTTTGCGCTTTATTTGTATAATACGTCGTTAAAGTACTGCGAAAGGAAAAAAGTACATTTCTTTTACACCGTTTCTTCATAATGTTCTTTGATGTAAAGAGAGTAACAAAGAACGTGCAATTGCTGCTTCCTCGAATAGGAATGCAACAATGTAGTTGTCGAACGTGAATTGTATTATCGCTTCTTTTTAAAGGGTAAAGAAACGAATGTACATGGTTGCTGAAGACGTTGTCTTCCGTCGAGTTTTCCTATACGATCCGTTTCCTTTCAATTCCCCCTCTCTCTCTCTTTTCTCTGTACAGATGAAATTGACAAATTTGAAAGGATAAGGAACAGAATATACGAAAGGTCCGAGACTTTCTATTCGCTTCGTGGAATAAGGATGTTATCCTTACTATTTATCTTCGATCTTTCCACCAGACGGTTGCTTCTGTATGTTTCTGTAACATTTTGTTACAGCGAATTTCATGAACAAAGTACACAGGTCGTCGGAATATATTCGTAAATGATGAAAAAAAATATATAGAAATCGTTTTGGGAAAAAGAAGAGGCGAAACCTAGAAGTAAAAAGAAGGAATCTTACGAAAAGAAGTGGCTTGTGAGTTAAACAAACCCGTGAAATAAATAAAAGAAAAGAAAGGGAAGAGAAGATAGAGAAAATCTCGAATACGAAGAGAAAGAAAGTAAGCAGAAGAGAAAGTTCTGCGACGTCTTGAACGGAAAAGCTGTGAGTTTCCACTTGTGAATCGCAGCTGCAAAGCCGACGACGATAATACCACGACGCTATAATCTCCGCTGGACAAGCAACAGCAGGGAAATTTAGATTCGAAAATTTCCGTGTGCTAAGTTCTCCTGGGCCGGTCATACAGCAGTGGTTCTTAGCTGCTTATCCCGTCGGAACGTTAGCACTTTTAACGCGTTTATCGAAGCTGGGATCGTGTAACCGGATTAACAGGTTCCCTCGAATAAGGGAGGAACTTTTATTTCTCGCCACCGAAAACGAGGTAAACAACGTTTTCCTATTATCAGCGTTTCTCCTCGTTTTGCGGGCGAAATTGTTTCTCCTTGTTGTCTAAATACATTATCAATTCATGAATTTACGTTCTTCTTCCCACCTTTTTTTTATCGTATTAAGAGCTTGTCGTTGGGGATAATTTTGCCATAAGATCTATGTTGAAAATGACAACGCGAGTTCGTGCTCGCCATCCATATGCAGATGCGTTAGTTATAAGAAATTTTTTTTTTTTTATTTATTTACATTTTACAATTTGTCCAGTAGGACATTTGGTAAAATATTATAGTTTAGTGGTATAATAATATAACATGTGGATGGCTACCCCCAGTGGGATACCATCTTCGAATTTGATTGATTTATTTCTTTAGTGTGGCGAGTGTTTGTTTGTTAGGTTATGTTGATTTATTTCTTTAGTGTGGCGTGTAACCGGATTAACAGGTTCCCTCGAATAAGGGAGGAACTTTTATTTCTCGCCACCGAAAACGAGGTAAACAACGTTTTCCTATTATCAGCGTTTCTCCTCGTTTTGCGGGCGAAATTGTTTCTCCTTGTTGTCTAAATACATTATCAATTCATGAATTTACGTTCTTCTTCCCACCTTTTTTTTATCGTATTAAGAGCTTGTCGTTGGGGATAATTTTGCCATAAGATCTATGTTGAAAATGACAACGCGAGTTCGTGCTCGCCATCCATATGCAGATGCGTTAGTTATAAGAAATTTTTTTTTTTTTATTTATTTACATTTTACAATTTGTCCAGTAGGACATTTGGTAAAATATTATAGTTTAGTGGTATAATAATATAACATGTGGATGGCTACCCCCAGTGGGATACCATCTTCGAATTTGATTGATTTATTTCTTTAGTGTGGCGAGTGTTTGTTTGTTAGGTTATGTCCTTTGTGAGATCTGTTGGGTGTTTCCAGTTATAAGAAATAGCAACTAGAGGATGATCCTAGTTACAATCGATAGATTTAATCGATAGGCTTAAGATGCTTTTTTTTTGATAGATTTATCCATTCAATAAAATAATAACTATTCTGATCTTATCTCTGAGTATAGAAATAACAACAATCTATTGGTAAGAATATTATTTAAAATGTATTATCAATCGATGAAAAGGAGAGTGAAATATTCGTATCAGGTAGATTCGTATCGTAACGAAAAGGAATTTTATATAACATAATTTATTCAATTATACAAATGAAAATGGAGAAAAGGTAATTTGTCAAAGATATTGTAATAATTCTGTGAAATCAGTTGATAGACTGCAAGCTTTAGTCGGAACTGAATCGCAAAGTCCGTTCCTTGTTCCATTTATTTACATTTCTGGAATTAATACATTAGCTAGTAGATAAGAGTACTATCAGGTTTAAACTTTCGCGGTTAAAACGTCCCTTGAGAATTTACTGGCTGTGACGCAAAACCCGGCTTATATACTTTAATTAAGACTCGCTAATCCAATATGAAAAAGCGTAGCCAAGACTAAGAATATCATACTAGCAGAAAATTGAAAAGTTCCACATTTTCAATCTCTCGCCTACGGCTATACTTCTCCAGTGAAATTATACCTATGAAAATCTCTCGAAACCTTAGACACGTTCGATACGTTCAATTCGAAATTATTACGACTCTCTGATAAGTAGTGTCCTAGGAAAAATCTATTCAATTATCAAAATCATAATTTCAACATTTTCATTTCTGCCAACGTTTCTGATAAACTTAAGTATTCACATTTGAATCTCTCTTACGTATTCTTTCCCATCATCCAGAATTCTTCAATTTCCCTTTCCTTCCATTCAGAAAGAACATCACGAATCTCTTTTTCCTTTTTTCTTTTCTTTCCTTTCCTTTCCTTTTTCTCTACATTTTTACACGTTAGCTAGAGGTTCACGAGAGCCGTGTAATTCGGAATAATAACTTTTCGTAGAACTATCGTTACGTCGCGTCGCGTCGCGTCCAGAGAATATCGCAGTCAAACGATGCTGAACTTGGTCACAAAAGCTGCAAGTTACCGCGGAGAAAGACACCGCTGGAAACTTTTACTTCTTTTCACCTATACGCACCTGTATATATAGTACGTACACATACGAAAATGGGACATGGAAGCTGGGAATAAAGTTAACAGAGTCGCGTTTTGCGAGATGGATCTGCAACGCTTTCGCCGTTTCTACAAATAAACGGTCCACCGTGTAATTACAAGAGTTCTTCGGGAAATTGAAATTTAGTCTCCGGCCAGTGTAAAGTAAAGAGGAAAATACGAATACCGTTTCGTTCGGTAAAAGTTGCTCGTTTCTCTTCAACGTCCGGAAATAGAGTCGCAGACGTCGTAGTTTCGTTTCGGAGAAACTGTTCTTCTTTGACTATCGCCGCTTTAACTCTCTGCACTCGATTCGCGTTTCATGCCGTATAAATAAAAACGTCGAAACTCGATTGAGATTAATAGTTGGTACGACCCTGCTTTTCTATCAACTTGTCAGATATCGAAGGTGCTGCTACACATTTTGTACATTTTCCGTTACGCTTTCTTTCTAAGGGTGACATTTACTTTTTAATTCCTCTTGTTGATAAAATTGAATTCTTTCTTCGTACACGTTCCACACTGTAAAAAGCCATGGTACAAAGTTCGAGACAGTAAATTCGAACGAATTTATTCGAGATAAGCTTTCGCCTTCTCTTGCAGGGAGTACGTTGGCCCCTGAAAATTTATGTTCACGCGTGTTAAATATCTTTTATCGCGTGAACATCAAAGAGAAAATTGTTATCAAAGAGATTAATATACCGAAGCGTGTTATAAGATCGTATCAAAGAATTTAACGTGTGGATCATTTGTTTACACGCATAGATTAATTCACAAAATTGCTAAAATGAAAAATTTACGGTAATTTGTAACATTTACAAGTTGCCATCGTGATATCCTTTATTTTCTTGAATAATATTTGTTGAATTACGTGTACATAAACGAACACGTTGACATTTTCCAATTTCTTTATTCAGTCATTGAAATTTTCCACATCATTAAACAAAAACATATTTTTTTTTTCTTAGGCACATAACATTGAAGAGGATACAAAGTAATCCTCCCGAAAATTCCAATTGTTTTAACGTTGTTACAATGAAAAACTGACTCGATACCATGATGTTGCTGTCATTGGACGACATACGAGTGTATTTGTACAGAGTCGGTATGACATGTGTTAATTTGCATCGGTTGTATGCTGGTTAGTGTACATCAACGTTGACGTCTGTAAACGTTGTCTGCCGGTATCGTTCGCCACTTTGTTACAAATAAAACAAACCTCACCCCCCTGCGACGTGGCTTCTATCCTCGTTCCGGCACGATATTGCTGTAACGAGTCAGTTACGGCATCACAAAGGGACAGAAATGAAAATTGAAGCAACCGTTGCGAGTTAACCTCACACAAAACAGAAACGCAACAGAATAGGAGAAAAGAATTAAAAGAAAAATACGAACGGAAAATATCAAATAAAACCATATATTCTTAACGAGGTTGTCCAGAGAACAGCTTGGTCGTTGTTTTCGAGGATCAACGAGGAAATGCTTTGTCTTTTAATTCTTTCCAAGCTGTGGAATTATTCTTTCCGAGGGACGCGTTTCCATAGAGACCGCTGGACTTCCTTTTTACGCGTTCGTACCATTTGCGAATGAAACTCCTTATAAGATTTCGTCAGTCTCATAATTATTTCACGCGAGAAATTAAGACAATTTTCAAACCTACCATCTTCAAAGGAACGCGAGTTAGAAATTTAGAACGTTCGAAATTACGTTTCTAGGTAATACTTAAGATTAGCATGATTTAAGCTGGACAGAGTTTCAAAGTTACGTACGTTACGCGAAAATGTTTTTGCAAATACTGTAGCGACTCATTACATCCAATCATAAAATTATAATAAGTTGTAACTTGAAACGATTCAAGCTATTTATGTTCTCCAATCTCAGACACTCGATTCTCCCATGCATCTTCGACATCCAAAATTCGCTCATTCTCCGTAAAAGGTCGCACCATATTCCTGTTCGCACGGTACCACAGCTCACAGTCGATGAAAAGGTTTGCCAACGATCGATCGATCTGAAAGGCGAAACATTTCGGGGAACGGTGGAATGTAAGAACGAAAGACGACGGTGACCACCAACGTAAAGAGGAGAAATGCTTTCGGCTATTTGTTCATCCGACCCATTTTACCAGATTCGACGGCCCGCGGACTTATCCGGTGAGTTACGTCGCGAAAGTTGCACGCGATTTTTCGGTTCAGCCAGTTTGTCATTGCTTGTTCTATGCGCGCGCGACTTTCAAGCCAAGTAACTTTACTGTACACCCAGTGAAATTCGATTTCCAAGCGAGAAATCTTTGATCCTGATCGCTCTTACCAACTCTCATCGCTTTTCGTGCGAACTTTCAACTCTGCGAAACTCGAAATGCCTCGGAACGTTGTCGGTTAACGCGCGTTTTTTCCTTGTCCGGTCGCAATTAAGACCGCATTCTTGCGTCAAGATAAGCGCTAATCGACCTCTCCTTTTTCGCATTCACTGCTTTCTCTTCGTTCCCTTGTTTCTTCTTCTTCGTACAAATAATGCAAACTGTCCCTTGTTAATGGGGGAGTCGAAATAGCAAACGATGTGTCTGACACAAAAATTCGTAGCATAAATAAGAAAATGAAATTGCTCTTCCATTTAATTGCATCTGTCTCTTAGTCGAGCTCTGTCGAATAATTAGTCTAAAAGCTAAAAATAAATTATTTTGACGCTTGTACAAGTACATGTACATATATGATCTTATGATCTGGTAATTTGGTATACAGATACTGTATGCTATACTGTAGCGAGTTGTTTGTTGTTGCTGTATCAATATCGAGGAAAAGTATTATAAAATACGAAAACAATATCGATCGTACGATTTGGACGTTTTTTTTTTTAAATCAGCGATTTATTTACTGCATCTCGGCTGCAATAGCAAATACAACTCAAGTTGTGTAATCAGGGTTACACAACTTTCTCGGTGTTACCGTGAACTTTGAAAGTTCGTAACATGTTTGGTTTGTAGAAGCAGGGTTTATAGCTTGATACTTTAGAGAAGCTACGCTACAAATTGCAGCCTGCAAGAAGATCGTAGGATCATCTTATCTTGAATGTTAAAAAATGGGCGATGGAATAGAATTTACAACTTCTCCAACTTTTGAACGATAACATATGCACTAGTAACACGATATGCAGAAATATCATAGGCTGATTTATGTTTGCATATAAAATATTTTGTATTTACTGACAATTTTACACTTTGTATTGTACAAGTATTTGCTTCCTGCTCGTATTTATCTCATAAAATCAAGAGCACGGAAATATTAACAGAAAGTGATTGTAACAACTCTGACTTACCACTTTGTATTACGTATTGAACATTCGTCACAGAAAACGGCTCGTTCGAAGCTACAGACGATTACAATTAACGGATCCGCTAACAACTATTAACAGTTTATAGGATGCAATAGCTAAATGCTCGCTTTCCATTGGATTAACTTTTCTAATTCATGTTTCGCGTATCTTCGTCATGGCCGCCAACTGAATCCACTAAAACTTTGCTGAAATTAACCGAATTCCACGCAGTAAAAAGTATAGTTTGTGGCTTGTTGACTTCGTGATAACGCGAGCGTAACTATGGTAGAATGTTTCTCCGTTATTTGGACATGCAATTTTTGTTCGATACGAGAATAAAGTATCGTCATGATCCAATTTCATCCTTGCGTCCTCTTCTTCTTCAAGACTCAGTTTTTTTTTTTTTTTTTAGAAATGATCGATTGTATGGTCTCACAACGCTGGTAATATCATCCGTACAAATTATACTGCGTTTCCTTTATGATTTTTTCGATGCTTTTTTTACTCTTTTTCTCATTTTCATGTAAAAAGTGAAAGAAGCTTACTTCGTCTTCGAAAGATGGCCTCGGTAACTAGGTCTTCGTTCCACAGGGAAGAAATAAGCCTGCTTAGAAGAATTCTCGGCAAGTATGTCCACGGTATAAGCTAGTGTTCTAAAATAGCTTTCTTTAACAAACACTACGCTCCTTACGATACAACGTAATTTACAGAACCGAAGTAATACAAGGAAAATCAAACAGTTGTGATCATCGATCGTGAGATGATATTATACGTATGTATGTTGTATATTTCGATTCGTTTCCAAAAGTATTGCATGGCCGATAGCCCAAGCCATAAATGTTTCGTCAGGGTTTGGACTGGATAGCAACGTTGAGTGGTAATATTTTTAAGAAATACCACGAATATATTTTCGCCATAGTTTCGGGGTGCATAGTTTAGAGAGCCCCTAATGCCTCACAATCCGCAGCCGAGGATCATGTGCACGATGGCCATGAATCGGGGACACTCGGCGTCACGATGTCCGATGGTACGTGGAAACTGGGTAGAGCGATAAATGTTTTCTAGAAGAATCCGACTATGCAGGGGAGGATGATGAAGCCTCTGGCAAGAGGACTGAGTCAAAAAGATCAGCACTTGGAATCTTCGATATACGTATTATTCAACGCACGTTATTCGAACTGATTCGTAATTATTAATTACTTAATTCGTAATTATTAAATAATTTCAATTTACGACACGTACAGTTTCGAATTGATAATACAATTAAAACAATGGTCGTTACTGCAACAAAGAATCATATGCGCTAAGAATATCGTTGTCTATCGTTTGTAATAGAAGCGAATATTTTGTTAAATAAGAATCATTGTGATGTAAAATCTGTTCGTTCGCTATTTTTCGTAAATTATTGTCATCGATGTTTCTCTTGGAATAGAGCTGCACGTACGCATGCTTATTCGTACGGTAGGTAGAGTAACTGTGACAGGTAATATAGCAAATAGACAGGATAAATGGACACTAACGTAAAATAACGTTTTAAGTCGTAAATTTCATAAACATTATCTTTTGTTGCATTGCGGTGCACTGCAATTTTTTATCTGGAACCGCGGGAAAGCCTTCATTTTTTACGCTCGAGCAACGAAACATTTCTGACATAGTGCTTTTTATGATTTCCATTGTAAGCCGAGGAACGACCCTCCATTCGTCGCCAAGAAGTTTGTTTAGTATGAATGTCGAACCAAGCAATTTATTGCATAGTATTTTATGCTTGGAAAGCATATTTTACGGTATCAACCGTACCTACAGCGGAACGGAATTTATGGGTTTTGTGAGACACCTCGTTGCTTCTGCCTAGACGCGTACCTTCCTTTTCTCATGCAGCATAATTCTTAAGGATATCATTGCAGTCAGCGTTCAGCGAACAAACAGGATTATAATCATCCGAACTTCAGCACACGAGGAACGCGAGAAATTAATTAAAATTAGTTTTAATTGAAAATACCTTCGTACTATGTGGAAAACGCGAAATTCACTCTGTATCACGTGCAGTATCACTTTTCTGATCCTAGAGAAACTTTATGCATATATTGACGACACCAAGTATCGTATTTGGTACTCGAAGAATTCAAATACTGGTCGAGTATGTTACATTCACTGGCGGTAGATTTCCAGATGGTATTAGGCGTTCTGGAATCTCTTTTCGTGGTCTTCGTTAAATCCATTCAATTTATTTCGTCCGTATCACGTTTTAACGTAGCCTTTAATATTCTGAAGCAACGTAATTCCACAAGAAAGTTACTATCTTTCAATGAAATCGAAAGTGACATCCACGATCTCTTAATTTACGTCTACGTTCTACCTATCGCTGAACTTCTCGGATTGTTCCATTTTCTCACCTCAAATCTGCGATAGAGCGATTGAACACGAGATATCAACTAATAATTCGCTAATTTAATTCGCGTGAGAAGTCGTTACTCGACTTAAAAGAATGTTGTCTTACTGTCTTATCTCAGGGTCGTGGTAAATTAATTCCAGCCTGTAAAAAAACTGAATCTAAATTTTCGTGAAAAGTTCGTCGAACTCGGAAGATTTCTCAAAATATCAGTCGTTTGATAAAGTAGACTTTAACATACGGTAAATCTGAATACGATGACATTGAACCAATTGGAACGTTGAGCTACGAACGGACTAAATCACACGGGTAACACGCGTATGTATCCAATTTCGCCAATGACTGCTGTCTCCTCCCAACTACATTTATCAAGCGGACAACTAACAGTCTACCAGCTCGCAGTGATGTGCAGACACGATAGACAATTCGTAACGTTTGCAACAATGCACATAGAAACGACGAATAGAACGCGCAACCGCTTTCTCCGAAGTGTTATAACTCAAATATCTAAATGTTTGATTCCATCCTCGACTTTGCACTAGTAAGTGTATGTATCAAGTACAGGTTCGAAGAAACCGTTTACGGGCAAATAGTTGCACAGCCAGTGCTTGAAGTGTATCTGGAATGCTTACAAGTGCACAGCGAAGTTTAAAATAAACGAAATGCAGCGGATAAGAGAGACTTTTAATCTCGATTACCAATCTCGTTCTGTTTCCTCGCGAACGATAGTTCCATTGCTGTTCGTATTTACAATTTTCAAGAATTAACTAATGGACGCTTGATTATCGAGGGAAAACCTTCGATAAAACCAATTTTGGATAATTAAATCAGGTATCGAGCGATTACGATGGCCCGATTGTAACATGTACGTATATCAGACGAAGAATTATTTAACTTTATATTCAAATTGTTATCGATAAATTGTATCTATTCATTAGTATCAATTATTCACGTTCTATTTACTGTACGAGCGAATAACCAAATTGTTGGAAAACGCGATTAATTAGAAAATGTCGAATAGAGTATTACGTGATACATAATTTGGCAAGCAAAATGAGGATGAAAGAAAGAACAAGTATTCGTAATTTGGTACAACGATGATATTAACGTAATGGTCGAACGAATTCGCTTTAAATACGATTTCGAAGGATATCCGATTTCGTTGTCTAACTACCGGTTCAGCATAGTTTACCAGATAATTCAATTGGGGTCTATGCGATGATGAATCAGTATGTAAATGATGCCCATTAATCAAATGTCATTGTATTAGATTGGACGCGGAAACAAAATTGAGCATATAATGCGTAATAACGCGTTATGAATTCAACGATCAGAAATGGGAAACATCGAGTTCGATGTAAAAGCTAGATACAACTTATTTAACGTTATTTCATTTGGGTTAAAATCAAAGGAAGATAGACTTGTCGAAGATCTGGTCTTTAAAGAGTATCTTCGTTAACTGCATCATTTAGTGCATAGTATCGTTTGCATGTTTTCAATCTACGACAATATAATTTCAAATCATTCTCTTTTATTTCGTCTGATATTATTTCCTCTACAGAGTCGGCTAGTGACATAATAAAACAGAATTTCTTTCCAACGCACAGATATTAATATAATATGTGGTAATGTAATCGTTGACCATTTCCACCAGGCAACGGTATCGCGTAAGAAATAACCTGATATGTCGGAAGAATGAAACGGGACGGAGCAAGCTTAGAATCGAAAGCTTTTATTTACCACTTTCAACGGCGCTGTAGTCCCATAACCCCGGGCTAAAGCACACATTACTCAGAAAAGTATCTGAGCCGCTAGCACAGAGTAGCCTTCGTCTTTTATCCCCGCTGTTAATCTATATTTGTTCTGAGAGTTAAAGCAGTTTGTCCAGCAAATTTCAGTGACCGATTAACCAAACCACAATTCAAACATTCGCCGCTATTCTCGACTACTCTGAAAAATACACGCGACCAAATGTCCTCTAAATAAACTAGGTTTTGCTTCTATTGTATCGAGATTAAATCAGCTAACTGTAAAATCAGAACGGTCTGGATATCGGACGGACATTGGAACATTCAGCGTTTCGTTTACGCGAAATCTCTTCGTGGGTCGTGACGAGAAATCGGTGCTCCATCGCATCGATCAAGTTGGTTCACTTTTACCGACCTTATACAGATCATCGTGGTTGTACGTAAAATTATTTGGAAATTGGTCGAGGCGGTTAAACAGTCGACTCGGTTGTACGCTATTCCGAACACGTGTGCGTCTTCCGAACTTGCGTACTATTATTACCGAGCGTTACCGAGCGAGGTGGAGAGTCTCGGACCGGGATACAAATCCCTCGACGCTTGGACGAAAACGCGCGTGGAAAAATGTGTTTCGTCTATAGGTGTGGGTCGTTGCAAGCTGCTCGAACACCTCAGCGCAAGGCCATGGCGAAGCGTTTCCAACGGGGTGGCTAAAATTGCCTGGAGTTGCTGGAAAAGTTGCACCTGCATCTGCTTTCAACGACGTCGTTGTCAAAGATAGGGATTTGTCTGACGCGCGAAATAGAAATTCGGACGTTTAGGAGAATGAAAGATAGCGCAGCTGCCGCTTACGTTATGTATAAATCGTGTCGCACGGTTAAACTTCGCAAAAGCAGCAATATTTTGACAAGCGTTTATTGATTTTCGTCATAGTTGCGCTGTTTCACGAAGAAAGTACGACGCCGGATATCATTTCTTGATAATTAAATTTCATTGTGGTCTCTTTAACATCGACAGTCACGCGCGTATAAGTAAGAAAGGACTGAATGAACAAGTCATTTGTCATTTTTAAGCGTTATCTTTTATATAAAAAGTTTCATTCACGTTATACGATTATTATTATTTATTAAAAAAACCTTGATTTGCTAACTTAGTCTATGCTACGAGAATGGAGAAAGTTCGTAGCATTGTAAGTATAAGCTTAACGCGCTGGCTGCGTAGTTTTAAGATTAATGCCATTTCTTGATGAAGTTTCGTGATTCATTGCGGAGCAACCTCGCGGAGTAATTAAATCGTTTGACAAGTAATACGTAGCACTTTAGCACTTTCAATGCCTGACGTTCAATCGAAACATTAGTTTCCATATTACTTCCAGTTCACTTAAGAGAATACTCAAGCAGCTCCATTCACAGCGAACGGTCAATTTACGTTGAAATGAACAATCTTATGATTACTCTGCATGGAACGACCGTGTGTACCTCTCGTAGATATATTGTACATAGTACGTATACGTATATATGTATGAAATCCTTCGAAAATCGATACTTTCATGTAAACTACTGGAAATAATTTTTCCTTCCGATGAGATCTGTGGCAAAGCGTTTCTTGCTATTACAATTTGTCCATTAACAAAAATATTTGTCTTAATGCAACTGCTTGCTGTTTTGTTCGCCTTCCCCTTCTCTTCATTGAAATATGTAAAAACGAGGACAGCTGAGAACTAGATTTTACGCAATTAAGACGACGCGTAACATACGCGTGAATAGCAGCGAATGTATTAAAAGACGTATACTACCTCGATCAAAATGGTAAAATCGATTTAAATCGAAGACTTTAATTCGTTTGGCGAATTTATCAAGATCAAAATTACTTATTTAGAAAGATCGTTAAGGCGCACGGATTTTTTCAATTTTCCCTACTAGTTTTCTCAGCAACTATCGATATTTTTTCTTCACCTCCTGCGAACTTATTCCTCGTCAACTTTCGATACTTTTATCGCAAACAATATCTGTTGGCAATCGTATTATCTTAGCATATAACGATCGCGGATAATCACCGGTAAAACGCGATTTTGAGACAGTCTTAAACCCAGCAATTTATTAGGCTCTTCTCGCGAGAAACCCACTTAAAGCCCTCTTCAATTTCTTATTACGTTAATCCTCTGCAAACGAAGCTACCTCACCATTTCGAACCTTCTTATCTCTCGATCAGCAAGAAACCGTGTTCTCGTGTAGCTCAGATGACACCGTCTAATCTATCTTTTAGATGTCGAGCAGTCCTCGACGAGACTCGAGATGCAATTGAATTCATCTCGACTAGCTTCGACTCGTCGCGTCAGTCCATTTAAGAAGAGAAGCAACCCTAGGTTCGTCGTTAAGGAGAGAAGCGAATAAATTGTTCTTAGGGAGGATTGTTCTAGGATTATCGTTCTAAGGATAAATTAAAGCTATCGTCGAGTTGTTTTTTCTCGAGTTTCCGATCTGGGAACGATGTTCGATTCGCCAGAGTCTATCGCGACTCTGTGATACCCCGAAACTGAGATTAAGACCTCGAAAGAAAAGTAATCTGTAGCTGGCGGCAACGGCATACTATTTGCCTAAGTGGTAGTTAAACGTAATCAAATCGTTCGGACAAACAGCGGGCCCGGAGTTCTCGGATTAAATAGAGAACGATTATTCGAGCAATCGTATCCTACGGGTCGGTATCCGATTACCATTTGTCTGATAATCACGATACGATGGCTAATTCTGCTGCGCCGGTGTTTCGATGCACAACGAAGCGAACACTGGCGTAGACGCGGCCCGAAATTGTCTGGGGGTTGCGTAATGGAGTTTTGGATCAGTTGGCTCGTATTGTGTCGGCAGTTGTTCTCGTCAACGTCGTCAGACGTGGAAACCGCATTCCCGCGATCCGCGGTATCATGCACTCACAATCAGTGGCGCAGCAAATTGAGCGATGACGTTTCCCATTGCGCAGAAACGAAACGACGTTGCTTCGCGCAATCAACCTACGCCGGCCAATGATTTTGATCTAGTTAAAATTAAAGGGTTGGAGTTGCAGGTCAGCCTCGTTATTGGAAATTTTATAGGAATTTTATATCGTTAACTTACTTACGTCGGAAGAGATTCTTTTTGCCAGAGTCTTTCAGTAATTCGAGTAGGTCGAGGAAAATCGTATTATTTAGAATCGTTTCAGTGGGCGAAGAAATTGGAAGGCTGGAAAAAAATTGATGAAAGTTTCTTCTTTTATGGGCGCAGCTGAAATATTAGAATCGAGAAGACGGATACGTGTACGTGAGTTTTGCTTTTAATCTAGAAATCGCTAAACGTAGCGTTCCAGTAATCTATCCTCCCTTTTTACGTAGATTGAATTTTATGTCGCGACTTCGAAATATATAGAAAACAGTAAATCCAGAAATACCGGACCAAACGTTTTGCCGCCTCTGTATATATCTGTGTTTATCTACTAATCTACTTTATCGAGGCTGGTAGTGGTACGCGCTACGGATAACTAAATATTTAAACAATATAAATTTTCACGGAAAGTAGCGTTTAACCACCTCTGATCGTAAATGTTAATAGTAATTTTGTTAACGCAATTCGACCATTCGTCGAAATATTCTGATTCTAAACATATTACTTCCTCGTTGCGATAATAGATCGCTATTCAATTTCGAAACAATAGATCGCTTAAATCCATTTAGATCCTTTAAAGCCCTAGACGTAAATGACCATTGTGCGTTACGTAATATCTAAATTAACTACTGTTGCACGATATCGAACACTTTCCCTTCAGAATAATCGTTCCGCGGTAATAGGTTGGAAAATTCGCGCAAACGAATTCCACGCAACAATAACATCGCGTACCGATCGATTGTAATTCATCGTATCGACGAATAATCACGAAACAGGGAACGATTTTGTACAAATGTGTTCTAAAATCAGCGTCGTTATCCGTCAGGAAAACCCATAAATCGTACTGTTTACGTTCAGCCGTGATACAGCAGCTTCCAAAGCAATTTTACAATGTACACAGACGGATTTACACAAATATGTTTGTACTCGATGCAACACGCAGACCAATGTCGCTAGTGTTTCATTCGATTTTTCCCATTTTTTCCATCCTTTCTTTTTCTATCGTGTTTCTTTTCTTTCTGGTTTTCTCTTTCTAACCATATAGAACGAAATTGGAAGCTACAACAGGGGTAGCTAGTCAGCTGCAAAATCGAATATTATGATATAGACATTGAAAAGGGTTGCGTCGAACGATTTCTTTTGCGAGAGAAACTTGCGTTAACGCTTATCGAGCATATTGAAAGTGTTCTCGAAGCTTTTAACCGAGCGATATTTTTATCAAACTATTTTACAACAACGTAACCCGTCACAGTGAACGAAATCTAGCATTGGAATAAATAAAACGGTTGCTCGATATCTAATATCCTGACAAATTGTAAAGAAAGCAAGCAGGACTGTTATATCGCGCTATTCGGTTCGATATTTTCAATAAAAAAAAAACAAAAAAAAATGGAAAAGATTATTTAACGAGATTAAATATTCCATGAATGCGTAAAGATTTATTTGTAAGAATTTTTTGAAACTTTATAACAATTTTAACCACGGTATAATCGCGAATCTCTATTTATCCTGGCGATGGAGACAAGTTGTTCTAACGAGCGGCAGCTTTCTTTCACAACAAGTCTATTTCTGAATAATAACAACGTGCCAATGAAGCATGGTTAAGTATCGGAACAACTACGCTTCACGAGCTATAGCTAATACAGCACCGTCAGTGCAAACTGTTTCACTGTAAAAGCATTTCAAGTATACCAGCTTTCGCGACGATCATTCATAAAATGAATCGCAACGTATCAAAAGCATTACATTCTTTTATAAGGCGGGCAAGTCTTTTTGCAGTAAAACCTTCGTAAAGGAAGAGAGCATCACGTCGTTGGAAAGATATCAGAAGACGACGATTATCGCAAATATAAAGGTCCTTAGCCAGTCATCTTCGGAATATCATGGCAGGCTATACAGAGTGAACGTGGCTCGCAGTGGTATTCTTAATACCATTGAAAACAGTCCATCCGTCACAAAGCGAAAAAGGCGCACAGAGGAAAGCTCTCTCGGCGAACAGTCAAAAGTACTTTCGCGTCGGCAACGGACATATCCTCTTAGAAACGGTCGAAATTGCCGCACCGGGTTACAAAGAGAATCGCTAAATCCGAAGCCTTGAAAGCTACGTCGTGCCAGCGGCCAGTCGCTCGTTTAGCAAATGAACTAAACCGGTCACCGGCTTTGCCTGAGTGAGTCAACAAATAACAGAGATGTGGTTTTAAAAACATCCCCGAATCATCATCGTGATCATCCGAGCTTTGTAACGTTTGTGAAAGACTTCTTTCGCTGTGTATTTTATTACGTACAAAGAGGATAATTAGAAACAATACGGTTGGATTAAAAGTTGTTCCTTTTAATGCTCGATTAAATTTCGGCTAAAATTGTTGCGTTTGCTTTGACGATATCCGTATTTAGATACTTTGTCGTCTAGTTGCGTGAAACTATTACGATTAATAATATCGTAGAAATTTTTACGCTTTTGTAATTCTTTGTACAGCAAATATTCCGAACATGAACGCGAAATAAATTTTACGTACTGTACGGAATGTTGAGCGACACAAATATCGATTAAATATATATTTAGGTTAGCAGTTTGACATTTTTGCATTAGCTTGGCTTTTAACGGCAAAGTCCTATAAAATAGATAAAACGCATTGTTTTACTTCAAATAATATTTTTAGAGATATTTTCTGCAAATATTTCAAAACTGACGATTTTTTACATGTATCACCATTTCATAAAACTCACGATATACACGTCCATAATCTATATTCTGATACAACGTTTATCGAGAACGACAGTAGCATTGACTACACACGTGCGTCCAGAAGAGTTAAAAATCCATACAAAATTGTATTCCTATGAACTTT
Source organism: Bombus impatiens (assembly GCF_000188095.3). Lineage (NCBI taxonomy): Eukaryota > Metazoa > Arthropoda > Insecta > Hymenoptera > Apidae > Bombus > Bombus impatiens. Next base: position 1,547,483 of record NT_177059.1, on the reverse strand, counting down.
ACAACCTTCAACAACGTATTCTTCGCATTATCGTTCAACAACATATTCTTCGGACTATCGTTCAACAACATATTCTTCGTACTATCGTTCAACAACATATTCTTCGTATATCATGAATTTGAAACGAATATTTCGTGACTCTACACAAGCTCGCAAAAGTATTCCAACATTTGTACGTAGTTCTTTTGAATACATTATGCGTGTTACACGGAACATTTTGAAATTTCATTAGTACTGTTATGAGATTCGACAATCACGATTATATTGATAAAGTTTGAAACGAATCTGAAAATATACATACATATAAATTGCAAAGTACCCAGTATGTGTTTCGCAGAGATCAGAGACGTATTTAAAGAGCCGGTAATTCATTATATCGAAATAAACCATGATATTCAATGGGATCATATTTAACATTTATCTTCTGCTTAAGATTGCTATTTATGCTGTGTATTCGTTCGTTTGTTAAACACACGAATGCAATAATAGCAAATATCTTGTAACTTCCGTGTATATTTTCAGGTCGATTTCGAATTTTGTCAATACGTGTAAACGTGATAGCCCCGTTTCATTATTGCGCGAATGAGATTTCAAGATATTTTATATTTTGATTTGGGATATTTTGAAAACACATACGATATAGACAGAAATGTCCGAATACTTTGTCCAGCGTGTTGCAGCCATTGCATTATCCTAAACACGACAGACTACATCCTTCGATTTGCCTACATTTTCCAGACCTTACTCGCCAAGAAATCACGAAATGCAGAAACTCACTTATCGAAATTTCTCACGAAACATTGCCAGCATCGATCAATTTTGCCATACCAGCTACGGTTCAAGATTTCCATAGCTCAGCAAATTTTACTCCGAAGGCAATGTCTTGCCTTCGCGATAATCAATTCTATGGCATTCGGGAGTGGTCAAAGTGCACTTAAGTATGCGTTCTACACGAAGTTCGATCAGCACTCGACAGGAAACGGCACCGCGCACAAGGCGAAACAACACTAGGCATAATGTCTGCTACGAAATACGCGCTGGTCAATCCATTCTGCCATGATTTATGTGATAATCACAGACCATAGCTTAGGGCCATTCTACGTGTCCCGTCCACATTGACTCGTGGTCGTGTATGAAATTGTTCGCAGGATAACGTAACAGGGCGTCGGAACACCCGGTTCCTCATCGGCTGCATCGGCGTCTTCGCTGTCAACGGATGTCACGCCGCGTGCTGTCATCCTTGTCATATTCCAAGTACAACGGCTCACGAAATCCATGTTTGTCTATTCGCGGTTTCATAAAATTTAGGCACTAGCGAAAACTCGAGCAAACTCGTAGAAACGTTAGGAAATTATTAAAACATTTAAAAATTGTTATTTCAATCGAAAGGAAGCTGTAAAGTTGTATTAGAAAATAAAGCACCCGTGTATTCGATGTTATCATAATCTCATAGATTTCACATAATACAATTTTATCCTTTACTTCTTTTACCGTTTATCTGTCGCGTTTCCTTTTTCGTATCTTGAGATTTGGTTTCACGAGCGCTATAAGTGACTTTACAATACAGATTCAAACTTTCGATAAATTTCTTGGAGTTTTCTATCCATTTCGGTTACGGTCTTTTCAAACGGATTCAGATTAGGAACCACAGGGGCATAGACACGTAATTATTACGATTTACGCAAATTATTTTAATTCTTTTAAGCAGCTTCAACAGATTTTTGTTTGTTTTTACACGCGTAGGTATACTGGCTCGCAACCTAATCGTTTCTTTGATAACTTTATATATATTTGTTGTGTATATTATATAACATTGGAGAACACTTTGATATTTTATCAGCACTGACTCGGCTATTACGATTACATTGATCGAATTTTACGATAAAATTCGACGTTTTCGTAACAGTCACTTTCTCAATTTCTAACTAAAATTGAATCGAACGTAAACATGGCGAGATATCGAGTAAAACAGGCCTGGCGATGGTTTAACGACGTGGATAGATAGACTCTGGCCCTACTAGCGACGTTTATTCAGTTACTACAGCGATCGACTTTCGATCGAATCGGAAGACGATAGCTGGCTAACAACGCGGACTCTAATACGCTTCGACGATCTTGTCTGGCATCGTCAAGGAAGTGGAACGACGACGAATAAGATGCTGATAGGGAAGCAGTCTGTCTGTACGAGACTTTAATTCCTCGATATTGCGGTTGCATCGTTGGTTAAAAGCTTGGATTTGTCGGATGAATGAAAACGTAGCAGTGAAGTTTCTTGGATCGTTACTGTACGTATGTTCGATCCTTGTAGATTCTCGTGTCACATATCGATATTGAGAAGAACGTAAAATTCATTGTAAGTAACAGGGAAATAACTAGACATTTATTTATAACAGACAGCCCTCGACGTTCGTTGAAATTGCTGTATAACTAAAAGTGTAGGAATAAAATTTCTTGTATTATCATCGAGTATATATTTGACTAAAATTTGCTGGAAACATTGTTATGGCGGGTATTGATATCAAAAGAAATTTTAATTATGATCTTTGTTGTAAATTTATATAAAATGTTCCACCATAGAGAGCTTTCGAACGTTTGTTTGCCGAGAGTTTCATCTCTATCGATAACTCGTATGAAAGTTTGAACTGGCGGTGGTGTAACGATCTGTATAAATCTCGAAAAAGTATCGGCAAGAAATGTACACGACCAATTAGGAAAAAGGGAAGTCGTAAAGGCTGAGAGAATTGACGAGAAACGGATGAAACTTGGAAGTACGAAATACACGATCGTTTCTCGAGTCAGTAAGCGCATTTAACACCGATTCGTAAATCGAAGACTTTGAAACCAAGCATTTCTTTATTCCTTTACGTTTAACAGGTTTTAAAATGTCACAGCAGTGACTATAATCTCAATACATTTTACGTACATATTTCGAACGGAAGATTGTCCATCACGGTCGACAGAATATTCCGTAGAAAATTTTGCAACCGTGCGTTGATTGCTTTCAGCGAATGTAGTCTATTACGGTTTCGAAAGGAAAACGAAGTAGCTACACGTATATAGCTGTTTAATGGGAATTTCTATTGAAGCTTGAAGTCCTTCGAAGGAACGCAATTACAAACTCGTACAAAGGTCCATTAAAATACGTTTTATTAGGTATATGGAAGTCCATCAGCCCGCTATTACCTTGCTTGTTTTCCTATTGTATCTCTTCTATTGTTACAAACATCGATAAAGCGAACGGGCATTTGTCTTTTCTGCCATTAGACGCGTTTAAAATATACTGTTGTTGCCATTGAAACTCTAAATCGTGAAGAAGATAAGCGTTTTCGCACAGCGAAATAGCTCGAGAATAGAAACGTCGAGAATCTTGAATATTGCGTGTAACAAAATTGTAGCACGATAAAGATAACTATCAAATAAGCTCTGTTGTTTTTCATCGCGTACATTCCAATGAAGTGCTGTTCTTTAAGAAGCTATCCCGAATATCGTCGAAAGCCTAAAGAATACAAAGAGAAGAATTGGCCGTGGAACTGCCTCTTCGACGCGAAGCCGAAATTCAACGATGGTTCCAAAACGATAGGGGCTGTGCCGTCCTTCTTTGCTTTCAAGAATAATAAAATACAAAAATATTATGTCACATTCCAAGAACCTTGTTAGGCATACGATTAATGTTGATTGAATTATCCAGGCTACAGTGTCGCAAATTTTTAATCTTGTAAAGGTAGTTTCGAAATTGTACCTATGTAGTTTTACACATTTTTCCGCCTCTCCGGCAGCTTCTGAATTCGCCACTACGGAAATTGAATCGCGATCGAGATACTCGAACCGTGCTCCACAGAATCAACTAATCGCACTATTACAAAACAAAGAATCGAATAGCCAGACCATACGAAAACGATAAATCAGTGACGCGAGATGGTATCGGCCGTAAAAGCGAGCGAACGAAAATGCGCGAAAAGAGGCGAAAAGACGCGCGTAGTCGTTTAAAAAGACGAGAGTCGCGGTTTGCGATAGGCGGTCTGTGCAAACGCAGCGATCACGACGCCGTTGGTAGTCTTGGTGTTGCGTTGGCGCGTATCACCGGGAATGACGATGTACCGGGCGTCGTATTCGTGAACATCGCAGTGCCACACGTCCCATAGACTATGAACCGCGTTCCAACGATTCCACGTTTCGTACGCGGTGACACAGTGTATTGACTGAGCGTGGATTGTGCGCCGCCGACTGATTTGCCGCGGCTGCGCAAATCTGAGCTCCGGAGCTGCGGCCTCCGTATATCTACTGGCCTGGTGGTACCGCGTACTCGGGTACTGTACCCTCGTGACTCGTTTCGTACCCTTAGTCCGTGCTCGTGGCACATACACACCGCGTTCGACTCTCGCGTACAATCTAGCAGCCGCGCCGTCGACGCCGACGCCGACGCCGACAATCACCTTCTCTCACGCTGTGCTCCGTTCTCCACGCCGTCGCTACCACCACCATCTCTCACCCTCTCTACTCGCTCGCTCTACTCCTTCCACTTTCGTTCGGCGCTCGGACAACCACAGCCGCGCAACTGGCTCGCTCTCTCGCACCGGACGAAATATACCGCGAGATAAAAACATGTCGATGACAGGCGTCGTGCGGAACGTACCGAAACGTCAGTGCCGGTCCGATTCGGGACGACGCGTCGCGATATAGAGAAAGAGAGAGAGAAAGAGAGACGGAGAGGGAGGAAGAGAGATCATCGCTCATCTGACAGATCACCACGGTCCTTCTGTCTAAAGAAATCGTCGCAGGACACTGTGAAGAAGAATCGACAAATTCGATCGGAATTCTTTTGGTTGAAGAAGAAGAGAGTGGCGATTGAAAATTCGCGTTTATTATCGTGATTATTTTTCTGCCTGCAGTTTCTTTCGTTCGTTTCTTTTGCTTGTTGGTTCGTTGGTAACTTACGGTGTGTACGGTTTATTCAAATTTCTTATTTAACAACACGGTGATCGTTATTTGTGAATCGATTTATTGCACTACTGGTGGACCTCGAAGACGAGTATCCAGAATATTCAGGGACATAGTGTGTGTCGACGCGTTAAGCGGTTACGGTGTCCTGTGGTTGAGCAGCCACGGCAGCCGGCTACGCTTCTCCATTGGAACGTGTTGTTCATGTGATGAACGTGGTTTAATGGTTGATCCGCTAAAACTCTTCTGGGTTATTACCAACAGCACCTATTTAGGTACGTCGAGTGACACGCTTTCAATATCGTTGATAATCGTTATTTGTCTTTTACGCTATAAGATCACGCACGACACGCTCGCGAAACCAAGCGGAAAAAACAGGGGAAATGAGATAAGGATAGAACCGGGGAAGAGTTACGGTAAAGTAAGTCTCGCGATAAAAAGATACGAAGACTTTGTTTCTTCCAATACTATCTATCAGGATTTCGCATCACGGACTCGCGAGACTAGCTCGATCTTGAGAAAATTCAACGAGTTCTAGGATACTCGAGGACTTTGCGAGTTCGCTACAGGATCGCCCGTCTTGTAATTAACGAGCTTTGTGTCGGGCAAATTCGTGCGAACGATCCGCAAGTTGCGCAACATGGATTCCTCTTCGTGTATCCCAACAGGTGAACGGCATATTTAACACGATGCGAAACCTGTAGAGAAAAGAAAGTTTTCACGGTCGAGAAGAACGCTCGAGAAATTCTTTCGCATCAGCGTTAGAGTTTTTCGGAAAGCAATTGCAGTTTCCGCGGCGAGCCGCCTTATCCGCCGCTCCATTCCATTCGATGCTTCTCTATTCGTCCTCCGGAATATTTGAAACGCGATCTGTTTCCCGCCAGCGGACAAACTTTTCGACAAAAGCTTCAAAGGACGAACCGTGACGAAGGAAGGCGAAAAAGGGGCGAGAAGTGGTGGAACATTTGCGACGAAACGGTGGTCATCCGGCGACGATCAAATTCTCGTTACGTCGTTGCTCGACCAAGTACCGGAGATGCAATTGGCGAACGTCACTCCCGATACGAGCGATATCCACCATCCTTTCCGCGTGCAATCATCGATCGAGGTCGCTGTTATTTTCAAAGGATACGATGTGTACACTGTACGTGTACAACGACAGCCGGTCCAAGCTTGGTTTGCTTCGCACAATTGGGATATCGTTCCATTCAACCGACGGAAAATCAATTCGGCCTGGTAATTACGATCCGCGCCGACGGAGAAGATATCGGCGACATCGTTGCGTTTGCATCAAGTTGCCATTCTCTCGTGTACCGATCGTTTGTTTTACTTACGTTTCGTCGATCGTGCGACGCGTTGCGGCTCGCCAAACGCGACATTGCCATCGAACGAAGACTTTGCTCGTACCACTGGAAGCGGTCAACGAAATTTTCCGTGGTCCGTTTCACCATTCAGCGGTTCCATGCGAACAGTTTAGCAGGCAGAAACGCGAGAATATCGCTTGCTAGCTTATGAACGGTAGCTTCGCAAGATTTAACGTGACCACGCGACGATAAAATTAGGTACTGTCTCTGAACGGTCGTAGGGCTACGGTTTATCGCTGGATATCCCGGTAAAACGCGTCCTGTTTAAACAATGAGATACACGTTTCGTTACATTCGACGGACGAACGACTCTTGGCCGCGGTTTCTCACAGAAATTCGATTAAGAGTCGGTTCGTTTCATACTATCGTTCTTCTTTGTTCGAAGCTGTTTTTAGATAGCGTTAAATTCTAATTGTAAGTGGTTCTCCGAGATGAATTCTTCGATAGTTTGATATCCGGATTGAAAACTGGGAAACATTTTTGGGGAATATACAATTTCGATGGTATTTAAATAGTACGGAAATCAGAATTTTCTTGCGATTATATTGGAATTTTTGGTTTCGGAATATCATCCTCCCGCGATCAATTCTTCGATATACATAATAGTTCGATGTTTCAATTTATCTCGCATGTTGAAAATGAACGAACAAATTTCGAGAAGAGATCTTATCGTTTTTTAAATTGAATGAAAGTAAAGTTGACATAATCGGTATTTCCTTGCGATTGCGTCGTAATTCTTGGATGCGGAATGCCATTGGAAATGTTAATTTTCAAACGCTGTTAATGTGTTAATTTGGTAGGTTATGCAGAAACAAGGTGTTTGGAGGGGAACTCGTGTCGTTGGAAGAGATAGATTGGACTGCTGTCAATTACGACGGCTGAAAATTTGCACAATCTACCTTTGTGCAACAGTGTCTTACTAATTATACCGTGCTGTATTTGCTACTTTGAAAGGTGATATAGTTTGAATTTCGACATCGTTTCAAATAATGTTTCAATGAGAAATGCGAAATAAAAGATAATTCCGTCTCAAACTAATTAGATTCACCATCGATTTAGTACACCGAAAAGTATCTTTTAGTTGACTCAATTTATATTCTAAAATAATGCTAGCTACAGTAGCGTATTTGATCTAAAAGAGCCACTAACTATCTGCTTCGTGCCTGAACGTAAAATTTAGGATATTCAATGAACTTGTTTGAAAAGTCAAGTACATTTGAATTTCATTACTTGCACATACGCATTACATTTCATCATAAAGTGAAGTTTTGTAACTGGCGCGTGTAATAAAGCTGCAAGTTTGACATAAATCTGTTCCGAATCGAATATGTGTTTGTCAATGGAATTTGTATTTGTACAGTTCGTATTCGTATACACGCAGTTAGTGTTGTGGTATTTTAATTAAAAAGCTGGCCAATGTTTAATAGAATTGACTCGCAATTTATATCGCGAAATTGTATCGTTGCATAGTTTACCAGGTAGCAACATTGAAAATTAAATAATGAAGCAGCAAATTTTGCCATTGCAGAAATAATACATTTTTATTACGTTGTTCTTATCTGACTTACAAAAATACAAAATCAAGATTACCAAATACATGAAATCATAAAAATTATAATATTAATGACAAATTATATCGATATAATTGTATTCTACTATTATACCAACAAATAGACGTGTAACGTTGTAACAATTCATTTCCTCAAATACGACATTTGAAACAACGAGTCTATTAAAGAGTCTTCATTAGCGAAAAAATTTGCTCAACTAATGTGACACAATGTAATTTTCTTCAATTTATGAACGTAAATCGTCTCGCGACAAACGCTCAACCGTACGTATACAAATTTTTATGCGACAGACTTATTCGCGATGACATTTATTATGAAAAAATAACTATGTATTGTAAAAAACAAAAAAAATGAGAAAATGAGAGGGGGTCGAGTGAGATAGCAAATACGATCTCGACTTTTCGCATACTTTCTAATTAGCAAATGTAGGTTAACCGCTTGAAATTTTCAGAAATAAAATTTACATTACAGGTTTGATAAAGTCTCGGGAAGATTTACGATGAAAATTGAATTATCGAATATAATGACGTAAGATGGTTGTACGAAAGTGCTGATGGAAGCAATTCTTATCGCGTCATTTCTTCGAATTTTTTATTTTCGAAAACTTTCCTTACACGCGTTCATCGAGAGGAATAATTTAGGATACACCACTAACTTCGTGTTTATTAATTATAAGCTGCTGACGCGTTGCTTTTTACAATAATTAATATCGTCAACTTTAATAAATATTCAAAATCATCAACAACAGCGTTGGTGTTACTGCTTACTCATTCTAAATTCATCTTTCATCGTACTGTAAATTCAACTATAAACCAATTAATTTACACGCTACGTTTTATTAACATATATACGAGCAAGACTCTTCGTTTATATCTGTGAATCAACATTTCCAGGAACGTTACAAATGTCGCGTTATTGCAAAATTTGCTGGGGAAAAGGAAGATATAATGTTGTAACACGTTCGTTGACAAGGAAACGTTGCTTTTATTCATTCCGTTTACATACCAATACATGGAAAACTTACACCGAACAGAGCGAAAAGGCATTCAATCATTGCGTTTGTTTCTCTTTCGCCATTGTTCGAGTGATTTAATCCGTTACGAAGCATTTTTCAGTCAGCGCACGTTGAATCGGCTCGATATCGTCAAATACGTGGGTTGCAACGCGTTCCGACCGTTCCAACGCAATGATCCTCGCCAAACAGCGAAGAAAAATTCACCGGAATACACTTTCGTAGCTGAATTACGAGCAAAGATCGATCTTGGCATGCGCCAGGCATCGTCGAGTTTTTTACATTTGTCAGCATACCAAAAACCACGTAGCTTGCATCGTCCGCGAATTGAACAAACAAACCACGTTTCACGCGCTTCTGTCGGGTTCCGTTGGTCGAACCAGTCGTTTCGTCGCCGAAGACACTCGCTGTTTGACAATCGACAAAAGAATAAACTAGTCGTAGTAATCGTCCCGTGACTGGACAGTGTGAAGCGACCGACGATGATTCGAGAGAGACGAGGAAACATCGAGTAGGCAAACGTACCGGTTACTGTTCGATTTGCTTCGGTGATGTTGGGGCTGCGTCAAAGGTGGTACCCGATGGTTTCTCGCGAGACTCGAAAATTTCGTCAAATTCTTTCAGCGAAACTCGAATCTCACAGATACGCGACAAACATCTGCGATCTAATGTTATCACACCGATCAGAGTCGAGTTTCTAAATCTCCAAGGAACGTCGCTTTCTCCGCTTTGCGCTATCCACAGGACTACCTCAACCTTTATTCTCGAATCACAGAAACCATCCGTTATACTGCAACCACGCGATCAAGTCTGTCGACATGAGAAACGCAGCGTATACGATAGTATGTATCTTCGCGCTCTTCTCCATTGTATCTACCAAGCCTTACGAAATATCCTCGTCTACGAAGTTCCAAGAGATACTTTTCCTAAATTTCGATGTATGAAAAAAGAAATACGAATGAAAGAGATATCAGGTGTTGACAAAGGAACGTCATCGAATACACGCGATATTAATAAAAAAAAAAGAAGGAAACGTGAAAAAAGGTAATCCCAAATCGAGAAGATGTTATCCGTCGCCATTGTGCCTGAGGTATATCACGGAGCAAAACTGCGTGGACGTTCATGAAATTGGAAACGGTGCAGAGCTCCGGCATTCAACAGGAGATAATACGCGCTCCAGTATCGTTGGTAGCAGGTGAGATCGATGCCAGCTCTCGAGATGTACGTGACGGTGTGTAGGTGGCTACTCTATAGGTTGCAGAAAGCTTGTACCTCTTTCATCTCTCTCTCTCTCTCTCTCTCTCTCTCTCTCTCTCTGTCGCTATCTTGCATGTTCTTGCATCGACCACCTCTTTCTTGTTGGTGATAAATCGACGCGAAGTGCTCTCGGAAGATCTGTTGAACGACTTTCAAACGACAGGATAAATCATTCATATACTCGCGTTTGTCCGGAAACGGCTGGAAGCAGGCTTTTCGAGAAGAGAGATATCGGTTTAAAGGTGGATCGATTCGGTCTTCCATCCATTGCCATTGAACGTTATTCGTGCGTCGCGTCGCTTGCGTCGTTCGTTGCGTGTGCTGTCGCTCGCATGGAAAAGTAACCCCCTACGGCGCTCGAACGTCCTCCAGCTTCTTTATGTTCATATTTCACACTTGACAACGCTGATAATTCTCCGTTTTCTAGGACAAACGCGAACGAGCACGTTACATGAAAAATACGGATTTTTCTGCCAATGAAAGGGGGAAAAAGCCATGTGTAAGGAGTTGCGCGGTAACATTCGAACGAAAAATGTAAATGCCTGGCCAGAGAGCTGCCACCAACTTAAATGATAAGGCGACCAACTGATTCGGAAAGAAAGAATAGAGGGTACCGACCCATTTAGACGATTTTTTTCTGTTTCGTTGCGGAATCCGTAACAAGGCCGCTTCGAAATATTCATGAGGGAGATTTATTTAAATACGGCAACGAATTGTTATTGGATGATCAGCGAAAGAAAGGAACATCGGATCTTCCGCTTTGTTTTTCGCGTTTCATGACAATGCGTAATCGAGCGATATATAAAGATATTTGCTCAGAAATTATGACTTTATATTACTTTCGTATGTTAGTCTAAGTAGCGTAAGTTATTATTAAAATTTAATTAAAGAGCATAGATTGAAAACGATAAGCAGACTACTGGTGTTTATGCAAATTCATATTTTTATGAACATAGCTAAAGAAATGGAAGTTTAGCGGAGATTTCTTGTATCTTCCCCATTCCCCTCCATCTCCATTCGACAAAACTTAACGAATCTGCTACGCGAAGATTTCAGATAATTTACATCAAGATCCTAAATTATTTTCAAGCTATTTTAAATTTCGTCGACGTCGAGTTTGCCTTATATAATGATTTTCCAACTAATTTTATAAATTTCACTTCACCCATTAATCTAAAATTCACATAACATAATTATACAGCGCACCACGAATGATCTCTGTTTATCACGTATTCTTCTCACGCTAATCTCGTCCGTGTTAATATCATAAAATCTCCAATTACTAAACGATGAAAATTTAATAAAAACGCACCGCTCGAAGGCAGTACAGTTTCTCAATTAACCGCAACTTCCCTGTACATTCGATAGGTTGCGACGGAACCGTTTTCTCTTGGATCGTTATCAATTCCGAGTCTTAATTAGCACGAATCTGATACGCGAATCCGATTCGAAGGTTAATTCAGGCGAATACTATTCGATCGGTTAGTTCTTGTTGGTGTGGCGGGCGTACGTTAGCCACGTTTCGACGTCGCGTCGTCCTATGTACGCGGCGTCAATGGTTTAACTACAAAATCCCAACCAATAATCCGGTTACTTTGATCTGGATTTCTATATTCGAGTACGGTGATTCTAGCCGAGGCCGAAACCGAAACCGTGCCATCGCGAACATCCGGTGATTTCATTCGTGAACGAGCGGTTTTCTCGGTGAAATAATGCTTCGTGTACATCGTCGCGATTCTGCAGACATCGTACTTACGTCCGGTGGAAATCTTTTTTGGTCCCCGAAACAAGTCGAAGAGAACGCCATTCCCTACGGCGCGCGAACAATCGATTCTCTACTATCCGGCGAGAAATAAAATCACTTTCTTTTTTTATTCCTATGCATTTCGTGCCATTCGCGTAAAACGTTGACGACAGAGTTGTTACGTAGACACATTTGTTTGATCGGCTAGAATTTGCCATTTCTCGTGTGAAAATTTGCTGATGCAGACAATTAGCGGATCGTTCGTTCGAGGGATTTTATGAATTCGCTGCTAAGCAACACGTAATACGTATCTTTAAAGCTGCTTCGATTATTCATGCTCAATGTCGGGGGAATATGTTCGTTCAATTGCTTATTTACTAAGGACGAATGCACTTGTTCCTTTCTGAAGTTGCAGGAATCACTTTCTACTAATCCCTTAACCTACAACTACGGGCATAGCCCGTAGTACGATGATCGTACCGAACGTAAACATTGCGAGCACAACCCGTAGTAGATGATCGGACCAAACGTAAATATATAATATAATATATAATAGCTTGTTTACGTTTTTGGCCCAAAATTCTCGAACGTAAATCGTAGGTTAAGGGGTTAACAAAGTTGTGTATCCATATGTTTATCAATATCGTGTTCTGCCTTCGTGTGTCTGGTGTCTCATAACTTTCTCACAGCTAAATTATCGTTCGATTTGTGAGAAAAATTGCTTTTTACCAAATTATTGGCAATAGGAGCACACTAGCGTTCGTAAAGAAGATTATCGAAAATAAATATAAAATAAATATCACTGGAACATCTTGTACGAGAGTGAGATTATAACGAAAGTGCAAACCGACCGAGAATTCTGACTGTACCGTCTTTCGATTTCGTCATGATGCGTCTCTTTAAAGCTATCTTTCGTTCCCAAAGATCTCTATTGGGTTGTTTCTTCGTCGAGGGAGCAGGTGTACGCGCTCGAAAGACTGCGGCCGAAGGAATTCTTGCGAATTGTTCGCGATTTGCATAGATATTCGTCGTTTCGCGCGTGTAATTGTAGCGAGAATTACGAAGCATTTAAATTCAATGCATCGTGCCTGTTATGCGCGCCGACTGACGTGAAAAATTTCTATCGATCTTTTCTCGCGACTTGTTCCTTGTTTCGTGGTTTCGTACGCTTCTCGAATGTAAAGAACGGATCGAGAAAATATACTCCTTTAATTGCTACGTCGTTTCTTTGTGCAACGAACGCAGCGGATTCGAAGTACATATTGGACTGACAACTATGTGATTGCGAATTTTGTTATTAGGTGATAATGACAAAATTCAATTCCGATAGAATGTAACGAAACAAGCTGAAATCTTTCTTTTTTTAATTTAAATTGAACTCGTCTTAAACGACTAGCCTCAGATTATTATACGTATATTGGAAATTTCACGGTATTAGGCGATGACCAAGAAATTTCCTGCGACTAATTCTACTTGACCAATGTACAGAGAAGTCTTTGAAATCGGAGCTTTTGAAAGCTGTACTGGCGCGGATGTCAATAACGCTAATCTGGGTCAGTTGGAGTGGACGGTGCGCTAAGCACGCGTGTATATGTATGTGTTTCGTAAATAATGCAGAGCATACTAGACGATAGAGAAGGCGAGAAGGTTCCAACCGCGTGGAAAACCACGTTGTTCGTCCACTGAGAGTCCGCTGACCAAATTTCCGTTATTGTAAGAGACACGACGAGTTCGTTCAAATATACAGGATGCACCCGGCTTTAATAGTCAAACTTCGCCGGTGTATTTTGTGAATATAATCCAGCAAACGATGTTATATATATATATACATGTATGTACATATATATCATTAATTTTTGCCTGCCGGCTACAAAATGAGATTGATTTACATAGACTTTTTCATTTAACCTTAATATACACTATAATATACACGTGCAAACGATGTTGTATAAATATTGATTATTTAAAACTTTGTTGAAAAAATTAGAATAAAAATAGGAATAGTAAAGAGAGTAACACTTTGGTGTCCAATATTTCACGATACTGGATTTTTATGTGTCAATAGTTTTAAAGAAGGAAGATTTATCAAACGAGTGTTCATACGCGTGGCGCTGATACAAAGAGTCTATCGATTCATTGAGATGAAGCAAAATGAGCTTCATGGAATAATAGATTTTTAGAGGTTCAGTTTGTTACTGTCGTCGGTTTCATTTCGACAGGAGCGATAAATATTTTGAAACGTGATATCGATAGCTAATAATTATATCGATTGCAAACCTATTCTTGTCGTATAGTATCGTAATCGTAAGTCCATTACTGTTTTTTTACTCCCTCCTACTTCGTATTTTTATTCTAACTTGTTTATTGAATTCCAAATAACCTGCCTTTAGATAAACAACATTTGCCACTTGGTTATATCTACGGAATATATTTACGATATTTAGCTGTTAAACTTTGCGACACTCTGTATATCTAACATCCCCATAGCGAGGGACATTAGAAATATCCTCTCTAAAATTCGTCGCCTTTGACCATTTTTCGGTAAAGCGCGATCACGCGAGACAAGTTGTACAGTTAAATTGTAATTATTTGGATTGTTAAAAGAACGTAGAACAGGTCCGTTCGTCTGCTATTCGTCTGCTGTTCGTCTCGAGGAAATTACAGCTACGATGAAACAGTTCTCCGCCTGTGTTCGTCCGCCACGGAAACATTTAAATAACGAACAGGGATTTCGTGACTTATTACAATTATTATTTACCTACTGTGACGAAGAAACTCGAAGATGGAGACGGTTGCGAGGACACGGCAGCAGATGACGACTGTCCTCCTGGTTAATATTATTTCAGACTGTACTTTTTATCGCTTCCTCGCTGATGTGTTTTCTGAGATATTGCTTAGGATTGTGGTGGTGCCATTTTTATTTGCAATTTACGGGGAAATTTCTCGAATAGTAGCAGTATTATTTTACACTATTAATAAGAATGTTTTCCTTGGACCGACTATCGAATATAAATGTTATGTCGTCGATCAAAAAATCCAAAGACCATTTCTAAAGATATACGGTACTTTCTATGATAATATCAAAGATTTGAACTAAACCCGGTCCTTATCGTCGGATGATAGAGCGCTAACTCCTTGGCCAGGTAGCTTAGTCCGTATGAATATCTCGAACAGAAAAGCTATGCTTTAGCATAAGCCCTTGAAAATCCGGAAAATATGAAAACCCAAATTAATAGAGCTTACGAGGAATTCACAGAGAACGTGCCGTGACTTTATGGACACGCTGGAGTATGGCTCGTGCTCATCGCGAGTTATCTTTGAAGTTTTACAGATTTCGATTACTTCCATTCCAATCACATTCACTCGCAACCTTCGTAGTTCGTTTCCGCTTAATTAATTAATATTATCGAACTTCGCGTGTAATTCGACAGCTCGTTCGAATTCGTACCGCAAAATATTCTTGAAACTCGGCCAGTTGGACGGCTTAATAATGGGAATATCGATTTCTCATAAAGAAAAGTTTATTGTACCATGTTTGGCCGAATATAATTTCCCCTAGCATTAGTAATTTAAATATTCCCGAAAAACAACTGATAAGATTCGCGAATAATTCGCAAATCATATTTCGATGAATTTTGTATTCACAGAATACACGCGAGTTGTGATTTCTTCTCGACTGTTCTTTTCATTCCTTGCTTTTTCCTTTACCATTCCTTTCTTTAATTAACACACGTGCTCTTAATGTATGCGTGCGCGTTGATATAAATCAGAGACGCGACTCGCATTCCTGTACCGTAATTTGCGAAATTAAAAATTCTTACCGTTCGTTGTTCTCGTCCAAATCGCGTCACGCTACGTCGGCGAAGTAGAAAATTTTTCAATGAATTGTCCGATTGCTTTCGATTAAATATTCGCGATTATTCCTTTAAATATCGAAAACTAATGTTTGATATGACAAATTATTTGATTATTTCGTAATCCAAGAAGAGAATACAACAAATTGTTGCCGCAGTCATAAACGCCTGTGACATTCGAAATCCACTCTGATATTTTACGATTGTTCTCACGGAGCTGTACAATTTACCAAAAGAAATACCTCATCATGATAGAAGCACAAAGTATTATTTCCATTACTTCGCTCTTTCATTTCCAGGGATTACTGTCTCGTGGGCAAATGTTGGAAATATCGATTAAAAAATTACTGTGTGCGCCACTCATTGCCCACCGTACAATTACCAAATAAATTACCAGAAATAAAATCAGTGGAAAGAAGTTGGCGAAGAATTTCAGTTCGTTAATTAATTCAAACTTTTTTAATTTAACCCCGAAAATGAATCTCGTCAATTATTCGCGATTCAAACAAGGCGCAGAATAGAAATTTACCGAGTCCAAAAGCAATAACGATTCGGCCAATGAATGTAATTCATCAAAATTTGCCTCTGATTGTCAATCGTATATATTTTATTTCGCTTTCCCAACGCTGTTCCTTCCCTTTTCGCCGTGAGTTTCAAACAAAAAAACCGATCAAAGCAGCGATCATCAAAAATGTTCGCCGCGTTAAAAGCAGAACGAATTTAGCTGGCGAGATACGGAAGATCTCGCGCGAAAACATCGGTTCGTCTCCAAAGAAATATTTGATATTTCTTTTACGTAAGCGCAGATTTTTGCGGAAATAATTCCTAACGGAATGGAAGTGAATTTTCACGGTGTTCACTTTGTTGCTTTCAGTTTGCTTCGAGTTGTTTTCCTCCACTTTTTTTTTCTCTATACGTGAGACGTGTTTATCAGGTGGAAAGGAGAGAAAAGAGGGAACGAGAGAAATTTGCAATCTCTCATAAGTTGACAGCCACGCGAGGAGAAGAGACGTCATCGTTCAAAGCTTTATTCGTTGAGATTACGCAATGGAAACAAAGTTTCCTTATAATCTCGCTTTTATGAAACGAACGTCGAGATTTATGAAGCGCTCGCGTTTTTACTGGAATTGCGGGGAATTTTTGTAGTTCGTTAGCGTTTTGAGAAACGTTCTTTTATAAAATTTATGGAGTGATCGCGTGTTCGATGGCGAATTATTTATGGTTTGTTAACGTTTAACGAATTTATAAATCTGCCATTAACTTTGAAATAAGGCTTCCGATTAATAACGAAGAAGCAGAGAGGATAACTATTTACGCACGATAAATAGTATACGTAATTAATCATAGAAAAAATTACTTTATATACACACGTTTGTTTGGATAGATTAATATATTTACGGAAGTATCTATAATCTCTCTTTGAACTATTTTATTGCAATACGTCTCGACATCGAAATATCAACATTTAATTATTCATAACTAGACTAGAAAATATATAGAACGCATTTAGTGTTGGAAAATATATAAAATGTTCAAAATAAAATTCTCGTTGTTATCTCTCGTAGGCGAAACAAATTTTTGCCCTTCAGTATTGTTCAAAAAAATGTGAATTTACATAAAATAGAAATTTGCATTCGCAGTCTGTCTATAATATTTATTCTTCGACTATTCGAAGATATCTATGGCATCATTTGTTTAGTTTCCACAATTCTACATTTTCTCTCTCTACTATCAGCATAACAAAATTGTCGATTTTCTTTGCCACTGAAGCTAACTGAAAATCTAGCAAAAATAATTCTACGCTACTATTTAGCCTCTTAGTGGACGTGATTCTCATTTTCACGTATTATTAAAGAAAATTTTTTATTCTTCAGCATTTTTCTCTTACGTTTGGAACAATGGTAACCATCGTCTCACATTATCCGAAGTCCGGATCTTTTCGAGGCCCATATTGTCCGGTTTTCGCAGAGGAAAAGGAAGTAGACGAACGCCGGGAGAAGGTTTTAATCGTCCAAAAAAAAAAAAAGGATAATCGAGGATTAAAATTCAGAAAATCCGCAATTATAAAAATGCTGGAAATTAGAAAGGTCTTAGCCTTCTTTTGGTCGCTAAATATATATTCCACATCCTAAAGATTATATTAAAAATATAATTACAGATAACGATGCTATGAGATGTGTGTGGACGAGTTAACTATATATAAAATGTCAAAGGAAGTTGATACAGAGGTGAAATATTCTCCAAGTCGTTGAAACTGGTTTATGAAAGTTCCAACGATTGAAATAACGGGAAACTTCTTGCAAGTATCAGAAAGTTAATTTCACTCGAGTCCCTATGATTACTTCAGAAAATCTATAAAACTGCTACAGACCCCCAGTGAAAACAATAAAACTGTCTTGAAAACATAACCCTATTAGGCCTTCGAGTATTTTATAGGGCAAAAATCGCTAAAATAGGCTAAACGCTTTTTCATTTGCACCGCGTGGTACATTTGTACCAGGAATATGATAAAGTCAGTTTACAATTCAACCACTACAGAAGCTATTAAGCCCGTTCTCAAGGAACATTCTGCTTCCGTAATGACACGCCCTTAATTATAATCTCATGTAAATAACCACTTCTTCCGCGATTTTCATTTTCCACGTAGCCGTCTTGTCCGATAGTCGGCCATTATTCTCCGAAATTACGACAATTCCTCAGCCGCATTATCTTTTCCCATCGATTTCTCATCATGTCCGTGCATTTAATTCGCCATGAAAAAGGGAACTCATTAATTTCGCGGAGTTTTCGGTTTGTCGTTCACCGCGTAGATCGATCGGTCACCGCTATCAAACAAAACGTTCCATAATATTAACCAGTTCTGCTACACGAGCTGACGTTCGATGAAATTTACCACGTCAAAAACGATGTTGAATAGTTTGTTTAACCGACGATTTTTCTCGGTCGATGAAGAATACAGAATTTATATTTCGACGAAAAGCAATGTAATGGATTCAGATTCGTTCTACTCTGTCCTGTTGCCAAATAAAAAACTAAAATGGAAGTAAAATCCAGAATATATTCTCTTACGTTTTCCGTGCTTCAGCTTCCATTTTGACAGCGGCAATTTGCTACTTCGGTTTAGCGCTTCCGTTAATTCCCCTTGATTGTAACGGCAAACATTTCGCTTACGTGTTTCCGTGCTCTTGCACGGAATTCTTTACCGGATTAAAGCCCGTAATTTCGACTTATCTTTTCACCTGCATCAAGCGACGTTCCATTCGTCTATTTTCGCTAGTACGTTAGGTCTCAACTGGTGCTACGTTCGCCGTCGAAATAACAATCGGAAAGTAATTCGAAGTATCAGTAAAATAAAATTAGAAGAGAAACAATAAGATAGGAGGATAAAAAAGGAACGAATATCAGGAGAAAGAAAGGTTATAGATCTTTAAATTTCTTTTTCTTATTTTATTCGATCTAGCGAAAAGAACATGATAAGTGTATCATGGATAGCAGAATCAGTTGCTTCGGCTTAAAATTAAAAGCAAATTATTTTAAATTCGCTATCTTCTTACTTTCTCTTTTAATAATTTCACCTTCAGAACTACCGATATCGCTCTTTAAAATAATTTTTCTCGATATCTAATAACTTTAAGTCCAAAGTCAGTTTGATGGTGAAAAAGAAGAACTCGCGTGATTCTCTACTACAGTTGAACGAAAAAGAAACGATCGTATCAAAGTTCTCTAGTTTAACTACAGCTGAACAGTCTTTCTGGTTTGTTACTAACCGATATCATTCTTCTTACGAAGGTATTACAGCAGCGAAATCAATACCCCGGCGGACCTATAACCAGAACGTTACAAGCAACTAATTTTGAGAAACTACTCTTGAAAGTTTGAATAAAACAATCGTATACGATCGCCCGAACACGATCGAGTTACGAAACGACTGGCTCCTTTATAGATTTCGAATTCAGTATTCCCTTTAGAGATTTGCCGGCGCACCAGCAATTTCCTCTCCCCCGAGTGAGGGAAATACTAGGAAAATTCCGGGAAATTCGTGTCCTTCTCTAAAACGTACCGATAACTTCACTGTTCCAGTTTCTATTGCAAGATTTGTCCGGTGTGCTGAAAGAAAAAGGTTTTATTACATCGAATTGTAAAAAGTTGAGAAGCTGGCCGAAGACTTTTTTCATCTTCATGTACAATCAATGCGAATTTTGTCTATGACAAATTATATTTGACTCGTTGCTAAACAAATTTTTCGAATCGAATAAACCTGCTTTGACGTCTTTAATGTTGGATAAAAAAAAAAAAAAAAAAAAGAAGGAAATTCCTCCCTTGCAAATTGATTAAGAAGCTAATGAATTGATTGTTATTTGTAATCAGTAATCAACTTCTGTGATCGTAAACAATTTAAAAAGGAATTCGTATCATTTCGATCTGAATACCATCCTCCAGATGTTCACAAATAAATGGTACCTGTGTGTCAATATGTATGTAAAATTCAGCAATTAGCAGCATGTGAAATATTAATATCGGTATCGTACTTTTACCACGTTAAATATCGATATGTGAGATTAATTGGTATTAAAATAGCTTCCTTTTTTGTGAAAGTATTGAAGGTATCCTTGTTTCTTCCGCAAGACTATTTATTTATTCATTCATAGCTCACGGACGTTGAACATGAATGGATAATTGCTTAAATAAGATTCGTGGAAACGATATACGTACATCGGGAATAATATTTAGCGAATTTAAATGAAGATCGATCGAATAAAACAGCGCCAGCGATATTCATAGTATTTCGTTGTTATTCGATTTTCAGTGTCGGGTTAACGCGAATCGAATCAATTTTACCGTGCTTATAATAAGCGAATCAACAATCATGGATTGACAGTACGAGATAATTCGAAATAAGAGAGAAAATAAACATTTTCAAGATATTAATTGTTATAACATCGATTATATCTTTAATAATTTTATCGAATTTCGTGCACTCGTTTAATATTTCAGTTTCATAATAAATCTTCTTCCTTTCTATCATCACAATCGACGTAGATCAGAAAATCAAGATACTTGGATTTATCGTGTTTTTCCTACGTTGGTGATCTTCGTTTGTAGTTGTATCACTTTTAAAGCACGTTCGCTATGTCTTAGGTACCATCAACTATATTTAATAAGAGAAATATTTAATCATACTTTGAAATTAATCTCTCCAAATCATCTCAAGATTCAATATGAAATTCGATTTTTTCTTTCGTGATGATTATCAAGATATTTATGTCGCAACACCGGCGTTTAAACGAGAATTAGTATTTTAATTTTATGATTTTACTGAAAGTGATTTAAAGGTGAAAGATTTTGTTCGTTCGCTTCACCGAGCAAACTTCTCTTGCGTTTCAAACGTTATTTACCTCTTCACCTAACTAATTTCTGGAGTCATTGTTCGAGGAATTCTTGCTTAACTCTCTTCTTTTTCTTTGTCGATAACTTCTAACAAATTCCTGCGATTCGTCCTGTAGGACAATCGGCATAATTGTTAATGGTAATTCCATCGGATCAGCACTATTACAAGAACGTATTTATATTTCTTCTTACGTCACCAGATCCTCTTTCTTTTTCAGTTTGCAGTTCAGGTACTGTCAGCGTACAGTATATTGTCTAACACGTATGGGTGGTTTATCGTTCTCGTTTCGTAACTGTCTGATATTCGCTGAATTTTCTCCTTTACAATGGGGATTTGAAGATCTTCGCGTAATTCCATTTCGTATGTGCCAATGTGTATCCGACGATACTTTACTTTCTACCTGTATCCTTTCGTGTATGTGCCGTGTCCATATCAGTTTTGAGACTCGATGGAGTCCCAGGAGTTTTTACCCACTTTGTTTGTGCTATTTCATTCGCTTAACTTAGCAAACAAAATTTCTTTTCAGTATTTCTACGGTGCTCCCCTTCAATGATTCGGTGTCATTCTCGTTTAGAAACGTTGCGGCGTTCTCGTCGCAACGAGAGAAGAGCGCATGCACGTACAAACAATTTCGCGGGATCATGAGCGAAAGTTGTTCGTGTAACGAGCGTGTTTTATTATTTAATCCCCCTTAAACTCTTGCAGATTATGGCACTTACGGCGACTCCTATCCACTGCCATCAGGCCTGCCCTGTTTCCACCGTCGGTGACATCTCCGCGCTAATTAGCATCCACGTTCGCTGGTTTCACCTGTCTGCGAGTTCTCGCGTCAAAACCAACCACTTCGTTCGCCTGTTTTTTGCACTTTCAATTTAGTTTTCGCCAGCGTGTTTCACCGACTCGGCTTTATCGTGGATTACGTGACTCTTTCTTAGAATTTATGAAACTGAAAATGAATCTAGCGTTCCTTGCTTCGATTTTTTGCTTCTCTTTTCACATTTCTCTTACTTTTCTTTAGTTTACGGCTGCAGTTACAGTGGAACGTGTTCTGACAAAGTGTTGTTCAGACGAATGAAACGTCTGGAGACTGAGATGCACTTACTTATAAGAACCTATATATGTACATATGTATGTATTTGAATGCTCGAGTGTATATATCGAATTCGTCAGAACATGCATCCACCACAACCGTGTCTCGATATATTTCATACAAGCTCGTTATTTCCTCGCATCTGTCTTCGTTCCTTCGTCAAAGTACAGCGTCAGCAGTTTACGATTTAATATCTTCTGTCTCCAGTTATTTAACAACGATTTATTTTTTATTTAGGGAAATCGAAGTATCTGCGATAAGTGAAACAACATTGCATAATTTAATTTAGGGTTTGAATATACCTATTCAACACCCGTTATAAGTCGATTACGAATCTTTCGCTTGTTTATCTATTTTTCCTCTGCCATAAAATACCTGCAGTCTTCTAATATCCCATTCTGCGTATATTTAAATGAAACTCGTCATTTCGATTACTCGAGCATTTCGCTTTACATGTAAATTCCGTTATGCAGAATTTTCTGATTATTCGAATTAATGGAGTATGAACTCTTTCGTAATTTTTATTTTTCCCGGAGAACGTATTAATGAGTTATACAACAACAGCAGACAATATATTTGGACAAGAACAAAAGAAAAAAAGAAAGAGAGAGAGAGAGAAAGAAGCGTATAATACATCGCGAGTAGGGAAATTTTATTAATTTCATACAAATGAAATCCAGCATTAAATGAATTCTTTCGACAGATACGCATTTATAATATTCATTAAATAAAATTCGGAGATTCGTCAGGTTGGGAACATACGCGAATCGACACGAAATATTCGTTATATTTCTTTTAATGGAAACACATATTTTTAATTAACTTTTAATAAATGCTTTCAGTACGCATATCGATGATGAATGAGCTATCCAAGTTTTAATTGAATTCCTACATCATTTTCTATATCATTTCAAGTTACAATAGTATTCTAAGGCCTGAGATATTTACTTCTTCGAACGACGAAAAGCAATATTTATGTATTCTTACGAAATCGGATATATCATCGACATCAGAAACCAAATACAAACCGTACGTATTTTCGACCAGCACGCCAAATCGAAACCTCTCGATCCTCTCGTGTTTCGAGCAGTCATATCCAACAAATATTCGATTAAAGCCCCAACAACTCTGGAATAAACGCCGTGGCAGGTGCTTTAATTCTCGTTACAGCGAATCGAATTTGTAACGAGAGGCGGATCAACGAAACTCGAGTAATTCACTACGGACTTCTATTACCAAACCACAACGTTTCTTTTCCTTGAGTCGATAGAACGTTTGCAAACTCGCCAGCCTAAAACTCTCGCGTTACTACGAATTGAATTATCAATTAAATTCGGCTGCAATGAAAATAAATTGCAAATTTGTCAAAGATATACGAACTTAACTAATTCCTGATTGAATATGTACGAATAAACAATAAAATGTTCGCTTGGTGCATTCTCGGTGAATTTACATATTTAATTTTGTCGAAAACGGAATTTCAACGAGAAGATATCTTATTCTATATTTTCTACTTATTTTCACGCGTAGGTTAATTTCCTTCGTACTATCCGTTCCTATCGCTTGTTCGAAGAAACTGCTTCATTTCTATAACTTTGCTATTATATCGTGGGTAAAAAATTATGCTTTTATAATTCCTTGAAAGCTATAGAATGACGTCATACAGATATTTTTGGTGCCTGGACTACACAAAAATGGACCACTTTCTGTCATCTTCCTCTACCGGTATAATAACTTCAGATGCTTTTGTGAGTCGCTGTACACTCGTTGTCCTGTCTATCGAGGTCAGTTTGCTCTCGGAGCTTAGACTGCGTTTAATTTCTCGTCATAATAACCTCGAGCCAGTGCATAATACACGCGAAACACGCACTTTGCTCCTCTTCGATTTCGGATTAATAATGTCCCGTACATTCGACTATCACTGTTATCGACAACATTCTGTATCAAATTGCTTTGTTACAAGTTAATTAGCGACCAGTTTCATCGTGAACGATGCGCATTGAACTGGCAAGGAAAAAGAGTGGCGATCCCATTTATGTTTAGCGACAACGCGAGATATGCAGCAATTACACCGTGAAAGCGGATTTGTATAGTTTCGCTTCGATAGTTACGTGACGATAAATTTTTCTTTGTTTTCAATGAATTAATATTAATTAAATCCAACACGTTGATTAAATCTACGCACGTTTGCCTTGGTAAGACCTCTCGTGTATTAGATAATCCGAAAAGTTTCTTTCGTTTCATAAGGTGATAATAGATGAACAACAATTTCTGTTTTATATTATTTCATTGAATTAGGTATGATCCATTTCGTTCTGTTTCTATTATTACGTTCGCGCATGATTCAATAAACTAATATAAAACAAAGAACACTGTGCGTCTATTATTTCCTTATAAAACGAAAGAAACATTTCGGACAACCTAATACAAGGAAAGATGAGTAGAGGATAGAAATCAGGAAGAAAGAAAAATATCTGTAACTTGTAATTTCCTTACCCCAAATGTTATTGTTGTTGGATTTTTCTATAATTCTATAAATCGTTATATCATTAGATTGTTTCGAGTTTCATAGCCTACAGTATTTTAATTGAAATGTATTAGTTCGTTTGTAACATTCGAAGAATCTAGATGTTCGAGTATTTCGATATCGAAACGTTCATATACAATGTATACCAAACAGTGTAATACTACTATACATTCACCGTTAGCGGATAAGTTGTAAAATATTCATATCTACTCACCGTATAAAAGTCTTAATTCGCTGTGCGAATTCCTGAATATAAGCGACTTTTTCGCGCGGAACAATAACATTCGCTGCGGTGTCCGGTAGTTTAGGGCTGAAATCAAGTTGTTTCACGAGCGAATTGTATCCCGCCAATTTTACACTCGCAATGCAGGCACCGGTGTGCCGAATCACCGCGTACTCCACGTTAGTTCGCGCCGAGTTTTCGCGAAATCTCGCCGAGACTATGCGTCGTATATACATCGTGTATACGTGTACGTACACCGACAAAATTTCGCTTTTCACAAGGTTTATCGTTCCTTGTACGTGTCTATTGTCTCTATTTTCGTTCGCTCTGGTCGGAAAAATACCATCAGCTCTTAATCTGTATCGAAAATTAATTCCACAGCAATGTACACATACGCACGTAGATACATACATATCTATATTATATACACGTTTACAGGAATTTTAGAAAGAAAAACATACATACATATATATGTAGTAAAAAAAAAGGGAAAGAAGACGAAACGAATCAACGTTCGTGTATGGCTTTTGCGGATCTGGTTAGGAGTGGCCCAGATTTGGTAAATCCAATCCTCGTTTCAGCGCAGTCGCTCGTGCTGTACGTAGCGTTGCAGAATAAGATATAAAAAGAAGAGAGCGTGTATAAACGGAGCGTGCGGTGGCATTTAATTATCGTCTCGGAGCATGGATAAATTCCGGTGAAAGGGCACAGTGATAACGGTCTCAGCTGATCTTTCGAGAAACGCCTATGCGATAAGAGGTAATATTTATTCGATTCGTTGTATGTCCGGTTATCCGATTAGAATCTCTCTTGTACGCCTTATCACGCGATGAAACAACGTCGTTTCTCGTCGTTTCAGCAACGGCGAAACTACGTGAAACTGCGATT
This sequence comes from Bombus impatiens, assembly GCF_000188095.3. Lineage (NCBI taxonomy): Eukaryota > Metazoa > Arthropoda > Insecta > Hymenoptera > Apidae > Bombus > Bombus impatiens. The sequence continues at coordinate 1,521,626 of NT_177059.1, read as the reverse complement.
GCTTCTTTATTACGTACGATCTTTGCTTATGAGTTTTTCTAACGAAAATTACTTTGTTTTTTTTTCATCACGAGAAGGATTTTGTCTGATTAAGTATATCTCTTTTGACATTCAGTAATATATAACTCGTAAAAAATCAGGCACTTCATACGGATCAAAACATCGACAAAACGAAACAAAATACTTGCGAAGCATCGCCAAACGCTGTACAGCGATATGTCGCAATTTTGTCGCTACGCCGTTAGTTTCCACAATTCGCCGTTATCTGCATAGAGGGTAGCGACAGGCCAACGAGGACCAAAATTTCGTTGCACTACGCATTGCTAACTTTTAGTTGCCACCGACTCGTCCGCTATTTATCTCCGGCAACTTTTAATTCTCCACTTTTCCGGACATCTCCTCCGCCGCGTGCACAAATTCAATCCACCCGGTTAATTAGTCGTCGTTGCGGATGTGAATTTGCAGACGATTACAAAACGAATTTCGACGCGTAATTAATCATTGAGAAGTAAGTAAAGGCGGTAAAGCGGGGACGATGATGATTAAGGGTTCCACGACCCAGCTAGAGCTTAATTAAATTATCGTTGTTTTAATTTAATCAGTCGGGCGTGGCTGACGTCCCCAGCTAATCCACTGTGAAAAGTTGACGAACGATCCTTTTCGATCGTCGGTTCCAGCGTTGTTAAACAACGTTACGGTGAATGGCGAGGAACGACTATGACATTGGACTTCTCATCGGTCTGACGTTAATCATCGATGTTTGAAAGCGTCGAATATCAATGAGGATAATTTGATAATACCACGATGAAAAATTGATTTCGACCGAGTGAAGTTCAAATAGTGAAATATTCCAATTATTTTATCTCAATAAAACGATCTATTTTTCTTTTCACAATTTCTATATTTTTATATATCTTATTCTTTGGATTAGATGATGAATAAGTGAAAGTAGATTGTGTGGATTAAATAGCGAAATAGTACGGATATTTAATCCTAGTTAAATCAATATTTAAACAACGTTTTTATTCACATATATATATACATATCCTTTTTTTATCGCATCATCTTAAGCAGCGAAATATTGCAAATATTGAAGCGTGGTTAATCTATATGTTTAGCGACATGTACATAGAGGTCATAAGAGAAACACACGACAAGCAATTGAAATGTTCATTTTATCAGAAATTCGGATTCTCGTAAAATATCGTAAAGTCGCTTCCGATCTTCCTTCTACAGATATTTTCACGTTCAAGTTTATACAAAAGTTTCAAATATCGTAACTTTAAACTCACTTGTACGCCTATACGTCTACAGTTCGAGCGATAGCGTAGGCTCGAAATCTCTAAACACCGAACATCACGTAAACGTAATACAAAATTTCAAATCTCGCGATTTCACGTCGGCTCGACGTCCGCGGTTATTAAGTCTGAAGTAGAAAAACTGAATAGCCGGCTAACTAATAGGATTCCATCGATCTCTCAGGAGCTATTACAAAGAACGAGCAGCGATTAAGTCCCACGGGGGAAGAAGATAGCGGCTTTGAGAGAGTCGATGCACGAAGGATCGAAGCTTCGCAGAAAGAAAAAAAAAAAAAAAGAAAGGAAAGAAAGGGTAGTCGCGAGGAAGAAGGTAGCGAGCGAGGCTCGAACAAAAACTACAGAGGAGAGGAAAGAATTCTTCGGATAGCTGGTCGTCACGGCAAAGTGGAGAGATCCTCTTGTGAATCTAGCGAGTAGTAAGCTCGCGATGATCGTATCCAACGTTATGAAAAAAAGGTAAAGAGGCAAAAAAGGAAAAATATAAGAAAAAAATATGAATAGAGAAGGGTGTTGGAGTGGGTGGATCTTGAGGATCGCGCTTGAATCCTATGGAGTATAGAGAGAGGCAGAGAAAGTGAAAAAGAGAGAGAGAGAGAGAGAGAGAGAGAGGAAAAGAACTTTTCCCCCGAGAAAAGGCTGCCGTTACGTTTATTCGTTATTGGATACGGCACCACGGTCGATTTTATCATGCTTCGGCACGATACTAACGTTAAATCCGTCAGCTCTAGAACCCCTTGCAGAATCTGTGACGGTCATTAAGGTTGGCGCGAAACGCGCATTCCGTAATATATGTAGAGATATATATGCGGCGGCACGCAAGTCGATAAGATACTCGTCTGTAAGTTACCGGATCTGGCTTTACTTGTCTATTTTTATTTATGAAGCAGATCGTCGATATCGTTGCGAAACACGCTCCGTGAGAAACGAACGATACTAGGTTACCGCGGGAGAAATTTTATTTCGGGTAAAGTGAGAAATGGCATGGATTAGGTAAATTGTGGAAATTCAACAGGGAGAATTACCACATTCGTCTATTTAATCAGAGAATTAAAATTTAATTTAGCAAAAAATGTATTTTCCGATCAACGATAAATTATTAGCGAACCCAATACGTGAAATCAAGTACTATATCTAATCACTGGCGATACGCGCCGAATTACATTCACGTTTAATATCCCGGCGAATAGAGGATCAGAGTCGGCGAAGTTTACCGGAGCTCCGTGTTTCGCCCTTGGCGCGAGCGTGAAATGGACGCTTGAAATTCACCGTGTCACCACAATTTTCCCCGTTGAAAATCAAATTCCGGTTTTGAGGGGGCGGAACGTGCTCGCGACCACAGGCAATGCCAACCATCGAGCCAAGGAAAGTTTCCTGCTCGACGTTGATAAACGACCCTTCCTTGTGACTTCGCTCGTTACGAACAGTCGAATTTTTACGAGCAAAGCGTTCCTTTAATTCTAAATAAACATTATGAAAACACAAATTTAGTAACCAACGAAGAATCGAGAAAGCTACAAAGATAGAGTTAATATTACGAGTATACGTATAAGGAAGAACGGAATTGAGCGTGTGCTACGCGTGTCTGACCTAACATGTGCTCGTACTACTTGCCTGGCAACAATAGACACGGTATTTACCGATAACTGTTAAATAATCGATAACAAGAAAAGAACGTATAGACACTTTCTTAATCGTTTCTCACACGGAATAAGACGACTAAACTTTTCCACCGTAAAGTATAACCTGACCCGAACGATTTCAACAAAAAGTTTGCCACGTGTCACCAACGAGAATTCGTGTAACTTTCCGATTTTAAACGGAGGTCGTAGAGGCAGAAAGATTGATCGTGGTGTACACGATTCGTGGACGTGTATCAAAATAATGCGAATTTCGAGGCCGATATTCCCGTGAACTTTTTCAATTTCAAGTTTCGAGCAGCGGTCCAAGTTCTTCCGGTCGCCGTCGACAACACGTGAGAAAGGCGATAAATGGTCACTGGCTTTTCGAAATTAAACTTTACGCAGCTTCAACCCCGAGACTTTGTTGATCTTGAATGCGTGAAGTTGCACGCGTTCCATTGAAAGAAAATCCAAGAACATGTTCGGCCTGAGTCAGATTCCTATCGAATTTTGAAACCTTATCGAACTCTTTGAACCAAGAGCGTTACAAAATTAAGATGAACGAAACGTGGCGCGAAAGGCAATGATATCGCCACGGAAGCTTTGAAAATCTGCTTGTTTGAACAAAATATACAAAACTGTGAAACCATCGTTTCAAACGTTATTCGTAATAACTCGGGCTCGTATAATTGAATCATTAGGCGAACAAAGATCTTTCATCTTTCTCTTTGAATTCGTTATACGATCTCGTTCGAACATTTTATAAACGCGCGTATTTATTAACCAAATGACGAGTGTCTATCGACGCGAGAATACGTCCGATTCGACGGCGCGTTGTGTGTGATTTAATCATAAAGACTCGTTGTACCAACAACGGCAATACGTTTCATTGTTGCCTGTTTACGCGCGATCATTAGACACGGGTCAACAAGCGTCGTTCAACGTTTTAATTAAACGCTTCTCCGACAATTGGACCGGAATACGATTTTCGGGCCGACCATTACGCGTTCCTCGTATTTTCACAGAAGAGCGCAACGCATTATGATACTTGACCATCGAATCATTTTATTCAAAATGCGATACAAGTACATGTTTAAAATCGTGATACAAAAATAGACATGTTTGACGTTTCTCTGCTTCTACTTTTACGTTGACGTCTACATATAATAAGTACATTGTTACGTAACTGATAGAAGCTATATTTTATTATTATTTTATTATTATTTATTTATTATTAGTTATTTATATTTTATTATTATCGTAAGATTCCGTAAGACGAACAACTTTTTTTTATAGAAATTTAACTTCTCGTAATATCGATGTTTCGATCGTGTAACGCTTTGATCTTGTTCAATAAGATTTATCTCTTACATCTAATTGTTTTCGAATATTGTCATTTACCACCTGACCATATATAATTATGTTTGTCAATTCTTTGATAAAATAGCTCCTTTACCGAAACAACGAAATCTTCGATAGAGCTGAAAATGTAAATCGGAAATTGTAATTGTTTGAATTAACGAAAAAGCTGAACCCTCCGTTAGCAAATACAAAGGAAAAGGAAAGACTCGTTCGATGTTAAATCAGAGGCCGAATTCCCGTTCCAATAGCCGATTGGCCGTGGAATGAACACGATCCAGATATCCGAGGTATTTACGATCGTGAATTTAGGATTTTGTTGAGTTAAGCGTATCAGTTTTGCCGGAACAAATCGGCTTTTGCGAATGAATGTGCAATAATGCCATCCAACTGACGCGTCCAACCAAATTTGTATACGCTATAATTTATTGTCACTTTATTATTCCCTGTCTAATCCTTCTATCGAAACGGTTTATTTTCCTGTATAATTTGAAATGTCATAATTTATAGACGTAAACGATTTATTAAATATTATTTGCATTTATCGGTACGAACTGTTTGAAATGTTAAGAGTTACTTATCCATTCTTTTCTCATAATCTCTTTTGTCACAAATTATTGCAGTTATAAGATCGTTTGAAAATGTATTTTAACATTTGTTAAAGATTTGTACGAAAGAATATATAACAAAGTGCGTAATGCAAAGAAAGATATAGACCTTTATCAACGTATCTCATAAAAGATCTTTTAAATCGTTGAGAATTCCTGAAAATCTATAAAATTGCCATGGAAATTTATGAATTCTATGAATTACAAGTTTGAACGTTAAATTAGCCGCGAGATCCGCGATAGATAAATTATTTCATATACCAGTATTTAGGATGATAAATTTACATATATCGAAAATATGTCTAATTTCTTTTTAACGTGATTGAATATTAAACGAAGTTAAACACAGAATTACTCTTACGATCGAAACGTGTACAGTAGATAATACATCGATTTGCATAAATTTCCATTCCACCGTTTCTTCAAATTTTGATAAAACAGAGCATTTCTATATACTCTTTTTATTTAGCATATTTTATACAACGTTTCTCTTCCACCTTTCCAACCGCACATTTAATCTTCTAAAAAACAATCCAGTTTCCAGCGACCTGTGTCAATGTTTATGTTGCATAAAACATGCAACGCGAAATCGTTGTCGTATTTCCTGCTCGAAAATATCCGTCATAACGGAGGTTACGAGGTTTCAACTTTAAAGAAAAAGGTCCTGGATCTCGTTAAAACGAATTTTACGCAAATCATTTTTCAACAGCTTTCGAGCATACAGATTCGTGTCGCATTTCAAATGCGTGGAATATCGTTACCTCGTTTTTCAAGGAGGAGCCGTGTTCGTGACAGTGTCAATACGTCAATCACATTCTGTCTAATAAATAAAATATCTGTGCTGTTTCGTTTTTCCATGCAGGGTTTACAGATCGATACAAGGCTGTCCGTGGTTTTCACTACTTTGTGCGCAATTTAAAATACCAAGATTAAAATTGAAAAATGTATAATAGCTCGATATCGACTTTCAAAACTAGTTTGAAACCTCATTACGTTATATCGTGCAAGTTTCAGTATAGCCTGTGGGACTTCATTTAATTAATTTTCTTCCTTACCCGTCTGTAAATATATGTTACTCGGTTTCTTAGTTACTTGAGAACACTTTACGCTATCAAAATTTGTTTTCATTCCCTGAGACATAGTCTTTGACAGGGATTTCTCATTTATAGTTATACTAATATTGTGATAATACCGAGTGTGACGAGTAGAACTGAATTGAATGAAACTATTGAGCGCCAGGATACGGATCGAAGAATCAGATAGTTCGATACTAATATTTAAGCCACGCGATTATGATTCACGATTCATTCCTCCTGTTCTTATTCTGTGCACGGCTAGCGGAGGGTTGTGGAAGAAGAAGATCAATCTATCGCATCGAGACGTGTTTAATGATCGACGCTTTTGCGCAATGAATTCCTTAGAATGGGAAAAATAGTAGAGGCAGGTGTTTCTGGTCTTTGTTTCGTCTACGGGTGTTCAGTTCAGTCAACTGTTTGCAATGTTCGTTTTTAAGCAATGGTTGTAAAAGTGACCTTGGTCAAACAGCGGCTCGACACGACACGACATACGGTTCTCAGATTCAAGGAAGACGAAAGACCAGAATCTAATAAAACTTTGAAACTTTATTTCGCTCGGTTCGTTACAAATGTTGGAAAATTCTGAGAAGGTCTTCAAATAATCTAAAAGGTAATTATTTAACGAAAATAATTACCAACAAAAGTAAATGTTAACAAATTCGCAAAGCTTTATAAAAAATTAACGGAACAATTAACGCGATGGCGATCGAATTGTTTTTTAATCTTTAACTACACGTAAAAGAATTTGGAAAATTAAAGTACTTATCTAATTACAAAATGGAACAATGGATCGAACGATGGTTGGTTGCGTGCTATCTTTAAAATTGTTACGTAGAATTATATTAAAATTAATTATATTCGTGTTTACCAAATTGCGAAATATAACGTATAACATTATAGCTTTGAACTTATCATTCTCAAGAGACGTGACTTATCAAGCTTCTCTCGTATGGTGATAATAAATAGAACTGTAACACGAAGACCTAGTCGGTAGTGTAGGTAGTGAAATGATTTCTGTTTCGTGTCAGTATGTCATTTCGTTCCCGAGATTCGACGTTTAACTTCTTCGGTACGACGCTCGGCCGTGCGGACACATTCGACGACCGACGACTATAGTGGACGCTCGCACTTTCAAATCTCTCAATTACAACTCTCTCGTCGCTCGTAATGGTCAACGACAGACGTTAATTCAGCATCCTTTTTGTTACTACCACGAAGCACCACGCATTTCCAGGGGAAGAATAGAGGTCACGCTTTTTCAATGGCCACTCAACGATCTGTGAATTTTAAATGCCTGCACTTTGAAGTCACACATCTGCACAGTTAATTGAGATATCGACTTGAAACAAAATGCATTTTAAAGGGCATGCTTCCGTCTGCGTTTCTGAGTTCATCGAACGAACTTTATTCGCTCTATTATTTTTAATTAATTTTCATTCGCACAATTGCCACACTTTTACGAGTATTTTCCGACATTGTAATTACGTATTTAGAACATTCTTTAGAATATTTATTTATTTATTTGATACTTAGAATTTACAAAAGGAATCGTAATGTGCATTAGAAGATCTTTATACATTGATAAAATAACCAAGTAAGTTTTTATTTCGCCACTTGCAATAAATCTACCGAATATTTTTCTTGCTGTCGCTATTTTAAATATTTTCGTTATATATCATTCTCGTCCCATAAGTATCGAGAGATAGATAAGAAAAATAGCTGCTTAGGAATTGAATGTCGAACGTCATTTATGTTAAAACGGATTTGAGCAAATAAATCAACGTTTGGTAAATCGGGTGGAATGTCGTCATGATGGCGATCGTCGCAATGAAACCGTCAAAGGAAAAGACACGTTTACCGATAAATCAAGCCACGTTCACGAGCCAAGAATAACGATTGCATTGATGTCGTGGAATATTAATGATCCAGATTTGTATCGATTTCTTCGTGAACTATCGCCACGGACCTACTTACAGAGTAATTCTTCGCATAATTTTACAACGAAATGTCTCTTTCGGTGAATTAGCGGGCTACGTAATAAATAGATAAATGTTTCGTAAGGGCAGAACAATTAGCGTTTGAAAATTTGCTTTGCAAATAAAGAGAAGTTCGATACAGAGAATACAGTCAATACAGAGAAGATGTTCAATTTGATGATATTAGAGAAAGTAAAAAAATGATCAAAAATTGTTTTATCGACGTTACTTGTCTCTTTTGTACGATATATATTTGTACAGTTGCAAGTGACTGAAGATTTTTCCAAACTACAGCGTTACAGATAAAAATGAAGAAAATTTCATATAGTTTCGCCGAAACATGAATTACGCTAGTTTTTTTAGTTGGATTACGCTATATTTTTCTGCGTGTCGGACGAAAATAAGCGAAAGGATATTATTTACTGTATCCAATTTTTATTTGTAATTGAACTTTGCTCGAACCAACGAAATTCTCCTCCTATCACGTCTATTGAGAAATGCCAGCTTTATTACCGGAACGATAAGCCGAAAGGATTGAAAATTAAAGAATCTTTTTCTCTAATCGTGCACTTGTGTGAAATTAACAAATCTAGAGAAAATGCAGTACGCGTGTAATATATTTTTCAAATTCTCCTTCAAGAATCTCACATCTACACGGTTTTATTCATCCTTGCTCCATAGTTTACGATAAATTGTTTAAATAATCCAATCAATAACAAAAGTATATTAATAATATAATTTTCTATCGTTGGAAAAATTTACGACGATATCGCGCACTAAAATATGTTAAAAAAGTGTTGCATGTTGTTAAATTTCACCATCGATTCGCTTGACGCAGTAGCTTTACGGATAATTAACAGCGCTATTTTCACTAAAAGGTATAATTGCGAAACCGAATAATTAGAGCTGGCTAATTATAATTCTCCGGGATGCTTGTCTCGCTACGCAAAGCACAGTTCTCCGAGACTAAAATCCTTAATTATCTTCTTTAATACATCTGCCAGAGCGAAGGAAGCAACATAAGCCGGATGTAGAAGTACGTGGTCGCTTCCTTGTACTCTCTACCCTTCCGACCGCTTTTTCCAGTAATTTATAGGAAATTTTCCGGCGAAAAGCTAAGGCGTGTCAGTTTAGCAAGTTCACGCGGTATATTTTGCTGCAATTTCCTTCTATAAATCGTCGTACTTCCGTGGCTCAATCTCGACTATTTCGAAATTCTAGAGATTTGCCCGTAGCACAAGTGTGTCATGCAAAAATAACTGCAATCTGTTCCCTTGGTTAACTGCAGAGCAAGATGAACACGCGATCCTCGCTAGAAAATGAACAGATTACTTTCTAAGCAGATGACAGTGCCTTGTTCTTTTTTTACTTTGCTTCTCTTTTGCGAAATTCAACTTCTAACATAATTTCCTGCATATATTAATTTTGAGACGATATTCTTCTAATTCAAATATCGCTCGCCCGATGCCAAAGATAATAAGAAACGCGTAAAAGACGGGCACCATTCGCAACGAATTTACAAATTTATAAACTTTTCTATCTTTCGTATTTTTATTCTACTTTTGAACAAATTTACACGCAGCAGAATCATAATACGTCTATCTTTCTGTATAGCGTGAAAAATTCAAAGCGCTAAAAATTCCTCCGCATTCTATGTTAACGTAATATGCACTTTGATGTATCGCGTTGTTTCTTCGATAAACGTTGTTCATCTTGCGTCGTTGATATTTATCGATGCGCTCGTCTCATTCGTATATAGAAAAAAAATTGACTTCTCGCATTATGCAACCCATTTCAGACTTTGCTATAATTCCATCGAGATATTAATGTCTCCTTAAAATTTTTAAACATTTAAAAATTAAATATTGAAATACAATTGCCGGACCACAACGAGTGCTACTTGTTCTGGATCAACGGTATTTTGTCGAAATCGTTCAAAGAATCGAGATAATCTACGTCTACGGTAAAATATTTTAAGTTAATATACAAATACGAATATACACAGTACAAAATTAATACTAAAAATCTAAATTTCGTTCAAAAAGATAACACAGTTGTTACGTTTCCTACGTTTAACTTTTCAGGAATCATATTGCGTCACTGTAGGGAAACAGATTGACACGCTGAACGAAGTTAATTCGTAGCCACATTCCTTCGCTGTTAGCTGTTAGCTGATAGCTTTCGAGATTATGAGATCCCATGATGCAGCTATACAAAGCTATCGATCGTTTGACCGTTTTATTGACAAGCGCGTTCGCATATATCATCGGAGAATTCAAAAGCGTCGATAATCAACAGTGAAAGCTTGAATTTCTTCCTATTGCTTTGAGATACGCATTGCCAAGATTTGTTTAATCCGCGTTTAATCATCGTGCAATTTCGCTCGTACCATCGTACATCGCATTTGGAACTTGTATCGTTGATAGCTTATATTAGACTCGCGTACTGTAAATGCTTCTTCATGTAATGCGGAAATTATGGGCTCGTTTGAATAAGGATCGCTAATTGCTTTGATGTGTACTCACGATTTCGGAGGAAAACGAGACGAATGAACTCGATGCTGATGGAAGCAAACAGATATAATAAAATAGTAATTATACATGTAAGATTATTTCGTAAATGTTGTTCAAATGTAATTTACGGTTTCAAATAATTTCTCGAATCTTCGATATAACATTCTTTATGATATATTAATATTTATACAAATACCTTCTATGTGATATAAAATATCATTTCTTTTTAAATATCATTTTTGTATAACGTAAAACTATAACAAATCTCTATATACGACGAAAAAAATTCAGAAACGCGACTCTAAATTTTGATTTGGACTAACTTTAACGCTGTATAGCGTCGTAAGAATGTGTGAATTATTTTGTCACATAATTCCAAGAGCTACTAAAACAGAAGACCCGCTACGTCGCGAATATTCTTCAACGTTAAAGACGTAACATTTTCTCCACCTTTGTATCATACTCTCATATAGAACATCGCTAAATATTGAACTTTTCATAATCAGAATTAACCAACGTCCACTAAGCAGGAACATGATAACAGATCGCAAATCGACCGTTCTATGTCGGTCACTTACACAACTAAACGTTCTCTATTTACATTGAAAGGCAGGTTTGCGCGATTTTCCTCGCGCACGCTTCCATACCAGCAATCTCAGTTTCACGTGGCACAGACAACGTGTCGAGCAAGTTTGAAAGCGTCTTAACTACTCTGGAAAGACGCGTGGTCTTCCGTCTGTTGGTTCGCTTCATTATCATACACATATCCAGGTTTAAACTGGTCCTGCGAATGTCAACCAACGCAAACAACGGAGTATAACACTTGCCCGTTAATAGTAATTTCGCGAGCTTACCGGATGACGAAAATGCTTAGCAAAGTGCTGTATGCACTATGACACGAATGGAATGCAGCTGATGTATTATATATATACGTACTACTACTACTTACTGATCGAACGAACCTATGCATATATGTATTACTACGAATTCTTAGGTTACTATCTCTGACAAGAAGGAAGTACGACATTGTTCCCAAACTATCAAATAACAGTCAAGTAACGAGCGATTTTGAGAATCTAATTCGTTGATAATTTTAGATAAATTGCGTCTTCGTAGACAGTTGGGCTTTGGCGAGTTAAACAAAAATGAGAATTACCACATTGTTCCCAAACTATCAAATAACAGTCAAGTAACGAACGATTTTGAGAATCTAATTCGTTGATAATTTTAGATAAATTGCGTCTTCGTAGACAGTTGGGCTTTGGCGAGTTAAACAAAAATGAGAATTACCACATTGTTCCCAAACTATCAAATAACAGTCAAGTAACGAACGATTTTGAGAATCTAATTCGTTGATAATTTTAGATAAATTGCGTCTTCGTAGACAGTTGGGCTTTGGCGAGTTAAACAAAAATGAGAATTACCACATTGTTCCCAAACTATCAAATAACAGTCAAGTAACGAACGATTTTGAGAATCTAATTCGTTGATAATTTTAGATAAATTGCGTCTTCGTAGACAGTTGGGCTTTGGCGAGTTAAACAAAAATGAGAATTACCACATTGTTCCCAAACTATCAAATAACAGTCAAGTAACGAACGATTTTGAGAATCTAATTCGTTGATAATTTTAGATAAATTGCGTCTTCGTAGACAGTTGGGCTTTGGCGAGCTAAACAAAAGTGAGAATTGTCAAGGAATATAAATTTTCTGTTTGTAACTTTGTCGCTTTCTATTACGAGTAAACAAATTGATGTATTTTTTTATCTATTAAATTTGTTGTTAAGTTTTACATACTCGTACAGAGTGTATGATATATCTAGGTCCACATAGGTATATTTATGTATTATACATTCAACTATCTATCAATTTGATACAGTTGTGGACATGAAATTATCATTAACGAGCTATTAAATTATCATAGCCTACATATTTATAGCATTTTAATTTGAATATGAAAGATTCATGTGAAACTTCCACAAACATCTTTTCATTTGTCATTGTCTTCGTATTACTCCCTTCCTGTAATACTAGATTTTATGAGAGTCGTATCTCATTCGGTATTTCTCATAATAAATCGATTCACTTTTAGGTATTTTACCCTGTAAAAGGTATATATGTGTATTCTATCCAGTTTGCTTTACATATGTATATTCCCACAGTTCATTCAAGAGCAAAATGCATGAACGATGTACCGAATAAAAAAGTACACCGTATAAACCAGACCGCAATTACACGTGAATTGTGATTGATGGAGACACCGGAAAGCTTTGCAATGTAAATATCAAGGCATTTTTATTTGATCGATCGATATACCGGATAGAGTATACGATTTACTTTGGTTTATTCGTTAGATTTCATCGATTCGACGTTCATCCGGTGCTGCCCCTTTTAAGAAGCTTACATCACTCGCGTTAATTTAATTTGCGTTGATGACGTACGTAAATTAGGTACTTACATTTAGTTGTTAGAATATTCAGTAAACGAAACAAATTTCCAAGCTGCTTAATTCCCATTTCCATAATTCTATTCACAAATATATGAATTTCCACAAACGTCCACGCTTTACCAATAAAACAACGGAGAAAATAAATCAAACGTATAAGGTGAAAGCGAGTTATCTTTCTCTTGATGTAAATTTTTGGGACGAAGTATAAGTCACGAGGTTTTCGATTTCAAACTTGGCTCTTCACGGTGCTTCTTCCGTGAATAACGATCAGCTTCAGAATTAAAAGCGCTTGCTCGGCTTATCATTTTTTATACTTTGACAAGTAAGGTCCAGGGGAGTTGGTCGAACTAGTTTGCATGTTGACAACCCTATAGCCAGGATGGATGGCCAAGAGGCTTCTAAATAGCGTGCAAGTACGATAACTTTAAGTCTGCAGTGTATACTTTGATGTTGAAACCGAACCAGAAATAACATGAAATTTTATATGCAAAGATTAGCGACGAAGAAAGATCATATCGAACGATATGTTTCCGTAAACAAAGTAAATATATTTGCTTCTTAAACTGATACAGTTGAATATGTTAAATCAATAAATTTCGTTGTTAAATCATGAACAGTTATTAACAGTGTTGGATTAAATTAAATTCGAGCGATCGATCGTTTTGTTTAAAATTTCCTCTCCCTTGATACGCATTCGAACAAGTTGCAGCGAATCTGTGACGGAAACTTTCAACTAAATTGAAAGCTATTGGCGATAACTTTGGAAAAAGCACTTCGAAGATTGGAGGAGGGTTTCTCAGATTCTTGAAAATTCTCCTGCAAGTGGCGAAAAACATAATGTTTATTAGCAAAACAAAACTTTACGATAAGAAAGAAAAGTAGAGAGCTGAAAATATATACTCAAAGTTTGTATGTTAAAATGGAAATATCGTGAATTTAAGAATTTCAGATTGCGCTTTCTGCTTCTTCAAACGGTACACTGAAGCTAGATTTTAGCAATTATCGTTATTCCCAAATCATTACGCAAATAATACGTTCGTTATCCGAATGTTTCATCGTCAAATGAGAAAATTTATTTTCAGAATATCATTTAACATTTTAATACTTCGCGTCTTATCGATCAAATTCATAGCACTGGCAGAGTAAGAAAAACCTATAGAACTTTTTCCGACTTTCTAGGAGCTTCATCCGGGACTGAAAAGCGTCGTGACGTTGGACCCTTCAAAGTCTGTCCTTTTCACGAATACATTAGTTGGACGTAATGTCTGCCTTTCGCGGACGAAAAGTGGATGTGACAGTTTTGTCTTCTTCCTAAAACTTACCAGTCGCTTAGTAATTCTCTTTTCTTGTTCTTTCTGCCTGCCAAGTTGCACGAAGAGGGGAAGACGAGGAAACTTTCCGCGAAGACATAAATTTCTCATCGTTGTTAGACGATAACGCGAACTGGACGATCTAACAAAGATACGTGGCAGCGGTTTGCGGTTTTCCGGTTAATTCACGGGAAATTTCGAGGCAACGGAGCAGCGAAGTCGCCTCGGTTTCCACGGGTTTCCCATTCTGGCTCTTTCCAATTTCCTGTGGGTTACGGGATAGAAACAAAAGTTGCTGCGCGCGTTTCCTCGCCGAGCTGAAACATGGCTTGTACGGTTTCCGGTCTGCTAAGAGACCAGTTTGACACTTTCAACTTGCCGACAGATCGATAAGTGTCGTCGGCGCCGAACAATTTGGTAGTTTGACGAAAGCTGCGAAGCGGTCTTCCAGAGTTTGTCGATTACTTTTTGTCTATAATCGAGATACGAGTTGCGAAAATATTCCTATCCTTAATCGTTCATTTTCCGACAATTCGCCAGAATATCGCTAGAAAATTCTAGCTTTGTCATTAATCGTTATTCTTTATTTACAATTATATTCGTCAAATTACATATTCAGTAAGAACTACACGTCGAGTTCATCGCGTTTGTTCTTTGCTCTTCTCTCAGTGACTGCTCAAATCAAGTATTTGTTGTTAGCCTATTTTGTATCCTTTAATATTCGAAATTCGATAGTTTGTTATGAAGGTTTATAAAATACGTGTCAAGTAACTTTTTGCTACCAATTAGTAGAATAAATTGCTTTTTCTTTTTTTCTTGAAAGAGAACGAGATATCAACAATTAAATTCGACAGTTCTCCTCACTGAGAATTAAATGACACACTGGTCATAAACTTTGTTTTCCTATTATCTCAAAAGTACTACGTACATAGCTCTTTCGTCATAGTGGAAGAACACTTTGACGAAGGATAACATTTTGACGTAAACTTCAATGGCCTTATATTACCAATTTGCTTCCAGATCAATAAGCTTCGCTGAAACCTGGCAACTTGATACGTCTATGATATGCAGAAACTAGTTGCCGAGTTCGCAAAGCCTCATTCCAATACTTGTTAACTGACCCTTCGCTAATTGCTGCGGATAGTTTGATATCGAACTAAAGGAGCATTAAATTTTATAAGAACGTGGATAGATAAATTCATTTGATGCGAATGGATAAGTTTTCTTGATCTTTGGATAATTTAAAAAAAAAAAAAATGTTAAAGAATAAAAAAAATCGAGACACTCGGTATTTTTCCACGATTATTATGAATATTCTAGTACAACTCCTTAACCTGATTTTAAAGCTTTTACGGCTTTTAATTTTCGCCTGGTCTGGAATATATTAAGAAAAAGTGTTCAACTTTCGTTTCTCGCATACAGAGAAGATTGCTTTTAATTTTTGGAGAATCTACCGTCTAATGTTCCTCCCCGTCGGATTTTTAACTTGGGACGTTACAGAGATCTTTCTAAACCACGTAGCATTCTGTCCGTGAATTTCATATGCAACAAAAGATCGTGAATGGCAGTATACAGTTTGTAGTTGTTGGTACATACGTTCGCGATAAGAATCGTCGAAACTTTTTACCGGACGAAAGATTCGAAAGCTTCAGAAGTAATATCTCGATATCTCGGAATAATCTCCGATAGAAGGAAGATTCATAAACTTGCCAATCGTAGTAGCATCGTTGTC
Organism: Bombus impatiens; assembly: GCF_000188095.3. Lineage (NCBI taxonomy): Eukaryota > Metazoa > Arthropoda > Insecta > Hymenoptera > Apidae > Bombus > Bombus impatiens. The sequence continues at coordinate 1,505,666 of NT_177059.1, read as the reverse complement.
CGTACTTTTTAAATATTCCAATCGTTTAAAGTTTTTGTTAATTGCTAGACCGAGACCGTCCACGCTAATATAAATCGTTTAAAGACGAAATTTGCAGAGAATGAATTTAATGGAATCGAACGTATAATAAAAATTATAAATATGATTTACGTTTATGGATAGTAAAATTTCTAGTATTATAGAAGCACGGACCGCAGCATTAGATCGTTCGCTAAATTTCTCTAAATGCAATTTCTATGCAGGACCATCGTAACTAAGCTGTGCAACATGAATTTCGACAATCGGAACAAGCTGCCGTCCGCATCAGCGTTCGTCGAACAGTTTCCACGATCAAGATCCCTCCTTTCTTCCCAGACTATCCCAAAACGTTCAACGTGTTTCCCCTTCAACTCGCGTTACTGCATTCTCTGCGCGTTCACGGAAGCTACATTTTTCATCGCTGCGTAATCTTGTTATCCCAGGTTCAAGGGGCTGGGTCAAGAAGTGCTTAATAACACGCCTGTAGAAATCATCATTTTCAACGACGGCCCAACTTCTGACACTCGACAAACTGAAAGAATCTTTATCTCAAGCCGATTCGATCAACGGGTAGGAAAGCTCGTCGAATATACGACGAGAAGATTGAAAATATGCCTGTGATGTATTAACGTCATTAAACCTGATGGCCAAGCAAGCAGCAATGGTTCGCGGTTCTTTTTTCCTTTACCTTATTATCGACGGTTCCTTGTGTTTATCGTGGTTTCATAATTGGTTTAGGGGTAAGTTGATTTATGTCTTTCTTTCTTAATATTTTTGTCGACCAGAATCTTCTTGCACGATACATTTAGCAAGAGACAATATCACATCAATGTGTTACAAATTACAGATTATACGTATAGTTCAATGGCAATCCATTGCAAATGTCAACGTGAATTATAAAAAGTTTAGCGTCGAAGTTTGGTATTCCAATAAAGCAATGGTTTGTTCCTAACCGTGGAAAGTTTTCGAGAAAAACGGTATCCGATCGACTGCGTAATTGAATCTGAAATGATTCTTCTGGTAGATAAACACCGAAGGACTGCAATGTTATTAACTGGAAATACAAATATACGGATCGTAGCGGAGGAATTTATAAAGCATCTTATGTCGAATCACAGTTATTTCGAAAATCCGAATAAATATTATTATATGAGTATTGAGAAATGTGAAACTGGATGAAAAAATTGAAAGAGTATCTTGTCGTTGATGAAATGAAACTGTATCCAGTTGCTTTAACCACTTCCGTATACGGGGAACCTCCGACAAATGGTAAAAAAGAACCTCTCGATAATTGCGTCGTCATCGTCTTCATCACGGTGTGGAGGAAGCTTAAACGTATTTAACAATCCTAAAATATTTCAAAAAAACTTCCCAAACTTTTCCAAGTATTAAAGTATCGAATTAATAATCTCTGACTAAATCACTAAACGACATCGTTCCTGTTCAATAATTTCTGATAGAAGAAAGTCACGAACTTTCGATAATTCGCGAATCAACGCTGAAGTATTATAAAAAGTCTCGTTACACTTTCTTCCTCTCTGTTACTTGTTACATGACGCACAATACAAATTTTATTGTTTACTTTGTTCGATTGTAGCGACAGCACATGGTCGTGCTGTACACGGCGTCGAGAATGTTTTTGTTTACAAAGGAGTTTATTGAGCCCAGAAAATACAGATTTTAAGTACATTATTCACAATAAACATGAATTTTTGTAATGGTATGTTAGGCAAAGGTACCGATACGCGGCGGTACGACGTAGCCATGCTGTATTATGTTTCGGCGCTTTACATTTTTCGTTGTATGATGCAATTTTTGGGTTTAAGCCTCTGGCTTATTTTATTTTTTTTTTTTTATTTTTTTTATGTATTTTTTCTTTTTTATTTTTTTTCTGTCCTGAAAAACTTGGTCGCAAAACAGGACGCTAGGTCGCAAAACAGGACGCTACTGCGTCGAGAATGTACACTGCGTTCTCTGATCTTTAAATTTACACTCTATCGATACGATGTAATTCGTCGTAGCCAGGTAAATTTGTATCGCCAAGGTGGTTATCCTCGAAGAACGCTCTACTTATATATTCTTTCAAGTTGTCGAGCAATATCGTTAAAAGCATCGTTTAAGAAAGTTCGCAGTTGGATCGTAGAGTTGGCTGGAAATTGCAGGAGCGAATTTTAATACGGCTTCCCCTTTTCGTAAACTGGCTTCGCGCTCTAAATCGCGTAGAAAATTTTAATATCTTGGCGAAGAATGAGGGACGTGTATAAAAAAGCGGCGATAAAGTTTCGATCGGCCATCGTTGGACGCTCGAACGAGCTGGAAGTTTAAAGAGTTGGGAACAACGTGTGCCAAAAAACCGTACGTATCGGCGCGTTCCACGTTTTATTCGACATTAATGGCCGATCGATAATCCTGTTTGACGCGGAGGCAACGGCAATGGCAATTTACCTTACTTAGTTAACACCGGTTTGCTTACCGCAGAACAAAGAGGTAAATTCCTGAATACTGATAACAAATAGCCGTAATTAACGAGACGTCTGATCCGTAATGCACTTCGTAGCAAATTATTATATTTTATTCGTATTACGAAGCAACGTACTTTTAAATCGACTGTCAATTGATTCGTCGCAATTGTAAGTGGACAAAGTTGCTAGAAATGGGTGAATGGTTAACTTTTCTTCTTTTTGTTTCGCTTCTTTACGCATTATTCTTGCGTAATTATCTTTCAACTTCCATATTTCTGCAGAATTCCACTGCGATATTCGATATAAAAATTAGCAAACCTATGAAACCTATCAATTTTTTATTTCGTGTAATTACTGAAAACGTGCAGATACCTTTGACGAAATTAATATTATTAGCAAGCCGCATAAGTATTGATTCGTACCGCCAGTACATGAATATTAATATAAATTAATGAGAAGATAACAATGGAAAACGATGCTTATTATCTTCTTATGGAATCAACGATAAACTTCAATTCTTTGTATAAAGGTTAACACGTACTCGTGCGTTAACACGTGTACTTTTACTTTCAGCTTAGTTTAAATTTCAAAGAAAATTATTAATGTTTTTTATACGCTTCGAGGAAATATAAATGTGGAAAAGTCAGTGGTTTCAAAAGTCGTGAATTAAAAGGCTTTCCTTATGCTTTGTAGCTCTTAAATGAATTTACGTGTTATCATAGAAAATATCATGCCCCAAGTAAATTTTAAACAATTCAACGTGACATCGCGGATGTTGATTTTATACAAACAGTACGGAATATTGAAATTTTGCAAACGATTACTAAATTGTTTTATTGTACATTGAACTGTGCCGCGTACGTTGTATTGGTCTTGTTGAATACGCTGGGAAAAATTTTTGGTTCCACTCTTTTACCGAATAAGTGAAAAAATTGGATTCGCGAACGTAACAAATTTTTTTTAGTTTACGTTAAAATCTAGGATTTCCAGCAGGAAGAGGAAATTTCACCATTTCGACTGTAAAATCGGCTATAAATTTGAAATATAAACAATAAAAAAATATTTAACATCTCCAACAATGCATTCTACTGTTCGACGCAAAACGTATTTTTAAAGGTATTGAAATAAAATCGAAAATGCCTGTTTTTTTTACAATAAAATTCTATATTATTGTTACTAACAACAAGATAAATCGATTGTTCTCAATACGAATAATATAAAATCTAAAGAGATTAATTGAAAAACCGAATCGAACTACATATAATCTAGGATAAATTTAATCCAAACTATGAAATTAGGTTACTACAGATTTAGATCTAAACAAATAATATTTATGGTTTTCGAAGATTTTTTTTAAATTTCGTTAACTGCTGCATCATCTTTTAGTCACTGGTATTTTTCCGTATACATGGTGCAGGAGAAAACAAATATTTCTATACAATTTTCACTGGCAATTTGCTTACGGTGTTTAAAAAATTTATCATTCAAACGGTATTTCTCAAATTCATTACAAAAATATAAATGGAATCATCCTTTATTTACAACTACATATGTATCCCTAAATAAGGAATAAGTCGATACTCGCGAATTCTTTCGCCAAATCAGCTATTCAGAGCAATATTTCGTGTAATTAGACTCTTTGCTTGCTACATCGAACCTTGTTACGACTCTTTCGCTTCGAAAATAATTAATTCTTGATCGATCTCGTCGACGATCGATCGGCAGAATCCCATCGAAAGTAGAGAAATCCAAATCATTTTCCAAACAAGGCTAGATAGATAGATAGGTAAAACTTAATCAACAATTCTTCGTGCTACTGGAATTTCGTCGAGTTATCCGCATTCCTCGTTTTCTTCGTCTTTCTTACGTACGAGCAAAACTAACGACCTATTAAAAGAGAACGCGTGATTTACGAGAGGCCTGCGTTGTCAAGATAATTAACCGATCGAAGAATAAATCTGAAAATCGATTTGGAACAACGTGACTGATGTGAATTTGTGATCGGTTATTTATTTATCCGTTTAGGCGAAGAAAATGATTTTGTTTTCTATAAGATTTAAGTTATATCGGTTCGTAGAGAAGAGTAGAATATTGTTCTTGACTAAGTTTTGTAAATTTTACAAAATTGTATTACATCGAATTTGTAATACTCGAAAGCACGATATTTTTAAGTACTTTTCATTGCTTAAAATTACTCGATTTACAGTAAAGTGTTGCGTAAAGTAGTGCTAGTTTTCCCAAAACAAGCTAATGTCGGCCGCAAATGATAGTTTACTATTTCTCTTACGTTACATAGCCAGATCTCGTTCTCAGTTTCCAAGTTGCTCTGCTAACAATCCAGATCCTCGTAAAGTACGAGTATGCAGTTCACAGCAGCTGATTTTAATGACCCCGTTCAAGTGACAAACTATGGTTCGTCTCTCGATTATCTAGCGAATCGCGAACAGGCGTGGTTCGCAGATCGTCAGATTTTGCGCCACGTATCCTGGAAACATTGACAATCGACGAATCTCACTTAATATTTCAAAAAGTTTCATGAAAATACCTAAAATCCTTCAGCGACATAGATGTCATGATTGACACCATCTGGTTCTTTTGCACTGCGAGTCTTTTGTAAATAAGATGTTTTTATATAAAAATACATTGCTGTATCCTGTGTAATTGTTATACTTTTTTTTTTTTTTTTTACTAAAAATGATCATTCGTAACGGATTGCGAAACTCGTGTAATTTCTTTCTCTTTTTTACCACGAAGAAAATTATCTATCTATTTATGTCGGAATAAAGACTCCTTATGAATTTGAAAGACGTATCGTAATGAGTTATGATGAAATTAGTATACGCCCGTAGTTTACAGTGAATCGTGAATAGGCGTGGTCGAGAAACATTTTCTGTCGAGAATTTGATATATCGCCGCTGTTTCCTCTAAGTTTCGTTATATTCTTTCGAAGTTTTTTTTACAAACCATTCCCTTCGCTACAACTTTTTAACTCTTCGCTCAAGCAACCAAGTTTAAAGTGTATTATTTATTAGAATTTTCTATTGTATTTAACGTTACCAGTGAGCAACCAACTCGAGACGTAAAATAATAAAAGAAGATTAATATTACAATATTTTCTGCTATCACAAAATTGTTTGTCTATAATTTTCTTCCCGTTTATGCAACCTTACGAAATCTTGTTATTTATGAGAAAGCATCTTAAATTCGACGAATGTCAATAATGCACTGTATTTACCACTGATTAGATCTTCTACAAATATCTACAAATATCTCGTAACTTCTATATTTTTAATATGCTTTTTCAATTTGGTTTCAAGTTTTACCAACATAATTACAACCGTCTCGTTGTAGTGCTAATAAACACATACGTATGTCTACATAATATACACATAAAAATTTTCTACGATAAATGCTTAAACATCTTCGTGAACTACTATCGCGAAGCTCTGGCCGTCCGAACATGAAACCGTATGTTAACTCACCCTAACAAATTACAATAAAGAGCCATTAAGCGGGTCGCTAATAACGATAACGTTAAACACGCTCGATAGAGGATTGAGAATGAAGAAGGAGCGTGTGGTCCCTTTAAGCCGGTATATTTCTTGCGGCTAAATCCTGTCACCCTAGCTCTATATCAGCTGTTAGCGTCATAACGTTCCATACTTTACGATGAACAATTCGTCCCCAACGCTTTATCGTCGAGTTTCGGCGTTTACCAACATCACACGCCGCTTAAATTAATTAAGTTTACGACATGCTACGAAGTCCCTGAGCGGCGACTGTAGAAATTTCGAGGCAGAACGGTGAATCTCCCTTTGCAGAACGTCACAAGGGAAGCAAAGAAAACGTTGTTTATGAGAATCGTGTTCGGATTACGAAATTTCTTCCCGTCGGTACATTTATCAGCGATAACGAATGGTCGACAGTCGCACAAGTTACGATTCCCACCGGAACGATTTCTCATTAACATCCTGATGTTCCTTATTAACGCGTTCATCGCCGTAATAAGAATCGGTCACGTTGTTTATTCTCCCTCTCGCGCATAAATGTAATATCCTGGCGATGATAGTATCTACCGGATAAACGTTCCGGTGTAGATTTTAAGAAGGTTACAGAAGGTTCAGTTGTAATATTTCTTAAAAAACTATGACTTTCTTACCGTTTAGTTTAGTTTTTTTAGTTTAGTTAAACTGCGCGTATGTTCGTGCATTTGCAGAAAAACTTGGGTTGAATTATTCTGACGTTCGAGCCGATGTTTCTCTTCAAATAGCAAATTCAATTATGTAAGAAGATCGTTCATAACTGTTTTCGTTTAGGTATACAGGTGTTCAGACGATGAACCTGAAAATAGGACCTAGTTTGGAAAAAAGATCCTCGAAAATACGATACAACGTGTTACTTTCTGCCTACGAAATAGGTATCTCTTCTTTTCTGCCTTATTATTGAAATTCATTGGTGTACAGAAGCAGAAGTTTTTAAAAGTTGCTCTCGCCAGAGATATATTTTTTTCGCTCGCTACAACAATTTATCATTGTGTCGTAGCTACTCGAGATTAAACACACTCGGGATATACAGAATCAAAAAGATAATGTTCTACGTTGTACAAATGGCGTTCAACCGTGACTTATTTTCCAAATAATCGAGTAATTTTTGTCGTAAAACTCATAAACCACAGTCGACTTTAGAACTCTTCCTTTTCTCAGTTTTAAAGCGTTGTACACACAATTCCATTAGTGTTATCATTAATATACTATAATATAATATATCTCGATGCATATATATATATGAAGCACAATTACTTTAAACAAACTTGGGAATTTTAATTTCTGATTTGATTATATCAATATCAAATAGTAAATTACGTATCGATCGACGTCTAAATCGCGGCAGCAGTCAACAACTTCAGCAGGCAGTCACTTTAAACCCAAGAGTATGCGGCTTAAACTAATATAAAGCAAACTTTAATTACCGCTAAGTTGAGTAAACGTGTTAAAGATGAAAGGTTTGATATTCGTGAGAAATTAATTTTCCGATGGCGAAAACCTGGAGATATTCTCGTCTTATATCGTATCCATAACTTGTTATTACATTTCTCTACGTTAAACGTTCGCCAAACAATATGAAACAAATGGAGTAATTTACGTTTCTCTTTTTCTTTCGCGTTCTTTTAGATTTATTTCGTTCCAGAGAGAAATAATTAAAATAGCAAATAATGGAAGATTACAGGATCTAAAAAATCTCGTAATAGATTAGTCTGACTATAAATAAAAATTGAAAATATCTCCCAGTTCAGTTTCCGCATTTATCTATTTCCTTTTGTCTTGCAAATTAACATTGGACGTTTAACATTAACGAACATCGCGTCTCGAAGACACAAAGGATCTTGCTCATTTGTTCCGGTACATTTTCTGACGTAGCCGGAGTTCTTCTCCTTTGATGAAAAGAGTCCGTCTATTTTTCTTTTCGGCGAAACGCAAAATGAGAGCGGCCGACAGACGAGCGGATAGAAAAATTTATTCCACCGGCGAGGAGAGTAATGCCATGGTTTTCGTTTCTGTTGAAGTTAAAATTTGTAGGTCCATAGATATTCATAAGCTGCGGCACGACCAACGAAATTGGTCGGCTAACTGTAAATTATCGCCAGTCTCTCGATAACAAATTTCCATGTTGTTTCCAACACGCATACATTTTCCTCCGATCGCGTTTTTCAAGAGATCTGACATTTGTGTTTAGTTTCAGTTATTTCGTGTTCACCGTGTCACATGGCCGTGCCCACCTGTTTCCAACTGACTTTTCAGTTTTTTTCAGTGATATTATTTGTTCTATTATTAAATGGAAAGTTTATCGCATTCACCGTGATTAACATTGGCGAAGATGGAATTTACTAAAAATTATTCCAACAATCTTCTCTCCGTTACTTTTTTCTCTTAGGTAAAATACCGCTAATAATCGAAAGGATAATCGAAAACCATCAAACGTTTCTAAATTATCACACGTCGTATAGAATCAGAGTGCGAAGAATTATTCTGCGCAATTACACAGATCGAAGCTTCGTTTAAAGCGATACGTACTATAGCGTCATTCGATGCGTGTTCCCTCGTAACGATAATTCATCCTTTCAGGACGCATTTTAGTTTGTCAGGTAACCACAATACGAGCGGAAAAATTCTGTCTGAAACATTTCTCAATGAGCTACTGCTCGTAACCCCGGTAATTGTAGATCAATTAATCAACGACAATGGCAATCCAGACGGTGAGACCGGTTACTGAAAGCCGGCAACGATTCGACTTAATTGGCTGAATTTTGCGTTTTGTCGAGCTGGTGACAAAGCCTGGCTGAATTCGCGCCAACCGGTAAATTGCTAATTTAAATTCTTGCTTATTTTCTTCGGGTTTGAATCGAGCCTTCGCGCTTTTCTTTTCGCGTATGCGTCTCTTTTTTGTTCGTATTTCCTTTACGAGTCACGGCGATGACTCTTTAATCGTGATCGTTCTTCCAACCAGATATTTCTTCTTAATTTTTCTTCTTTCCATCGTCGAGGCGAACTACGATCGTTCGTTATTTCGTCACACGTTTTTGAAGCCGGCGTTGGGTTGCGAACGAAAGCAGCGATTCAATCGAGGAATCGACTCGTTGCAGGAACAATCGTCGTTCGATTTCAGTTCTGTCTAGTTGACACGCTTGCGTCTAACAGCGAGCATGTGGGAAGCGAACTAACTGCGAAATGAATTGTTCTGGTTCGTAGACAGGTCGTGTTTCGTGATGAACTATTCAATTTCGGGTTTCGAAGCTGTAATCTTCAGATCACGAGGGCATCGTACCGAATCTTTTGGAAAAATCATTAAAACTGCTAGGAAAACGATATTGCACCAAAACTGCGTAAACACGCGAAACAGCCGAATGAAAGATTGTTAAAGAAATAAAGAAAGATTAAATTACGACCTTCCGACGTCTCGTACGACGTATCTTTCTTCTAATTTCTTTAGCTGGCAGTGAAATCCAGGAATCTTTCCACAGGACGTTTCTTTATTGACAGACATCGGTGGCAAAAATCTCACCAACATCCGGCAAAAAGCTCTCGCAATGCCTTGATTTCTTGCGCCATTCTCTTCCGTGGAAAACGGCGTAGACACCAGAGACATAAACAAATGAAGCCGGAACAAAAAAAATCCGCACCGTGGCGAGAAAAGAATTTCCGGGACGAAACGCGTTTACCTGACATTTAATTTTCCTGACGACACGCGGCCCCGTCCCTTCCTACTTCCCTCTTTTTTTTTTTTTTTTTTGCTTTCCCCACTTTTCCGACGCGCGAAATGTTTCCCCTGAATAAGAGCAAGTGGAGTGGAGCTAACTGAGGGACGTACTCAGGGACGAGCGCTTTAAAATCGCTCGTCTAAGCGATGATAAAGATCGTTAGATGAGCGCAGCCGTGTAACACGTATGAGCGCAGATTTGGAACGTATCAAGTTGTTGGAAAAGTTTCTTTCATTTTAGAAGGAAGTAATAGACGCACAATGTTTTTTGTTTTATATTAGTTTATTGTATTATGCACGAACATAATAATAGAAATAGAACGAAATGGATCACACCTAATTCGATAAAACAATATAAAACAGAAATTGTTGTACGTCTATTATCGCCTTATGAAACGAACGAAACTTTTCGGACAACCTAATAGATTCAAACTCGCGTCTGTAAAATAACGCGATCCTCTGATACATTCTCTTGTCCGACTTTCTATTTCGAATTATATGACAAATGTAACGAACAAGCTATTCCACATATTACGGACTATTATGAAGTTGCTCGATTATACCCTCGGGAGCTCACTTGATCGAAACAGTTCAGGTGAACGAACAGAAAATTCGAGTCTCGATTCAACGAATCGGTTGGCCAGTTCTTTATCCCGCTTTTCAAGAAGAAGAAGAAGAAGAAATTTCACTGACTGTTGAACGACAAACGATTCGAGACAGGTAGAATTTTTATTTTTGTTTTTTTCTTTTGAGTCGTTCAGTGATAAAGAATGTCCGAAAGAAGTTAACAATGGGAAGAAAGGGAAGGGAAGAAAGAGAGTAAACGTTCGAGTACGTTTCTTTCTTCATTAATGCGAATGGCGCATTCTGCCGGCGGCTAACCTTTGGAATTGATTAAAATCTCGCCAGGAAAGTACATAGTATTATCTTCAAAGCTATTTCCAGTAAATACTCAATATTATTTCTAGTTTTTCGATAACATCCGTTTGTATGATAAAGAGAAATGTTGTCTTTATACTTGTAACGAAGTTTATTACGAATATGGATGACTGTAAAAGTCAGAGATATCAAGATAGTTTAATTTAGTAGGTTGAGAAATAGGTTTGTTCGCGTTTATCTTAAAAGAGCACGTCGAATATTTATATATATAACGTGCTCTTCTAAGATAAGTTTCATTTTCGAATCACTAGTTTCTCTCTGCAGCTATATAAGGATATAAATTCATTTCTTCGGTGTTCAAAACGTTAAATATACGAAACGGCTCGATACGTAACAAACACCAAACGTTAGACGTTACACGTTTACGATAGAATAGACGAAATTTGAACTGGAAACAAAGAAATGAAGAAATGGCGAAATATAGTAGACTAACTTCTTGTGAAAGCGGCGAAAAGCAATTTAATTTTGAAGCTTTCACAGACAACGTTACAAAATAAATAGAAACAGCGAAAAATTGTACGAATGATGAAAATTTCTAACCGATCTGCGATACGGTATTTCTGTTAAATATTCGCCGGCAAGTCAACTATTTATCTTAAACGTACTCGCAATAATTGAACGGCCTGATTTTCTGTTCCGGAGTTTAATTAAACGTCACGTTGAAAATTCTATTCGTATTTTCTGTCTTCCTGTAATAGCGAGATCGCAGAATTCGCACGGCGGAAGTTTCACTTGTTTCTATATAACGAGCAAAGCTTCGCGCGCCCTATTCATTGAAGCGCACCTCTCACAAACAGTAACAAGTTACATCCGTATCATGATACCATTGCTAATGCTCCGATGTCAAAATCTGGAGTTAATGACTTCGTACTGAATATTTGACGCGTAACGATGTTTAACGACGGTTGAAACATCGGAAATTAGAGCGGAATTATTATACGTAGGAATCGCTAATACGTTTTAAAATCGTAAAATTATAATTATTATATTTCCTACATATTTTTCCATTTTTAAATAATAAATATTTTAACAGTTATAGGTTAAAATAATCGCGAAAGTCAATAGATTTTCCCTAGAGGAACTTTTACGAATTGAATTTTAATGATCCCCAAGAGAAAATGTAACAAAATACACGACGATTCATGTGCTTGTCATAGAAAAACAATGCCAATGCGGGATACGATATTTTAAACTGACAGTCACGGAAAAACAATAACGATAATTAATGAAGGAACGAGAACAGATGTGGCTGTAAGACTGTTGGGAAACTGTCTTGACCGTCTTGCTCTTTTAGGAAAATGTATACTCCTCTCATTTAATTTATTAAATTGTACTACTGCTACCGGTAAACAAGCAGGGTCTTTAAAAGAAAACAGATTTATCGTTGGGGCAATAACATCTGACGAACGGTAATGGAAAATTATAATGCTTCGAGAGATAAGCTTCCAGTAAAATTGATTTTAATTGTCAATTTAAATCGTGTATCACAATTGTGTATAACTAAGAAAAGAAAAAATTAACACTTAATAAATTCTTACGAATATCAAAATTTGACAAAAATAAGGAAATTTTAACGACATTAAATACCATGAAATTTACAATTTAATATCCATATATTATTATCAAAGAAGAAGAAATTCGAACATATATTGTAATTGATGTACTTGAAATTCATATACTTTAAGAAGGATGCAATCTGCTATTCTTAATTGAACAACAACATCGATAAAAGTAAGATTAACAGAAACTATATGTGACATTATAAGGTTTAACACTAGTAATACTAATAATATAGGAAGTTAAAAAATTGTATCGCATTATAAAAATACAAATAATACAAAAATGTATCATGAATAATTAAAAAATTCTAAGATCTATGACAGCCACCATTCGTTATATCGTTGCAAAGTAAACTTCATCGTCATTTAGCTTCTAAGTGCTCTCTAAATTATGTACCGGTAATTCAATCGGTCCATGAAACGTTAATTTACGCAAAGATCATTCGATTTATCTTATCTTATAATTTGTCGCGGTCAGAAACTTTGTAGAAGCGGGTTCCAAAATTTTCATTGACCTTTTCGCGCACCGGAAACGTCGCGTACGCAAACAGAAAAGAAACGTTGCGCTCCAGTTTCAGTGGAGGACGTTCATAATGATCGTATAAAAGCGTTGGGCGTCGCGACTTTTGTTCGAGAAAAATTAAAAAAAAATTAAATTCTCCTCTAAAGGTCTCCCCATGACTCTCGTGGATGTCTTCGACCGGTGCAACTTAAATAAATTAAAATGCAACGCTCGTTGAGCGAAACAGTCCAAACGCTTTACGTGCAAACTTCGAGCGAACGAACGTGCACGCACCCGGTGTGTTCTTTCGTCCAATAAAATTATTATGCGAAATATGTCGTCACTGAATGGCTGACAAAAGAAAAATAAGCGTGTTTATAAATTAGTTTTAAACGACTAAGTTTTCCGAAAGGCATGTTTCACGTTGTTGTAGGATTTTATTAGTTATAGTCAATTTTTACGATCCGCAATGCTTCGTTTAAAATGGTAATAATTCACTGAGGTCAGACCAGTTCCATAGATCGAAACATAGAGAAAAATAACAATTAAAAATATTATTTTCCCAAATTTATCTTAGAATTTCGGATTATTCGTGTCATCTCTTTGTGATAAATAAATCTATGAAAATAGATCCTCCGTTTTTTAAGATGTTGAATCCCAGCCGAATCCTAATTCCTAACTATGAATAATAAGAACTTCATAGAAAGCAGAGTCGATCAGTTTCGTACCTAAGAGGCTGGTACAATAAATATCAGCATATATTATAGAATGGAATGAATATATCACAAACCGATACGCGTTTTATCCTGCTGCATATACGTATAAACAATTTAGTGTTCTCTGTTTGTCAGACACGCAGTCTAAGAGAATTCTATTAATACGCAATTTCGAGCTATCTCGAACAGTAGCAAGTTGCTACAACTGCTCGAGATCCCGAAGCTCTCTAGTTGATTGGGACATCGAAAGTTACGCCGACCTCGGGAAGATGGAAGGTCTTCGAAGTCTTTAATAGGATGAAGGATCTTGAACGTTTTGAAACCTTCGTGAATAAAGTCTTGAGAATCATAGAGGGCTTCGAGCCAACTAATGCCCGATCCTTTGATACTCTTTCCGTAGAACTTCAGGGCCCGTTAAAAATTTCAAAAGTTTCGGAACCAAACGTGTCAAACGTTGGGCTCTGTGCTTCTGGATCTAATTTTCTGAAAGTACTTTATGACGTTACTCTCTTTCCACGCATTAAAAAAATTCTTTCTTTAGAATGCTTTTTATAGCCATTTTATGCTTTCCTTTAGCTATGGAGGCGTGAGAGCTTTTAATTTAATTCAACGAAACGAGTCGTACGATAGCTACGATGGAAACTGTAAAACTTTTTCTTTTATAGCAGATAAACGATTAAAGCGTGCCTTTTTACATACAATTAAGCAAAGTGAAGGAAAGGACGTGCAAGAGTTTATCTTCTGCAATTTAACTACGAAATATCTACGTAAAGTTGCTGGATATCTTAAAACTTTCAAACACTTTGAAAGTGTTGGAACTAACCACGAGTCTGAAAACAATTTACATCAAAGGTGATTATTGAAAATCATTCTGGTTCAGAAAGCAGTGAAGTTTCAGTTGACAGTGCTTAGAATAGCTAAAGATGAAATTCATTTCATAATCTTTGTCGAATTTCACTGTAATTATAAGTATAATAAGTAGAAGTTATAATACAGAAATTAACTTTTCTAGAAATAACGAGATCTCACGATCTTTTTGTAGTCAAATTTTACGCAAAATTATTTTCAAAAACCAATTCTCATGTGAAAAGAAAATAACAGACGTAACATTTATTTCTATACTTTATGTTTAGAACATACTTATAATTCTTCCTACTTTTAACAGATAAGTAATTTATATTAAAACAATTACCCTATTATTTCAAGCATCAACAATTCACACAAATTTTCATTCAGAAATTTCAATGAATCCAAGAATCGCTACCGGATAGTTATCCTATTACTGTTACACCTTTAATTCCATAAATCTCAAATCTCTTTGCCAAATTACCCCACGGATGTATCAAGCAAAGAGACAAAAAGGGAACCACTGCAAATTAAATGTATCGCTTCGCTTATCTCTCTCGTTGTACTCGTTGTAACATTCACTTAAAAAAGAGGAAAACCTAATAACAAAAGGGAGTTTGATTTTTGCGGTAAATAAAAATTATTGGTGATACTGAAGGTACAGTGGTACGGTTGCCTCTGTGGCATATTCGGTGACTACGCGACCAACGAACAGGATTCGGTGTATACAATGTTTTTCCCTTGAACAGCTGGTGGGATCGATGCTCGATGTTGACTATCTCCGAAGCCTCTGTACCTCCACCAACAGATATAACCAGATTACAAGGCATCGATCTGTGAATACAACTCGCGTTATCAAATTAAATGTATCCTGGCGCTCGTTCGTCGAATTGCACGTCGAAGATCGGTGTATCGAAAAAAAATGCAATATCATCGAAAAAAAAAACATTTTTTGTAGCGGAGCACGAAGAATTTCATTTCTGTCTTCTGCTTTCATTTCGTTTCGTTTATTCTTCTCCTCTTGGTTCCTTCTTCTTTCTTTTTTTTTAAATCTGTGTTCTTTGAAAATGGACGAACCGGGAAACGACATGTTCAGTGATCGATTTAATTGTATCGCGCTGTAATCAACGCTTTTAACGCCACTTTTAATGAACCCCCGGTACAGAGAATATTTCGAGGAATCGTAAACAATGATATGGCGTGAAGCACGAATTTCCGAGCTTTACGGAGCGGAACATCGATTTTAGTTGGCACGGTATTATGCGAGACACGTGTATTTGTATTTACGTGTATCGCAGGCTGAATATGTATGTATGGAACTAGGTAATTTGGATTCACGTAGCTAAATACGTCTTCGTAAATGAGATCTTAAGTTCATAGTTCTTGCATGATATCATGTCGAAGACGAAGCTGCTTGAACGTAAATTTTAAGATTCTGTCAATTAGAAAAGTTATATTTAACGTAACGGCGATGCAACGAGTTGCGAATAATAATAATAATAATATGCTTTTTTTCAATAATTGGTGGTTTGTAATTTTTCATAATTCATACGATAAGCTTCGACTTGTAATTTCTTCCATACAATCTATCGACAGATGTAATTTTTAAACACGATTTGAAACATTCTATTTTATAATGTACTTTTTCATATTGAGATTATTATACCATAAAAAATCGCTAATTTATACTAACTATTATTTCAGAATATTCCATTGAGATAACCTTTTTATCTAAATAATTAAAAAATTCATAAAGTTTAAAGAATAGGGTTTCTTTCGCATTAATAAAATAATCAAAAAAGAGAATTACCTTGTACTTTAAAAGAACGAGAGTTAAAGAAAAGTTCTTGGATATAATATAATGTATTGTTAAACGAGTTACTATTGTTGCACGTTAAATGGAATCGTAAAAATGCAACTGATTCGTCGGTCGATTTCAGTCGGAAAATCATGAATTATTCGAGAAGGTACTTTGTAAATGACAAAGGCTCTAGGCGGCTAACTCGAGGTTTGAAATTGAATTGGCCATTTAAAGGTTAAGTCGAAATACATACCGTATATAACGTCAGGTAGAGTTTCATCTTTTATTCGTAAGTCCTGGAACTGTACTTTTGCAGACATTGAAAAGCATTAAGCCGAAATGAAATGTACTTTTCCTTGAATTTTAAAGCATTCGTACCTTCAGGATGACACACGATTCTCGAACTTTTGTAACTTTTGTTACTTAATGGAAAAACTTTTTCCTAGAAAAAAGGATAACTTTTTTAAATCTGTTTTACTTGATAAGATGCTTCATGGTGCAAGGATGCTGAAATTTTATCCAAGATTAATTACATAAATTGTTTAAAGTAAAGAAAAAAACGAACAGAAGTTTATAAGATTGCTACATGTAAAGTAATTAAATGCAAAATTCTTTGAAAATTTAACAATTATATTCATCAAAATATATGTTGATAAACTTTTCATTTAAAGTTACATTTCAAAGTCAAAGATATGCTAGATATAATTTATAGCTAATTTTTTTTATTATACTATTTAAAAACAGATAAATATTCCAAATACTTTAGGTCGAAATTTATGTTAATGAGAGTATCAGTTCGTCGTATAACGTGCCATAAACCGAGGAGTATAGCCTGCGGTGCTAACGCAACGATCGCAATTTCATGGAAAGTGATTATCTACTCTATTATAATTATTCCAAGCGTGTACGACGACAGATTAGCTACTTCCTATTTATGCCATATCACAGGTAAGCATGATTAACCCCGTCTACTAAACGATTGTACGTACAACAAAGAACTGGTAGTCGTTTACCGTGAACGAAACAGTTCTTTATCCACATAAGCCTTGCATTAGCAGTTTATCCGTTATCCGTGTCTTTTCACGATCCTACGTACACGTGTATCTTATAATTAAAAAGATAATAAGAACTGTAATACCAATGGAACTGGAAGTTTTCGCGGAAATAGAAACCTGAAGATTGAAAAAGCAAAAATGACTGGTTCATAAAATAAGATTTGTACAAGTAAGAAAATAAGGAATAAAAAAGTAAATTCTTCTCTCAAATAGACGTTTCAGAAAACACGAGTCAAAATTCTAACACGAATAAATAAGACTTCTTTAATCAAAATTACTTGCAATTAAAATGACTTTTTCAGGGTAATAGCAATTACGAAAGAATCGCTAGATGCAAGTTTAAGAGTTCGTATTTCTCTTCGTTGAAAATCAGAAAACTAGCAACGTTAGAAACGTAAAATTACGGGAATAATTTTCTACGTTGTACGGTAAGACGAACGTAATAGAAGCTCATACGCGATCACAGAAAAGCCGTTGCCAATATTGGTCTCGAGATCGAACATCTTACCCGAAGCTTCTTAGCAGTGAAAACGGATATATCGAAACAGCTTCCCGTCCCGAAGCTTCTATTTCCCTTGGTGATGGTCGGTGTCTTCGGCAATTCCCATCGCGACGACAGTATGCGTGCTTCTGCGTGGTTATTTTCTCGATTAGAATGTGAATATCTCCATGGCCTAGTATCGAAACCAACTTTTCTGCAATTTCCTTCTATTTGCCTCGAAAGTTTCGCGAAATTTCATGTCCTGTGTATCCTATTCAGGTAGCAAATTTTCATCGTTAACGAAAACCGATTCCCCTTTGCTTCTTCGCCGACTTCCCTTTTGTTCCCGATACTGCCTATTTTCTGAATATTTCCTCCTTTCCATCAGTTCGATAAGAGAACAGGATTCCACTTTCTTTAAAAATATCGATTCTTACTGAAAGAGAAGCTTACTGTTGCAAAATTTTATCAACAGTATTTAAATAGTGTTATTTAATTAATTATATAGCGACAAATTATTCGTGAAAAAATATCACATTTCCTGTAGTAAAAGGAATATAACAAAGTTAGAATTTATTTACACACATATTTATCAAGCGTTTAACAAATAGTTGGAATGTCGGCGAATGGAGATAAACATCATCGAATGTCAATTCTTAAAGCTTTCGTTGTATCACTTCCGAGCACTCGTTCATTTCCGATAAAGACACGCCGGAGTAAACAAGTTCCTTCCTTTCTTCTCAACTTAATTCGCAAAAACAGAGACAGGTACCATTCCTTCGGCAATCGAATGGTTCGATAAAAATGAGCCTGGAGGAGGTCATCGATAGATGTGTCTGATAGACAAACGAAAGGCTTAAACATAGGCTTTTTACTACTGAGCAGTTAACAACGACACCGAGAAAGTCCCTCTCCGAGTCAATTTTTCTTCTTTCTTTCGTTCCCCTTTCCTTCCTTCCTTCCTTTTCACTCCATTTCTTTCATATCTCTGGCCACCTCCTACTCGCTCATCTCTTCTCTTTTGCTCTCTTATCTCCAACTTTTCTATTTCCAGCTCTTCATCGTCCTTTCCCATTTTTATCCCTTCCACAGTCACATTTTTCTCTCTGTTCACGAATATTCCGGAGAAACGCGATCCATCGGTGTAATTCCAACGAAGTTGAGAAAAGCTGCGAGGTCAGTGCAGTGGTCATAAATCTCGTTGGTCGACTCCTTTCGCGACGTGCTATGAGGATCGTTTAAAATTCCAGATTGCCGCTGTTAAAAAGTTTGCTCGTAAGGCGGTGTCGGTAACCAGCGTCAATTCCTCTCATTCCTTTATCCCCCATCCTAGATTCAAGTTCGCCGGAGAACCGCACCCGTGGCTTTACGACAGCGCGCCGTTGACACTTTTACAGTGTCCTAATTCATTGGATCAATGCCCCGGTAATTAGGCTCCATTATGCGGCAAGATGAGTCGTCAAGTTTGTAGTTGAACTTCGGCCCCGTTCTCCGCCACGAAAGAGTCGAACAGCCGCGGAAAACGAAGTTGCGGGGCGGAGACCGAGCTTCGAACTTGCGAAAGTGGATCCCGAAGGAGATTGATGGCACACGCCCGGGAAATTCAACGGCGAACCCTCGACGAATCGTCGACGATCTTTGTCGTGCGATTGCCGAGCTGAATAAATAATCGTCTCGTGAACGAGAGGGCTGTGGCCGCAATTCACCGGGTTACCAGCTGCGTTTAATCAACCCGACTTTTTCTTCCTACTTTTCGTCCGATATCTGTTATTCATGACGCGTCCTCCAAGTTGACTGGTATTACGGCAATATGATTTTAAACAGGGAGCTTCTTTTTGTCGTACGTTACGTGAGACGTAATAACGATCGTGAATACCCTTTTTGCGACTTCATCTAAACGTGTTGGCGCTAGTTAACCTTATTTTCGTTCATATTTCTACATAATAATTCGTTCTGTATCTGCAGTACAACGCTTTACGTAAGCAATTGTATAGTAATAGATAAATAAATGTTTATTATCAAAATTGATTATTATTCAAATTGAAAAGTAGTTTCGAATTTTTTATTATTTAGAATGAAGTATCTACGAGCACATAATGTTACGTTGAGCGTTGCACTCGAGATACAAAACAAATTATTGCGCATACGAACGAAGATAAATCATTACTCCGACAGGAGCTTTAAACACGTTGCAGGTAACGAATTAGTGTGAGCTTTAGCTTTCCTTGGAAGTGTCGTTCATAAATTGTGCTGTTACTGTTCTCAACACCTTAATTACGACACTAAGCTTGAAATTGTGTCTCTTAGTAGCGTTCCTCTATGTTACATCCGTTTCCATTAAATCGTAATTGTCATCAAATTTATCCGCTTCCTATCAGTCTCTCTAACGCTTGCCTTGAAATTTTCTAAAATACAGATGTAGATAACTAAACTGCAGTTAAAACGAAAATGCAATAATTTTAAAGAATTACGACATTAACGTAAATTCGTCGAAGAAATGCATACGTATATGGACGTTAAGTATCGCTTGAAATTATGCCATTAAAATGCAAATACTATTTCGAACGTCGATGGACAAGTCACGCTAATTTTTGAAATTTTTCATATGTCCAATTTCAGACATTTATCGCGAATCTATTAAGAAATAATGCAACTTAGAGTGGCAAAAGTTGTTCCACAGTTAAGCCATCCTTTACATAATCGTTCATTTTTGGATTCTTCGATTTACCACAATGAGAAATTACTGGCTTCTACTTAGACTTAGACTACTTAGACTTTGAAGATCAAATACCAATGATTATATTAACTTTCTAATAATCTGCAACATTTATCATCAAGCAAATTGTCCTAAAGCGATACTGTTTCATAGTAGAATCAAGCCTTTTCTAATCATTCGCTTTTGAACTTTGCAATTCGTTCCAAAGCCAAGTTACTTCTCCAATCTCATAAATTAGATTATAAAGCAGAACCTCGTTTTTACAACACAATTTTTCGCCTCCGCTCACACCTTTCTACCAGGAAAGCAAAACGAAGCCAATCTTCACGTATATTCTGCGATATAACTGTACCTTTGAGGCGAAAAATTCCACGAGAAATATCAGAATTTTGCGGAGCACGATGGACGAAATTTTGCGGATTCCAGAATTTGCCGATAATTCTTCCTATAAAATGTTACCTGGCGATAGGCTGCTGCTACTGCAGAGGAGCCACATTGTGTGTCAAAATGGTTGGAGGGTTTGAATTTCGTGTTCTCGACACTCGAATCATAGCAGCTTCGCCCGATGCCACGGATTCCGAGCAAATTCCTGACATACAGGGATGTGTTGCGAATTCTAGATATCACTTTGATTCCACGATGCCTCTGATTCAGTCTCGGCTAATTTCGTGTCAGTACGATGATTCACGAGAGAAACGCTGATAAGTATGAAACAAAGCGTACATTCTTTCGGAGAACTTCGTTAAGGTTGTTGGAACAAATTTTTCTGTGATTTGAATTTCAAAAGATGTAACGCGAGAGGAAAAAGAGTGGTTAAGCAATGGGATGCAAAATCCTTTATGCAACTTTATTAGCTCTGTGCGAATACTTTATGATATTACTATAGGAGATGAGTTGCTGGATAACGATGAAATAAAAATTCTTCTATGAATATTAAATAAGTTTTACAATTTTTTAAAAAGCCAACTATTACATAATATTTGTGTATAAAATATACATACATAGGTACTCTTGATCAATGATACAATCTAAATATAAAAGAAATCTACCAACTGAGATTACATAATGACGTTAACGTCCACGTGTATTAACGTACGAGACTTGCAAGTAACTGATCAAATATTAAAATGTAACGTTATGACGTTTTTCCATTCCGACATTCATAACATCCTATCTCTTTTATTTAACGTTTTCCCTTGCGCGTGTTATTTCAATTATAATATAGAATAAAATATTTGTGTCGGCAAAGTAACTGCACAAACCTTTGAAGGCAGCCAAATATTTTTCCCTTTTTTATGTATGAATAAAGTTTCAACGAAATTGAAACGTTACAGTTGCTACGGTCTTCTGAATGATTAGAATACACGAGTTTGAACGTAATAAATCAAGCAAAGAGTATTGAGTGAGCGGACAAAGGACAGGAGCGAACACAGCGGGAATGACCATTTCGTAAAAACGTGAAATAAAGGAAAAGGAACGGTCAACAAGGTCTTGATTGAAGTTTCCAACAGAACAAAAGAATCTTTATTACGAGGTCCATTTTATTTCTGCATATTTTCTTGTAAATACGCAGGATAGAAGTAACAATACGCTACGAGCTAACAATCTAGGACACGCGTATTTGATATGAAAAGTTTTATACTAAATGTACAGATCGCTATAGAATATTTTCAGTAAAAGATTCGATACTTTCATCTTTGATCAAACGCGATAAAAACTATTAATAGATATTCTCTCGAAAGAAAACGAGATATTTTTCTAGGATCATCGTAATTTCTGAAAAGCAGATACTTGCGATAAGACACGTTCTGCTGTAGTTCGAAAGTTTTATCTAATTTACTAGAATACTTTATCGAAGTTCCACATACTCGCGGACTTTATTATAGAAATAGAACGAGAATTTTCATGTTAGTAAGATCGAAGTGGTTCGATAAGACGCGCTAACCACAAAGTCGAAGGAAAGTTCTTACAGAAAGATGTGGGTCGAACAAGTTTCTTCCGTGTTTAATTTTTTTCTGTAAATTCCCCGAGGTTCTAACATTATTCCGGAAAGGAATCGCTATATCGCCAATATTTCGTAAGATAAGGTTGATCATAATATCGAGGAATTTAAAAAACTTGAAACGACGTATAAATTATTTTGGAAAAATTACAGAAAAAGTATATGACTCGACAAATTTGTATTATTTTCCGTTAACGGCATTTTTAATATCAAATATAACGGGAAAATTAGTAATTTGAAAAATAAAATTTGAAAACCACTGTATAGTAATAGTATGACATGTTGTGTTAACATATAGAACATTTCCTTGCCGTATCTCGTAATAGGGAACGGTATCTTTAATCTTAAATATAGTCTCTTCTATCTTACAACGCGGTATTAACCAATTCTATTCTGTTTCAAATCTTCGCTATCACGTACAAAAGCTAAATCCAACAAGAAATAATCGTTTTTCAAGTCACATTGAAACTATCTTGCATTCCGTTCTTTCCATACACATGGTAGTTCGATTAATCCACAGGCGAATAGTAATAGTATCTAAATGAAGCTAACAATGTCCAAATAGCAATTAACTCTAATATTATATCTATCAAAATATTTCATATTAGTAGATGTCTTTAATTTCTATCTTTCTTATTGGGGTATTTAGAATCGCATAAACGTCTCGAGTCTTGAATTAATGAACGACTATCGTTTAAACTAACATTATTGGCAGCTGGGATAAGATATCCCTTCCCTTCGTATGCTTTTTACTCTATGTACTATCCTAAGAATTAAACCGAGTCTCTAAATTCCACAAATTGTCGCAAACCCTGGAACCACCGAAAACTACCAAGCAAAAACTTGCCACTATCGACTACAATACCACGACAAACCATGATTAAACTACAATTCGTAAAACGATTCGTCTGCAACAATCCTCCTTCTACGAAAAAAGAAACAGGATAAAACACGGCGCGCAGTAATAACTTCACCGAGAACCCGCCTCGTTGCAGAAACAAGATCCGGTCGCGACGAGATTTTACGCAGAGACAGCACACACCGGTCCAGCTAGATTTTATCTGAAAACAGTTTTACCCATGCAAATGGCAAGGCGATCGAATCGACCGGTCACAGGTACACCCTATATATACGTGGCATGTATGAACACACAGGTGCAGGGCTCGTAAGCGAGGACGTGATATACTTGGCTCGGACGGCACGTGACACTATTTTTCCCGCGCAATTTATTACCACGGATTTATCACCGGAGATTTATTTCTACGGAAAACAGGAAGGAAATTAAGTCAGGAACCCCGTTTTCTTCTCGTTGGCTAAACTTTATGTACTCCTTTTTTTCTTTCTCTTTGGCCGCGGTTTCATCTTCGCGCGGTGGATCGCGGGGTACCGCGTGTCCCGACACACGTGCTCCGGGGTTCATAGTTGAACAAACGGTCTTACAGAGGCTATAAATCTTTCGTTACGCTCGTCTTATCTGCAGGATTCGTCTCCTTGCCACGTTGCACTGATTTACGACCGGGGATTAATACGTTACCAGAGGCCGCTTCAAGTGGTTAGCCTATCTAATTGTATTTTTTACGCCACTTGAGGGATTTAGGTCACGAATTTGAAGAATGATACTTTTGCAAAAGGGATTTTCATGAAAGATGCCTGGGTCGTGCTTTATATCTTGTACGATTGAATGGCTTTGGTATTCAACCAACGATAAAGGTGAATATTATTTCAAAGACTACCGTCCTAACGATGAGAAGGATGTGAAGAAACTTTTACAAAGCTACTGTAGATTTAGACGTAATAGTACATTTTGCTAAATAATACAATAATATAGTAATTGTAGTAATTGAACGTTTACACTAATGGATATTATAAATTAGTATGCATCAGTATTATTAATGATAGTGCCATTAGGCACAAATTCTATTATCGTAATTGATTTATGAAAGATATCGTTAAATTGCAAATCATTATGACGTATGAATAATTACTGTACGGTCGTAGTAATAGAAGATATAGATAATTAATGTTCCTAGTACAAATATAACTAAACTTTGAACTCGTTAGCCGTAGAAATAAATTAAACGTTATGAGAAGTTATTTGAAATTATAATTGAACAAATAATTGAAATATATTAAATTAGTGGTTGCTAACGTATTGTACGTTAAATATATAACATAGTAATTACGTTACTATTTTTTTTATAAATTTCCAAACGACCGTTAAGTACATAGTTATTGGTATAAAAGCTTATACGTATCTCTTGCATCAAGCTTAGGGGAAAATATAACGAATGCGAGTTTTCTGAGAAGCAGACTGAAGGACACAATCAACCTACATTTCTTCTTGATTCGTATGAAAGGGAATGGTCGTTAAATACGTATCACTTCGAATGAACTTTAAAGCAATGTGAACCAGCTCTCGGAAATTGAAACCGTGCGATTAAAAAGTCAAAACTCTTCCGTGAAAATGTGGATAAGTTGGGTTATATACCGTAGGTATTTCTTTACGTTAGAATATTTTCAATGTTAACGATAGACGCCTCGCGGATTTATAAATCGAAATTTTAAATAACCGTAGACGGCTATAAGATATTAGAACGTGGGAAAGTTTTTTTTCTAGTTGTTATGTACAGTGTGGGGCGGAAATCGTTGAAATCGACAACCGGGCAGGGGGTGATTCTACGCGCAGAAGTAAGAAAAAGGTTTGATATAGCACTCCTTCATTTCGTTTTCGGGAAAATCAATTTTGAAGATTTGACAGGTATACTTTAACTTGGTTAATTCTAGACGAACAAAAGTAAATCATCGACAAATAACGAGTTATCGTTCATTCGTTATTTTCACCTATTTTACGGTTTATTTGTTATATTTTGCAAATATCAGGGGAAGATATAATAATAGAAACGTACAGAAATAGAAACAAACTTTTTCCTATAATCGTCATGTAGAATCTTTTAGTCATCTTTTAATCGCTCGAACAAGTTAGCCGAAAGATTGTAAAAAATAGCTTAGATTCGTTCATCATCAAATTATCGCAGTTAACTTAATACAATATCGGTTCTGTCGGATCATCGTGCATCCACTTTTACGCTTTGAACATCCCATTTTTTTTTTTCTTTTTTTATCTCTATTTCCGAGTACGGACGAATGGGAAACGTGAAAATGATTTCCCGGTCGGTGAAACGCGAGAAACTTCACGGGCAATCGCGTCGTCCGGAGCGACGCTAACAAGACAAGCGAAAAAAATTCGTTCGCACCTCGTCCAACTTCTCTGCTCTTCCTTTCGTTGCAAGCAATCTCCGCGCGATTGGATACTCGATTACATCATTGTTGCAAACAATTCCAATTAAGCGAAAAGCGCGGCAATCAGGTTTCGAGTTCGTTCTTTTCAGAAGTCTGTCGCGAAAGGTGGCGAAGCGGGAAGGAAAAGAGTAGGAAAGTCAAGAGGGAGGGAAAAAAGAAAGATCGATGAGATCCATTAGTCTTCATTCAATCCTGGCCCTTCTCGTGTCGATCGAAAGTTCGCCTAAATTCTAAACCGTGCCTTAAATTTTCAATCTCGAATTTACAACACGGATTCACGCACGTACGATTTAACACGCCTGCTTCCCCGTTATACGATTTACATTCAACATGCGATTCAACGGCCAAGATTTTCTCCTAATGTTGGAAACGATCGGAGAAACAGAGAAGAGCCTGAACACGTCTGTGAGAACATGTATAGAATTTACGTGGAAGATCCAAGATCTGTGTTTTTGAGTTCCAGATATTTATCCCGCGTTCTTGACGATATACAATTACTTTTTTTTTTTGTTTGTATTTATACTTTTATATCGTATATGTGCTGTTTATTTGCAATTATATTTTTAAAATTAATCCTGTTTGCATGCGCTACGAGAAGGTATAGAACTTGCATGAAGTTTTAAAAAATGGTGTCAGAAAACTTTTGACAATTTTAA
The DNA here is from genome assembly GCF_000188095.3 of Bombus impatiens. Lineage (NCBI taxonomy): Eukaryota > Metazoa > Arthropoda > Insecta > Hymenoptera > Apidae > Bombus > Bombus impatiens. Next base: position 1,479,359 of record NT_177059.1, on the reverse strand, counting down.
TGTCATGTATCCGGAAGAAAATAACAATAAGTTTATGATTTATGAGAACATCCGAAATCTCGCACTTTATGCTTAATGTTTAATATACACCCGTACGTGCTTTCTCTTTACTCGTTTCTAAAATACATTACATAGAAAGCCTAATATCTCCAGTGATCTCGTACAATATCAAAGGTACTCCAATGAATATCGTCGGTATTATTAGACTACAAACGTTCATAGCTGGTCGAGTGGTATGTGACTAAAATTAGCCTGAACCTAGACCACCCTAATCATTTACATTAATCGTTTCCTTGGCCATGATCCAACCTCGGTTCCGTGCAAATCGTTTCTAAGCGATTGCTCAGTGCTCACCCTTTGTGTGAGCGTGCCCCGTCACCGTTCTTTATTTCCTCGACGCACACATTTCCCTCGACCTCGTATTGAATGAACGATGGCGAGAGCGAGTCGAAGCAACAGAAATCAAGTATTTTCGAAAGCAATCGAGTGATCCGAGGGCGCGGTTAAGGATAAGCTTCTCCGGACCGTTGGAGCTTGGAAAGTGGTCGGAAAGGGGTTAGAAGGCGAGTGGGATTGGGGGCTTTATCGATTTCTTACACCGTAGCCCAGTAACGCGTTTTGTACGTCCACAGCGTGGCGTCATTGGGTGTAGCTATTGCTGGTCACGCTACAGAGAAAACAACCCCCGACCATCCTGTGCAACTCCTCGATCTATCGGCCGATAACCGATGGCCTCTCGAACTCGTTAAACTTTTGTTCTGTCGTTCCTCCGTGAATTTAATGGGCGACACGGGACGAGGCAGCGCGTTTCCACGATTTAAGTCCACCGATAAATTTGTAAACTCGCGCCATGCCAAGACGACATCCAGCTTTATTGCCATCGGTCGCGACGAGCAGCTTCGATGCTTTTATGTATGAGAGACCATTAACGTCGATGGAACTTAAAGAGAGGGAGAGAGAGAGAGAGAAAAAAGGATAGAGAAAGATAGAGAAAATTGATTCTATTGTAATCGTGGAATTTTTGTTTCATTGAATCGAATGGAAGTGAAATCATAGCTATGGGATTTAATTTGATCAGTCGATCGTTATCGATATTGAAATTTTATTTTTGCCCGTATTTGGGCATTTTTTTTTATTTTTTGTTGTATTCCTAGCAATTTATAGGCTTCGTGTACATGTTTTTATATCATTTCGTTATAGTATTGTAGCATCGTAGCGTTGTGATCGTTTGAATAGTAATTTTTTAAAAGAATCACTGTTGCAAACAAAATCATAGTCGTTAATTTGACTGATCAATTATTCGATCAATAATAAAATTTGTATTTTTACACATACTCTGATAGCTCTGTAATTAAAAATAAATAGATTGTATTATGACATATTATAAAACAAATTGATATTTCGTATTACGAATATAGTAAATTATTTTACAATCTTGAAATTTAATTATTATGTGATTAAAATTAAAAGAATTGAACTAAATTTAAATGAATTAAAAATATACGTAAGAGCGTTCACTTGTAATATATTTGAAAATGCTCACTTTACATTTCGATGGAAGATGGAAAATTTCATTTTCTCGATTCTCTAATGTCCATCAAAATTGTGGAACAGCTGTGAAGTCATAGAAAAGGAATTAATTTCACGAAAAACTCGATAGCACGCAAACGGAAAAACATTTTTACAAAATTATTCGCAGAGAAACAAGAGTGCTAAATCGAGTGAGCTACGAACATACCATATACATTAGATGATTCCTGTGCTTTACAGCATGCAAGCCCGCGTCGCGCTTCGATTTCAATTTTCACATCGGCCCCGATTTCGAAGATGTTTACAACGTCGTAACTTTCTTTCGGGAATCAATATCGCAACGATAATAGCGCACGATTGCAAATTCCAATCTTCTCCGTTGGAATAACAGTGACTCTGGGTTTAGCATGGAATTTGCAAATGGGCGCCAACGGAAATCAAGCTTCGTCGAAGCGTTTATCGCGCGGAACATTTGAATAACCCGTTATGATTTATGCAGAAAACTTTCCAAAAAGTAGCACGATCCCCGTAGCACGACCACGCAGCTGACTTTCCACGGAAATGGTGAACGAGAAAAACGGGAAATCGTCGTCCCTCGAGGTTTCGCGCAGTTCTGTTAGTTTCTGATCAAGTTTCATTTCATGAAAACAGAATGTATTTAAATGTCACTCTCGATATCCGGTCGGATCGAACATTAAAGGCAAAGTTGTTTCTGGCTCTGGATAGTTTAAACTCCAGAGTCCAGTTAACGATACTTGTGGAAGATTTTACGCAGCTTGGTCGAGCTGTAGCTGCAATTGCTTTAAATTTTGTATCGTTTAAACTGTATACCGACATATTGCACCACCTCGCACGTTTCTTAAGCAGCGAAATTTTAATATTAAACGTTAAACGTGTAAAAATGCTCGTCGGATCGTTTTGAATCTTTCGATTATCTTGAAATTTCTAACGATTAGCGAGCTTTTTGAAGACTATCGAAAATAAAAATTTATCGTGACTCATAAAAAAAGCAAAGCTTTTTTACGATCGTGATAATTATCAATTCGAACGTACTTCGTACTAAATAAATGCAAGTAAAATTTTCCATGTAATTCGCTCGATTCGTCATTTTGCCTTGTGGAACTCTTTTTCCAAAAAAAATTCCACGATTGTTTATTCGAATCGTTAAGGTGGACAGATTTTCCGGTAATTCGGTACATTATGACTGCACGTGTTGTAATAAATTTCAGTTTGTTATCAGAGAAGCGACTAAATGTCGTAACGAAGAGCGCGTAAATTCTATAGAGGGATATGTCGTTGTCTCACAGGAATAGTAATAGTTAACGATCGCATTTGTTAAATGCAGGATCGCTCAGTTTACAGATCACTGACGAGTGATTGCGACCACATTCGAATGCCGATGAGGTACAGCGTTGCAAAACAAGAGCGTTCGATCGAAGAGTAATGACAAATTTAAACCATTCGTACACGAAGTATACGTCAGATACCTGTTTCACGATATTAAGAAACTAGTAATCCCTCGGGCCGTTGATATATTTTACTTGAAATATTTCTTTTAAATAAGAGAATAGCTCTTTCATTAAGATTAATTTTCTTATTTTAAGAAGCCTCTTACCTTAAAATTCTTCTTTCCTTATTAGTTTGCTAATAAGTGCAAAGAGGAAAATATTTGTTCGTTGGAAGTCTGAGATAAACTTTTTCATTCATTAATAGGATAAAGCTTTATGACTACGTAATTTCATTTTTTATCTTTTTCGTCTAAAAGGGTAAACTGAAAGTTTAAAAACTAAAATAACCAACTAAAATATGTTCGCGATATTTACTGAACAAATAGTAAAGATGAATTTGCGGTTTCGTATAGTGTTTATCTTAAAATTCATGCTAGTGTAGTCAGCAGAGCGTGAAGCAAGAGAAAAATTTCACAAAAGCCAGAGTACCATATTTTTTTTATCACAAAGAATTTGAATTTGAATCAACCTTTTCAAACCCAATATGTAATCGATCGCTTGTAGAATTTAAATAAAGAAATTTCGAATCAATTCCGACTAGTATTACAGATCAACAATTCGATAATGAAACGAATAATATAAAAAATATTATTTCATCCAAATTAAAAAAATAAATAAATTTGAAATAAATCAAATACTACCTTTGTCGATACTTTCAAATATGTAAAACAAATCAATTGAATCGATAATTTATTACCAGTCTTTTAGTGAAGTGAGCGATAACGCAAATGAAAATGATAACGCACATAAAATGCTAAAGATTATTCCAACGAAAAGATATAACTTACGTATACCTATTGGCAGGAATCGATCATGTCGTCAGAACTAAAAAATATTCTACAAATAAATCATTTGTTAAATAAATGCAATAAAAGGTATACGCATATCTTGCATATGATTTTCTTTGCCATTCTATCTAAATCTATTATATTTCTTATTTCAATTTACTAAAATTTACATCGCTAAACGATAACTTTTAAAAAGCTTGTTTATTACCTGACACATGATATAAAGAATATTATATTTGATTTTGAGAAATTTGATTCGATACATAGAAAAGATATGATATACAGAATATTATTTGAAAATCACTAAACAACTGTGTAAAACTTGCGATATTTATACATACATATACTCCTTTTCAATGAAATTTTAACAAAGAAATTGAGAACATCGGTCGATTAAGCGAAGATTTATTGTCCTTGTTAACATTTCGCGAATCAGTCATTTTAAATCGCAAATAAATTTCACGAGAGCTTGTACGTCTATCCAAACACTCACTGCCGCGGATAGATAGTCACGTAGCACGTTGGCCATTTAGTTATCCACCGTATGAATTGCCGTACCGTTAAAAGTTAACGCGTTCCCCGCCAACGTCTGTCCCTCGTAAATTTTAAATTGCACGCGCCGTGCGAGAGGCGAATTTATTTTACCGCTGCATCCGGCATATTTACTGCGAATCACAATTCACGATCAGAAGAGTCGCGATTCCATCAGCCCTTTCTGTTGAATTGTTTGGGTCATTAAGCTCTTTTGACTTTTAATTATTAGATGCTCCAACGAAATTGTTATCTGTCCATGTTACTATTGATCGTTACTATATGCAGCGAATTCAAACGGCACGAGCCTGTTTCAAATTTTATTTACGCGAAGATACGTTTCGCTGATTTTTATAAATTTACTTAAATACATACATATGTTTCTAACTGTTATGCTGATTATCAAAACCTACTGTATAGGACGATTTAGAGTATCATGAATCGATAGAAGAACTACTAAATTATCTACAATGTTCTAAATGTATCGACATAGATACATTTTTCTAACGGTACTCGAATATGTCCGAAAAATTATAAATCACGAAATTTTGGCAGAGTACCAAGAGAAAAACGTAGAGTTTCGCAATAAGTCTTCCGTGAAAGTTATTTATTAATATTTAGTACAAGGATCTGCAGTGGACATATTGAAAATATCATGAAACTTTAGCGTCATATATGCGAAAAATTCGGTCATAAATTTTTCTATGAAATATTGGAAGAATGTGATAAATAAAATAAAATGAATATTTTAGAAAATCGATGCTTTTATGAAATACAAGAAAAATGTAACGTCTCTCCAAAAATATTTTTTTATGAAATTTTGATTATAAAATAGTAAGTTTAACACGAAACTATAGCCTGTTGCATTATGAGATATACTTGCATTATTTATTCTTCTTCCTTACTGCATAGATCGTAATAATACAAATTACGACAATTTAGTATTATATAAAATATCTACAAAAGTTTAAAAATAGCTACTGTATTATTTGCCTAAACGCATAAAACAAATATCAGCAATGGTATAACAACATAAATTTTAATACATCCGTTTTAATATTATATCACTTGTGTAACGCATTCGAGAAATGTAGTTGCTATAACCATTTGATTTATAATTACTAAACGCTTAGATATACACATAAGTATTACTTATTACCATGGTTCCGTGGTATTCGTATAGATATAATAATCTATACATAGACCACCGTGCACTGGTTTAATATTGTTTGTGGCTAGTGTTGGATATATGAGGTATCCGGTCATTACGCTCTTTTGATGTTTAATTACTAGATACCTAGGTAAATGTTACTTATTACCATACTTGTTAGGTAAATTATAATAATCTGGCTTCCCACACGGCGCAGCGGCGCTCTAATATCCTTTGGAAGATAGTAAATGCATTTCATAAATTCGTAAACGATTTTCCTCTCGTATTTATATCATTGATATAAATATAAAATTGCTTCGCAATTATATTTGCTTCGCGATAACTTGAAATAAAAAATGTATTTCTAATATTAATACTTGACAAAACTTCATTTTTTCTGTTTAGATATATTCGGAAAGAATTTTTTAATTCATTGGATATGTATCGAATAACGCGTATGAATTATTCTAACAAATATTCTTTAAAAATACGTCTAAGAAAAAGTTTCGGAAAAGAAATTAGTTTACTGCGTGAAAGTTTACTTTTCCTCGTTCGCAATTCGATCTCAGGTTACCTCGTTTCCCAGAATAGTACATACACTTTTTACTCCACGTCATTAAACAGATCGCACAGTGCAACTAAAGCGGAATGTACCGATGTACTACAGTAAACTCTAATTGCACGTTTAACACTAAACCAACTGTGATACTGTTTCCTAAAGTAAGGTAGAAAATAAAACGAAAAGGATGGCACCTCTAATTAAATATTAGCTGTATGAAAATAGAAATAAATTTTGACAGCGTCGTATGCGTCACTCGTAGAGAATATCACTTTTCTATTCATCTTCGCGCCATTGCTACAAAATTGACATTTAATCTTCATTTTATAGAAGTACTTTTATTTTTAGATCGCTATCGCATTTTATTTCGAAGTTTTCGCTCCAACTAAAAAATAAACCAAGGGTATAAAATGAAACAGCGTGAGAAAAGAAGAGCGTAGCTGTTTCCAATAATGTAATATCCGTTTACAAGTCTCCCTTTGCACATTGGCATAATTCTACAACCAATTCGACCACATTTTGAAACTACATTTTCATGAACATACGAGCACATCGATCAACAATCGCTATCTTCCTCTCGCATGAAATACTCGGTCGAATTCGACCGAGAAATCCGGATATTGCAGGCGTACCCGCATCCGTCTCCTCTTTTTTCACCACCCTCTCGATGCTCCTCTGCCATCCCATCGCCTCTGGTTAGCAATAAATCGTGGAAAGCCGCGCATTAAGAATTACGGTCGAGCGAAAGTGGGTCACGAATCAATCGAGAGAAGAAAACCGTCGAATTGTTACGGCCGAGTCGGGGTGGTTTTACCCGGCTGGAAAGAGTAATCGCTGCGGAAGGGCCTCGCAGCATAATTAATTCCTCAGCCTTCCTTCAGTGCCTGTTCTTCATTCTGTGTAAACGTTATACCGTGTACCTCAATTTTTTCATCGCTCCACGACGGAAATTAATTTGATGAAACGACAACAAAGATGAAAGGCTATGAATAATATGAAAAAATCGGTGAAAGCACGAAGAATTGGGAACGTGTTTGACAATGTTCCTCTCGTCTTTTTAACGTTATTGCTGCCTATCGGTGGAAATGGATTTTATATTGTTTTTTCTTTTCCTTTCTTTTTTTTTTTTCTAATTCTGATGTAGCGATGCTTTTTGAGAGATTGCGTTTGTTTTTGCGAAACACAGATAAAAGGATAATGGTGGATTACATTTGACGAACGATGCTTCATTTCGCTTTCTTTTTATTTCGCCTCGAGTGTAATTATATCTTTATTCTGTGTTTCTGTTATTACGTTTCTCTAACTATAATCATCTACACAATAATCGTGTATACATTACGAGTCGATAAGTTTAAGATTAATTCCTCGTTAATATAATTTAATAAAACTCAAGCATCTTTACCGTACAAAATTAGTGTCCAAACTATGTATACGTGCTAGTATACATAAATAGAGTAGAAATATATTCAAGTCGTAGTTTCGTAAAATAAGTTGTGCTTCTGTCTTCTTAACAAGAAAGTGATAAATTATTTTTAATTCGATCGTCGTAAGCAATTCGTTTATGAGACTTCCTTTACGAAGTTCTAAAGCCAACATACCAATCACAAACTCCTGTCCCATCCTCCATACGCTCGCACGATACCACAAATTCCACGAACGAAGAATCGCGCGAATCTTCGTCCCAACAAAGACAGCGTTTTCTCAAAGAGATTCCAATCCTTGTCAGTCTGGTTTCCGCAAAAGGCGACTCCTCTTGTTGCACTGTCTTATCCATCCAATGCCATCTAATCGGTTGTGAAAATCCTGAAAAAACGATATCGGTTCGCGCGAAATTCACTCGGTTGAGGCGAATAGTTTTTCTAGCGGGATTAATCGCAAATGGAATTTAGGATTTCCAGTCACGAATGACAGGAAGACAGAAGCACGATTTCGGTATGGTGTGGCGCGCTAATTGACTTAATCAGACGGGTATTTGTCGGGGAAAGAGAATCGAGGGAAGTTAAACTCTCAAAGATAGGCGGAGGCAAATTGCCTGGAGCGATGCTGCATCCAGGGCGTTCAGCAAATTGACGCGAGAATTCATCTTAATAATCCGCCTATTAGTGGCGCGCAGATATGAGATATGTATTTCGGATACATCGTTTCGCTGATGGCAGCCAGTTACACTCTGAATTCTAGCTCGGTGAAAATCAACGCTGGAATACGCTCGAATTTGTTTCGTACTCGAATAACGGTGATCCTGTCGATGTGCTGTTAATCATAAAAATTAAACTTCTGCGACCATCATTTTCGTAAAACATGCTATTTTCGTAAAACATGCTTTTTTTTCAAACTGTTGTGAAAACGTTGTTTCTCACGATGTATTAGGTGCCTGTATTTAGAAAAGTCTGCGAATGGTTGCAGTAGTTAATTTGTACAATTTGTACGAACAGCAAGGAATTTTAACGAGCGTGTTTTGGAGCTGTTAATGATGTCTGTCGAGAAAAGTTTGAATTTCTATACAATGACGATACGATGACAATACAGCAATTTACTACGAAAACGTTCTTTCTTAACGTCATTAATTTACTGCAACTTTTTATATACCTAATTATATTATGAACTGAACATTTAAGTATAAAATCGAGTAATAATTAACGAAACAAAGTTACCATTTAGTAGCATTTAATCGGAGATTTTCCTCTTCTACCTTAATTTTAGAGAGGTTAGTAAAATGAATAAAAAAAAAAAATTAGCTTCACTGATCATATTCTGCGATTTCGTGATAAATCAGTACCCGTCGCTGCTTTCGTAATGAACTTCTGTCTTCGTTTAACTATTTTATCGTGAAGATCGATACCTGGTTTCTCAAATCTCCGATCCGCAACGGAAGCTAATAAATTACCGAACATGAATTTTCCATTAAATTATCTGCATAAATTAACCGTGAAATATCAAGCTCTGGGAACAAGTCGAGAACGCCACGCAATCTTGTTCGTACCCGAATGAAAATCGACAAGTAGGAAATTTCAGTCTGATGTATGCGTTTCGTTGACCTACTATCTGCGCTAAACGTTACAGAGATGAATTACTTGTTCCGCGAAATTGAATTTTGGAATTAGTAACAAATCCAAAACGCGTGTGATCTTCCACCAACTTACCGCTCGTTTGGCACAATCGGTTAACATTATTTTTTAATATTAGCGTGCCTGCAACGCGTTGACAGGATGTTTCTTTCGTTCTTGATGGTAGATATATCATTTTTACGTTTCTATTTGCTTAAAAATATAAAAGATCGTAGAAATCGTAACTATTACAAAAACAACAACGATCGTACAACTTGAAACATACTTCAAAATTACTCTATACGACAAAAACGTATTCTTCGTGCAATATAATATTTAAATATTTACGTGAAACGAACAGAATGAATGAAGTGAAATGAGAAGAATCAAGCATTAGCTGCAGAAATGAATTTTTTTCCGATTTTTGCGTAAAATGAAAGTTTGATTGTTGGAAAGAACTGACCTAATATACGTAAATGTCATCCGAGAGGGAGAAAAGGTACATGTGTGCGTGCGTGAATGTATGCAAATCTGGAACGTAAAAGGTAACAACTGCAGAAATACGTGACATATTTACTTAGTTAAAAACAAAATTAACGACGTAACATCTCTTAAGAAAAATAATAGACCAGCATCCTTATTACTTAGAACGCAAACATAAAAAGCGGTATAAAAATGGAGAACTCCTGAGGCAAAGAGCACCACGAATATGCACGCAATATACATGGAAATTACTTGCGAATTTTCAAAGTAGATGTCATGTTATTCTACGTATGTATATGCGATTTTATCCAGCGAACAAAATAAACTTTCCACTCGATGCACAGGCTGTTCGCTAGTTTTCTATCGGCAAGTATATATAAGCCTTCGTAAATGATATGACGAGTCTTAGGAAAATCTGGATGGAAACGAATTTGCATCTTGAAGAGACATATCATAAGGAAATACGAGAACAGGCTTTTGAATCTTTCAGAGGGATTACTTTGCAACCCATATTCACTGACTTTCGTATCGTAGCGAGAATGGAACGAAACCTAAACGTGTCTTCCTGCCTTTTGTCTGTTTCAGTGACGAAATTCATTCGTATTGGAATAGCTGACAAGAACGACAATCCGCCTTACTTCGACAAAGGCCTCTACGAGGCTGAAGTAGACGAAAATGAGGATATACAACACACGGTTCTCACTGTCACCGCCAAAGATCACGACGAGTGTAAGTGAACATATATGCAAATGCGCGATCATTTTTCACTTTGATGAACTTCTAAAGCTTGTAGCTCGTAAAAAGAAACGGACGCTGAGGCGTGTAATCGTTTCGTCTGAACGCTAGGTATCAGGAATAGAGGTTTTTAAGAAAGAGAAGTGATTGAGACGTTTGCCATGTCAATATTTAATTAGTTGATCGTTTGTACCGCTGGTTTTGTAAGTTTTCGAAAGTTTTTTGAAGGGAAGATTGCTTTTCATGGTAAAAGAGATAGAATGGAAAAAATATTCTGGAACGTTTGCTTTACTTTTCTAGTGACAAAACAACGCTGTTGCATCGTGGTAAAGATAAATACCGCTGTATGAAAACAGCTACAGTTTGTTTTCTTTCTATTTCTCCATGAAAAAATTTTATAAAGCAACGATATTGTAAATTGCAAATTGATATTTCGCGTATGAAGGTAAGATGCGATTCTGTATATTAAAGTAATAATATTTCGTACGTAGTTTTCATAAAATTATAATCCGTAAACGTTCCGATTTGTATAAAAATATCCATGTCATGCTAATCAATTCAACATATATTTAACTACACATCTAGTATCGTATTTTCTAATAAATGGAAATGTCTTCGTCTACCAAACAATGAGAAAAAGTATCTTCGCTTATCGAAGGTATCAGCTCTGACGGAGTACCGATGAAGTTCGCGTCGTATGTCTTCCCTTTATTCCTGATAATGATTTTATACTTCGTCTCGAAGTTCTGTATCCTTAACCTGGCTAACAAGTTTCGCTAAAATCCATCTGCCTCTTCGCCACTCGGATCCAAAGGCACGTAAACTGCTTACAAAACTTTAAATACCAGATGGTTGAAGCAAAGTCACGAAACATATTTATCCGATAGACCTCGATTAAGAACTTAGACGTATGGATTTATTACCTTCTAATAGAACCTGCTTAAGGATACAGTCTTCTTTTCCTTTTTTCCCCGTAAATGAGAAAGGATGTCAGAGGGAAACTGACGTTGACGCTACTTATGATCGAATACGGTCTCTGGGGAAATTTTCCCAGTGAAAATTTAAAGAATGACCATTTTAATAAATCTCACTGTTAGAATCGTAAGTTCGTTGCAAGACAAATGAAATATTTTATTTCGTAGTTATATTAAATTGTTCGATGATAGAATATATATCGTTTCTCGAATATAAACTCGTTGTTCGTTCAGCGAGTTGATAAGCAGAAGAATCTAAGACGTTTCCCTCTGGCGTACACCGATCGTTTTGTAAACGACACACGAACGACAGAGCGACAGGTAACGGAGTCATCGCAATCTCCTAAGGAATTTCATCTGAAAGGATCTTTCTCTGCATTTTACAGCCTCGCGTATTCGATATGAGATTACGAGCGGTAACATAGGCGGTGCATTCGCCGTGAAGAATATGACTGGCGCCATTTACGTCGCAGGTGCATTAGATTACGAAACGAGGAAAAGGGTTAGTACATCATGGTATCACGAACGAAAAGAAAAGACACTGACAGCGGTGGAGAAAAATACAGAAGAATAGAACAAGGAAGTAACAAAAACACAGGGAAATAGATAAAACAGAGAGAAAGAGGAGCGAGAAAGCCTTCGATACGTCCCTGTTTAATCCTTTTAACCGTGTCCCAAGCATCGCGTTTTATCACTCGCGGTCCAATAAAAACCGTGAAATAGTGCGAAAAGTTCCGCGGTTATTGCACGTTTCCTATCCGCTCATTTGTCATTGCTTTAATAAGTCTTTCGTTTCATGTGCTCCGACGTATCGTAGCTATGACATTATCGTAAATTTTGCTGAGAAATCAGATCACTCTACGCTTCGTTTTAATCAAATTCCCATACCCTGGCGCGGGTCGCTTCGTCAAAACATTCGCTTCGTTTTGGTCGGTTCTTCATGAATTCCGAACTTTTCGCATTCCACTTTTATCGTTTTCGTTTCTCCTCTAATTTTCTTCCTTCCATTACTTTTAATCGAGTCAATCGGTCGTATGAATTATTAGGAATACAGAAGAATAAAAAATTACACGAGATCGCACGTTATTCGATAGTTTAGAAATATTTTAAATAGCTTTATCCCTATTACCGTACGATTTATCGTTCTTTGTCGTACGTATTATTTGGTAAAATGAATTCGTTTTATTAATCAAGGTACACGATGTTCACGTTCTATCTGATATTTTATCGCGATTATGAAATATTTTATATTCTTAATATTCAATTTTACGTCGAATTTATGTTAGAAAATTAGAAAAGAGAATGGTCTCTCGCGAGGATTAAAGCACCAATTTACTTGATTAATCTTTTACTTTTTGCCTTGTTTCATTAAAGCGTAAGGTTGTTCAACTTCGTTCGTCCATTCTACGTATTGCTGCAAAAAAGACTTTCATGCTTTAAAAACGGTTTCATCAGTCCACTGTTTTTATAACTTCCATTAAAAAAAAAAAGTAATCTCGTTTTTATGAACTTTTTTTTGGTCCATTAAATAGACAGCAGCGCTCGATCTTTATAAACTTTTTTATCAGAACTTCCCGTACCGAGCTTCTCGCGTGCCGCTGGTTTCTGATCTATAAAATGTAACCAAGAGATAAGTTTCGCTGTCAAACGTATGTTTCGTCGAATTCATCCGAAATTTTATCGATAATTTATTTCCTCCGTTGTTTCTACAATAAACTGCTTATTTTTTTTACGATCCGTAAATTGTTGCCCGAAAGTTGCATTTCCATTATTCCCAGAAAGAGACCGCTGTCGGTGCAGTAACTCGAGTCAGCTGCAAACGCTGTTATCCACTTGTTCTGCTTTAATCTTACAGTACGAGCTTCGCCTGACCGCGTCTGATAACTTGAAAGAAAATTACACGACGGTCGTGATACACGTGAAGGATGTAAACGATAATCCGCCTGTCTTCGAGCGCCCGACTTACAAAACGCAGATCACAGAGGAAGATGACAGGACTTTGCCTAAACGCGTCCTCGGGGTAATTATTCCATCTATTCTGAAATTGGTGCATAATTTACCAAGCGATTCGTACTCACTTTATAATTGAATCTTATACTTTGAGGGTCGGAGAACCGACACAAGTGATAAATATTACAACGAATTCTTCGATATTCGTTACCGAATATACGATAGTTTAATTTAAAAAGGAGCCGTGACAAATTCTTATCTTCAGAAATCGCCAACGTAATTAAATTGTCTAGCTAGTCGATAAATCCTTCTCTTTCTAAGCTGCGTATATTTCAATTACCTTTACGTATAATTCGGTCAAACGTGATCGTCCTAAATCCCAGGTAAAGAAATAGAATAATAGTAAGAGAATGATATTATACTGGAAAATTGCTAGCTGGAAAATTGATGGAATTGATTCGTTAAATCGTTCGACGTGAATTCGATTTTTATTTTATCCAATTACGACCAGGGTATCGTTATGTCTTCCCTGTATGTCCTTTATCACGAACTTCTGGATAAAGGGAAATTATAGTATTTGGACAGCAGCACGTTGTATCTACGGGCTAATATAGAATTCAGAACGTAAAATCCCGAATAAAACAAGGTATATGGGACATAAAGTATGGATTGCAGAATATGGAATACATAATACGAAATGTAAAATATGCAGCATAGAGTATAGGACATAATGCATAGAATATAACGTAAAACACGAAATCTACAGATCACGATCAATGGCGTATAAATTTTTCGTCGTATATATTATATTACCTACGTATGACGAGATGAATTAATAGGAAACAAATGCGAATGTGACATTTTTATTAAACTTGTCGTTTAAGTATACATATTTATGTCAAATCCAGCCAAAAGTATTTAAAATAAAAGTATTTAAAATAATACGAGTGGAAATTATCCACTCTATTCCACGAACGAAATTTTAATTGATTTCATACAGTTTTCATATATTTCGGGGTTTCGTATATTTTGATTGACAGAATAAGAAATTTAACACAATGGCAGGCCTGAATGTGGCAACGAATAACAAATATTTGATATCCAAAACGTTAACTAATTCCTGCCAGAGGAATTGAAGAATAATAAAGAGAAGAATTATAAAAATGTTCGTTAAAAATGACTATAAAATTATTAGACTTAAATTTTTGGAATATTTTCAAGTTACATATGTGTACAAGTACGATATCGCTTGCAGAACGACCTGGTAATTATAATAATAAATTGCTGAAACAATGTATTTATCGATAATGAATTTTTGACACAGGTCACAGCCACTGATGGGGATAAGGATAGGCCACAGAATATCGTCTACTTTTTAACTGGTCAGGGTATCGATCCTGATAATCCAGCGAATAGCAAATTCGATATCAACCGCACCAGCGGAGAAATTTACGTTCTAAAGGTTTGTTCCATTTGCCAAATTTAATTAACACGAATCAAAATTAGTGTATGTAGAAACTTCAATTCTCGATTACTGATTCTTTTATCGCTAACAACGAATACTTTCTGTCTTTATTAATTTTTTATTTATTAACGATTTTAATACTTGGATGCCAAAAAATTATCGAAACAGGAGAATGCTCGCCACAAACTCCACGTGCCAAATTAAATATTTCTACGTAAGCTCATAAATCCATTAAAACACCTCTCTAAGTACCTTAAAACTTCTACTTCAAATCACCTCTTGCTGCTTTTGTACAAAAGTTATTTAAATCGTTCGAAAGTTACGGTTTAAGTTTATTTAAAACTGATACAATGCAGCAGCGAAAGAAAGAAATTAAATTTTCGACGATAAAATCGTGTATTTAATTCGTAGTCCCGGTCGAAAGTACGTTTTGTCGTCAAGAAGTATCGTAGAGGAAAAAATCGCTCAGAAGTTTCAGCGAAGCTTCTTTTATTAGATTTGCCTCTCATCCTAAGTTACTTAGGGTCGTAATCTCGGTGTTACTCCACAGCCACTGGACAGGGATCAACCAAATGGAAGACCGCAGTGGCGATTCACTGTATTTGCTCAAGATGAAGGCGGAGAAGGTTTGGTTGGATATGCTGACGTTCAAGTGAACCTGAAGGACATCAACGACAATGCACCTACGTTCCCACAAGGCATTTATTTCGGGAACGTCACGGAAAACGGAACGGCAGGTAAAGTTAGATTACATTTTCACTATGAAGGAAATATTGCTTTTTCTTTCACGATGTGTTAACATAGTCTTTGCAATATATGATTTATTCGTGATACATTGTTGAAAATATGAGAATGGACAGACACGATTTATATTTAAATAACGTTTAATAATCTAGATTGGCAATCTAGAACAAATGGACATCTTTAAGTATCAATTTAAGGTTTGTGTGAAAACGATTATTGTTAATTGACAGCTCAGTGGTATGTATTGATAAAAATACATTGTTTGTAAAAAAAATGAAATAAATACAGAAAGCATCATACGTAAGACGTGTATTTATCTAGAAAAAAAAGAAAGAATAGTACATAAGTACTTTAGTATTTTAGTTTTTTACAGTTAAAGATTTTATCATTTACGTTGCTTTTTCTATACAAACGATTAAGATCAGTTTTTTCCTTACTTTTCCCCAGGAATGGTTGTAATGACGATGACAGCGGTCGACTATGACGATCCGAGCGAAGGTACAAACGCAAAACTAATTTATTCTATCGAAAAGAATGTCATCGAGGAGGAAACTGGCTCGCCAATTTTTGAAATTGAATCGGAAACCGGTGTGATAAAGACGGCAGTATGCTGTTTGGATAGAGAACGCACGCCAGATTATTCTATACAAGTGGTAGCAATGGATGGAGGGGGGTTAAAGGGTAAGTTAAAAATTAAAATGGAACCTCTGAAAGATCTTTGGAAATTTTAACTCATTAACGCATAAAGTATAAAGTGTTTTAAAGATAGAAATATCAGATTTATTTCAAATCAGATCTCAAGATCTTTTTGTATTTAATATTTTAAATTTTCCATCTAAAATTGTTTCCTGCTTCAATTACAATCTACTGAGATTTTGATGGCATTTTTCCAATATTTAGGGACGGGGACAGCGTCTATACGAGTGAAAGATATAAACGATATGCCTCCGCAATTCACAAAGGAGGAATGGTTTACGGAGGTAGACGAAACGGAAGGTCCAGATTTGCCGGAAATGCCAATTCTTACGGTCACTGTACACGATGAGGATGAGACCAATAAATTCCAGTATAAGGTACTGTTCATTGCGTCACTCGAATCGTTCCTTCGCGTATCTTTCCCCGAATTTCTTAAAGAAATTACGTTAATTGATTTAACAAAAAAGTTTTCTTATAACGGTCGAAGAAAAATAATTGTAGAATTATCGTTTATCGTATTAATTTACAAACGCAGGTGATCGAGAGCAGTGGTTACGGTGCTGATAAATTTACCATGGTAAGAAATAACGATGGCACGGGTTCCTTGAAAATTGTGCAATCGTTGGACTACGAGGACCAATTGCAGAGCAACGGATTCAGATTTAGGATACAAGTTAACGATAAGGTATTTAATTAAAAAATTACACAATTCTACAGATAACTTATATTTTTAAATCTACTGTTATCTTCCTACTCTATGTTCCCATACCCATTCTCCATAAATAATGAGATCATTTTCTAGCATATTTAGTACATTCTTCGTCTTGTTATAAGATAAAGTACGAGTCACGTTGTTTTCTTACATTTTTGTGTTACAATCTTTCAGAAACATATCTCATTCTATTTGTATTTCTATATTTTCAATCAACGATTTTTGTTTTGTGATACTATGCTGTAATATCCTGTACCTCGTAGGGCGAAGACAATGACAACGATAAGTATCACGTTGCCTATTCCTGGGTAGTGGTGAAGCTACGCGACATAAATGATAATCAACCGCAATTCGAGAAGGCGAATATCGAGACCACGGTTCCTGAAAATGCTCGCATTGGAAGCAGTCTCGAAACATTCACAGCCACCGATCCTGATCAGGGTGGTAAGAGCAAAGTGTTCTATTCGATCGATAGAAGTTCCGATCGTAAGAGGCAATTTTCGATCAACGAAAATGGCACGGTATCGATCCAGAGGAGTCTCGACCGCGAAGAAACCCCAAGGCATCAGGTAAATCGTAAAACCATATTGTTTATAAAATATTGATCGGATAATAACTTGTATTATTTATTTAATATTTAGATTATACTACTTAGATTCGAGACAAACCAAACTAAAAATCATTTGTTTCAGGTGAAAATCTTGGCCATCGACGATGGAATTCCACCTAAAACAGCGACAGCCACGTTAACAGTAATCGTACACGACATAAACGATAATCCGCCAAGATTTCTGAAAGATTATAGACCCGTGCTACAGGAACACTCGCAACAGAAAAAAGTAGTAGAGATCTCAGCGACGGATGACGACGATCGATCGAAGAGCAATGGACCACCGTTTACTTTCAGGATGGATCCAAAGGCAGACGATGTGATTCGTGCCAGTTTCAAAGTTGAGAGCGATAACAGTGAGTCTGAATCCAATCCCATTACGTTCCCGTTTCAGTGGAACGTTGTTAGTTGTAGTTCGATAGTTCTCGCTAACAAACGCCGGTTTTCTGTTTCCTTGCAGAGGGAGCGAACGGGGATGGCATGGCTATTGTGTCATCGTTACTATCGTTTAACAGAGAACAACAAAAGGAGTACTTGATACCGATCGTTATCAAAGACACAGGAACTCCATCGATGTCTGGGACCAGTACTTTAACTGTTATTATCGGGGATATTAACGATAACAAAATGCAGCCTGGATCAAAGGACATTTTTGTATATAACTACGCAGTATGTATTTCATTTCTATATTTAAATTTCACATAATTTTCTGTTTATTTTGACTTTTTGGAAGTAAAGGAATTCGTGTTGTTTAATATCAATTTTTATCCCAGAAACTAAGATGTAAATAAAATCAAGATACTATTGTCATACGTGACTTACGTGTGATATAATTACTATGCTATAATTACATAATTACTGTACTTATTTGAAAACTCAATACTATAATACGTTAGAATGAAATAGCACATTAATCTGGCTAAATGAATACTCAAAGAGTTAAAGATTATATTCCAAAGTTATTATTCAATATATAATTATAATTAAAGGTTCATATAATTTGACTTGGTCGAGTTCGTTTCACAGGGACAATCACCAGACACAGAAATAGGCAGAGTTTACGTATTCGATTTGGACGATTGGGATCTACCGGATAAAAAGTTCTATTGGGAGGGTTTAGAGCACGCTCAATTCAAGCTAGATGAGGACACCGGTATGATTTATATGAAATCAGGCATTCACGACGGTAGATATCATCTACGTTTCAAAGTCTACGATCGGAAGCACACGCAAACAGATGTCCCAGCAAACGTGACAGTCACGGTGAAAACGATTCCTTTCGAAGCTGTATTAAATTCTGGTTCGGTTCGAATATCTGGTATAACAGACGAAGATTTCATTCGTGTTTGGGATTATAAAGTAATTATTCTATTTAATTGTACACTATTAACTCGTTCTTTTTTATATGAAATCTATATTTAATGAATTTTTCATTTTTTCTCCTCCAGTCACAAACTATATCGCGTAGCAAAGCAGAATTATTTAGAGATAAATTGGCGCATTTGTTAAATATCGATAGAGAAAATGTAGACGTGTTTAGCGTTCAATTACGTAGAATGCATCCACCGTTGACAGACGTCAGATTCGCGGCCCACGGATCGCCGTATTATAAGCCTGTAAGATTGAATGGAATCGTACTAATGCATCGTGAAGAAGTAAGTTAATATGAATTAATTCATGGCATTTCAATTTGTTATAGTGTAAATAATTCAAAATTTGCCATCTAAGTCATTTTAAGATTCTAAATCTTCCCATTGAATATTTTTGGCTTCTAATTAAATGGAATATCAGTGAAAATATCAGATTATTATAAATATAGGAATATTGGATTATTTCAGCTTTTAGCAAAATTTTGTATCAGAGATACATCCTTTTCATGACCCTTTTACGTACTAGGGATAAATCCTATTATGAATAAATTATCAACAACGTTCAATCCGATATTATTACATAAATTAATACTTAATGAGGTCAATAACAATATTTCATAAATTGGATATTGTTTTTACTGAAACAAGGATTTCATGAAATGACCTGTTTTATAATTTATAGTAATAAATGAAAGGTCTCCAAATCGCAAAACTAATCAAACTTAAATAAAGACTAAAATATATTTCACACAATTTGATTAAAAAATAATTTTAATTTAATTAGATCGAGAAAGAGGTCGGTATTAACATAACGATGGTCGGCATCGACGAGTGTTATTACGAGAATGAAGTATGCGAGGGTAGTTGCACAAACACCTTGGATATTAGCAGTTTACCATACATGGTCAATGCAAACAGAACCGCCCTAGTGGGTGTGCGGGTGGATGTAATCGCTGAATGTACATGCGGAGCTCGGAACTTCAGTAAAGGGGAATCATGTAGAAACAGCCCTTGTTATAACGGAGGCCGTTGCGTGGAAGGCCGATTTGGGTTATCGTAAGTCTGACAACTGGTGAAATTTAACATGTGATGTATTGTACTAGCATATTAATTTTATTTAATGCATTTTTTATTACGTAGATGTCAGTGTCCTGCTGGATATAATGGTCCAAGATGTCAGCAAACTGCAAGAAGTTTCCGTGGAAATGGCTGGGCTTGGTATCCTGCACTAGAAATGTGCGATAACAGTCATCTGAGCTTCGAATTCATCACTAAGAAACCCGACGGATTACTATTATACAATGGGCCTATTGTTCCTCCTGAGGCTGACGAAATTATGGTTTCTGGTAAGCAAATATAGATCATAAGATAACAATAGATTTCTTAAGGTAATCAATAGCTGCCTCTATGATGTCTTTGCCAGAATTTAAGTCTAATAAATCAGCGATTTTTACAGCAACGAATGAAATAATATACTATTACGCAATGAACGTATTTGCAGATTTTATATCCGTTGAACTGGAACGTGGAATACCTCGACTGTTGATAGACTTCGGTTCTGGTACTTTAGAGTTAAAAGTGAAGCCGAAAAGAACTTTGGACGACGGAGAATGGCACAGACTCGACATCTTTTGGAACACGGAGGTCAGAATTATCTTTTAAATCATAATTTAAATATCTCTATATGTGTCAAAATGAGAAAATAAAATTAAAATTATTAAAATGATTTCCTTCTTCTAGAAGGATAAGGTTATAACTAGATTACATCCAGTTTACAACGATCCCTTATAATTAATTCCACGGAATCCTATTTTATTTTACAGACGGTGAAATTAATCATCGATTATTGCAAATCCGCGGATATCTCAGAACCGGAAGACGGTACGCCACCAGAATTCAACGACACCAGTTGCCAAGCTCAAGGCACCATACCACCCTTCAACGAATATCTAAACGTTAACGCACCACTTCAAATCGGTGGTTTATACGTCGAGCAATTCGATCCAACTCATTACAAGTGGAAGCATATGCCAGTTGGTAAAGGTTTCGATGGCTGCATCAAGAACCTCTTTCACAATAGCAAGCTTTACGATCTAGCACATCCTGGTTTATCGAGAAACAGCGTAGCTGGCTGCCCTCAAACCGAGGAAATCTGCAACAACCAGGAATCCACCTTCCGTTGCTGGGAACACGGTACTTGCGTAGGAAGCTTCACTGAAGCTAGATGTCAATGTAACCCAGGATGGACTGGTCCAGGATGTATGACATCCACTATACCAACGACATTCAAACCACAAAGTTATGTCAAATACGCGTTGTCGTTCGAACCGGATAAATATTCCACTCAAGTACAACTGAGATTCCGCACCCGAGAGGTCCATGGTGAATTGTTTAGGGTCAGCGATCAGCATAACAGAGAATACGCTATTTTGGAGGTGATTATTCACGTTATCACATTTTAGAAGTGAAAATAATATTCATTTAAATAAAGAAAGGAAACTAGCTAATTAAGTTAATAAAATATTCAATTATAGTTATTGCATCTTTTAATTCCTAGATCAAGGACAGCAGACTGCACTTCCGTTACAATTTGAACAGTCTGAGAACCGAGGAACGAGACATATGGCTGACTGCGATAGCTGTTGACGATGGACAGTGGCATACAGTTAGAGTATCGAGATACGGATCAGCTGCAACTTTGGAATTGGATGGTGGTGAAGGAAGAAGATTCAATGAAACTTTCTCCTTCGAAGGACACCAGTGGCTATTGGTTGACAAACAAGAAGGAGTTTTCGCGGGCGGCAAGGCTGAGTACACTGGAGTTCGGACGTTTGAAGTGTACGCGGATTATCAGAAAGGTAAACATTTTATAACTTTCGATAATCAAATTGAAGAAGAATAGAGATAAAGACTGTGGAAAATGGCATATTCAATTATATATAGACAAAAGTTCTTGAACAGAAAGGTGCAGAATTAAATAGTTAGAAAGGCATTACGTGATAAAATACAAAAAATAAGATGCAATTATAAAAAGACTTCAGTGTTCATAGGATGATGCGAGGGGGAAGTTAATATAATTTTTCGTTTGAACAGGATGTCTCGATGACATAAGACTAGAGGGCAAACATCTTCCATTACCACCCGCTATGAATGGAACACAATGGGGTCAAGCAACAATGGCCAGAAATTTGGAAAGAAACTGTCCTTCGAATAAACCCTGTGCCAACGTCATTTGTCCAGAACCATTCGAATGTATCGATCTTTGGAACGAATATGATTGCACGTAAGTACTGCAAAATTTAAAGAACGCTATCTTTAATTTACATGTTTGTGTACATACGTATGATTTGATAAATCTTATCTTGTCTATGTTCCTAGATGTGGAGAAGGAAGAATTCCATCGCCTGATAGCAAAGGATGCATGGACAAAAACGAATGCATAGATTATCCTTGTTTGAACGGTGGTAGATGTATCAATCAAGATCCACGCTTTAGATATAGATGTATTTGTCCCGATGGTTTCTGGGGAGAAAATTGCGAGCTCGTTCAAGAGGGACAAACATTGAAACTCAGTATGGGAGCTTTGGCAGCTATTTTAGTTTGTCTTTTGATTATTCTTGGTAAGTATCGCGCGGACAAGATGTATTACACGCGTAAAAAGCTACAGAAAGAAACATAACTTTCTAGAATGAAAAATTACACACTGACTAAAAGAATTCTACTATAGTTAATCAGTATCGTTCCTTTAATATTCCTCGTCCATTAAAAATGAAAAGAAAATGTATCTTTACGAAAAAGATAATTAAAACATCAAAAGAATTAAAAAATCAACTAATACAGAAAGTGATTAATGATATTCGTATTACGTTGTAGTTCTCGTCTTAGTATTTGTCGTCTATAATAGAAGAAGAGAATCTCATATTAAGTACCCTGGGCCTGATGACGACGTGAGAGAAAATATCATCAACTACGATGACGAGGGTGGCGGAGAAGATGATATGACCGCATTCGACATTACCCCGCTTCAAATTCCTATTGGTGGCCCGATTCCAGAAATGGGCGGGAAGCTACCACCATGTAAAATACCCTGTAAGTAATCCTCGTTGTTATATACATCCAAGATAACGGATAATCGGATATTCATACCATTGCAAATATTTTACAGACACACTAGGACCAGAACCAAACGTGGGCATCTTTATAGAAGACCACAAAAAGAGAGCTGACAGTGATCCAAACGCACCACCGTTCGATGATCTACGAAATTATGCATACGAGGGTGGCGGAAGCATCGCAGGTTCATTGTCATCGTTAGCTTCCGGTAAGTACTTCTATTTTCGTTTAATATTAAAAATGAATAGAAATTAAGATTACCAATTACAGATTCTTTGCAAAAAGGATACTCGACTGTTGCTTGATTCACCTATAAGAGTAAGAAAGATATATGTGAATAATTATTTTAAAATCAACAGGAA
This sequence comes from Bombus impatiens, assembly GCF_000188095.3. Classification (NCBI taxonomy): domain Eukaryota; kingdom Metazoa; phylum Arthropoda; class Insecta; order Hymenoptera; family Apidae; genus Bombus; species Bombus impatiens. The sequence continues at coordinate 1,456,035 of NT_177059.1, read as the reverse complement.
CAGACGACGAGCAGCACGAGTACGAGTACTTAGGTGCTTGGGGACCGAGATTCGACAAGCTAGCCGACATGTACGGACCGGCGGAAGAAAGCGAAGAAGAAGACTAAGAATATCGTAAAGGATCTCTACAATCTGTAAGCTCGCACGATTTGTACACCCTCGAAGAAACAGTGTTTGCGTGAGCTTAAAAGAGAAGAAGGAAGAAAAGAAATAAGGAAAAATGAAGAAAGAGACTATCCCCTAAGAAACGTGTGTGCTCGAACGAACTTTCTATTACGAAGACAAAAGAAAAAGAAGACATACGACAGAATCGAAGAAACCGTAAAAACCAGTGTTTTTTGCGTTATTCGAGCAACAAAGACGTTCCGTTTTGTTGATGAAACAAGTGCACGTTTCCAGGCGCATATTCTTTGCGATGTGCACACGCGAACAAGAACGAGGCGGCCACACGGTGTGCGCGATTACGAGAAAATGAAAGAGAGAGAGAGAAAGAGAGAGAAGAATTAACATCCTCTGGTCGAAATTTTATAAAAATGAAGCTACTCGTCGATGTCGATGTCGATTTCACGAAAACAGCTTTCTATCCACTTCCCTCAGCCGTAAAAAAAGAAAAAACAAACGAACGCTATCGCAATAAGAATCTCTATCGAATCATGGTCAATCGTCACGACACACCGTAGGTGGCGCATAATTCTCGAAGGGTGTAATACCTATCTGTATAGCACGTTACGCGTATACGTAGTGAATTCGCGCGTGTCAGCCTGCACGCGAGACTTTTCTATTATAATAAAATAAATCTATATATATATATTATATATGTACGATTCATTATTTTTAGTCACAGTCATAGTTACTATTTCTCGGTACAACCGTTCTCGATGTCTCGGTATTCGATCGGTTAAAATTATCATCGGCGCGACAGCATCGGTTCTACTGGAATTATATTCGTGAACACGTTACTACTGCCAGCCGTGCGCGTGATAGATCGTTTCCGTTTTACCTCATCTACATTGGGTCATCAAGTGGCCGTATATGATACTTTCAAGGGCATTTCTCATTTATCCGTCTTCTAAATCCCACTCAACTTATTCATCGTATTCAGATGTTAGCTGACGGGAATTCTTTCGTTTCTTCCGCGAACGCGCACCGGCTAATAGGAACTCGCCGTGTAACGTACCATGAATTCGTATATTGACGTTGTTGAGTATAAGGGAAGAGAGATCTTGAGTAAAATGGTTCATTCGCGACGCCTTCCTGGTTCGCGCGATGCGAACGATCCTAATGTGGTCTATCGTACTAAAAATAGGGATTATTTAAGAGAGAGCGAGAGAACGAAAGAGAGCGAGAGCGAGAGAGAGAGAGAGAGAGAGAGAGAGAAAGAGAGCGCGAGAGAGAGAGAGAAAGAGAGAGACACGTTTAGTTGTTGTTCGCGAGTCGTGAACCATCCTCATCGTTGTCATCGTCGCCGTCACCGTCACCCACATTAGTTATTGATAGTATTATTATTGACATTACGATAAATATATATATATATTATAAATATGGATTTATATAAATAAATAAATGAATAAATATAAATAAATAAATATATATATATATATATAGAAAGAGAGTTAAAAAAGAGAGAAGCGCACGGCGGAAGACAAAGGGTACTGCAACGTGTGCGGCGCATGAAAGTCCGCATAAACAAATTGAGAATTACCGCGCGCGTATGTAATTATAATTAATATTATATAGCGGTATAAATATAAATATGAATATAAATATATATACATATATATATATATATTATACATAAATGAAAAAAACGCATACACACGAAATCACATTGAAAAGAAGATTAAAAAGACAAAAATTAACAAAAAAAAAAAAGAGAGAAACAGAGAAAGGAAGAGAAAAGAACCGTAATGGTACGATACGTGGGGCCGGTTGTCGAGAAAAGCTCACGATTCAAGTCTCGACGTAGGGTTAATATTTATTTTCTGTCGATGGTCGAACCGGCCAACAAGTTGCAATTACACGAAAGAAAACAATGGAATGAAAAAGTACGGCGAACAAAGAAAAAAGAAGAAAGATGAGAAAAATGAGAAGGAAAAGGAATGAAAAGGAGAAAAAGCGGAGGAACGAGGGAAGAGAAAAATCGGCGAGAGTGCGAAAAAGGAAATGACGCGAAAAGTCCCTTCTACGTCGCAGCATCGATGGCGAGTTCGATACCGCAAATAATTTCGTTGCTCGATCAATGCCCTTGATTGATCGTAAGCGAAAAATCGTTTATGCTACGACGATAATAAGGATAGCGTCAACCTAGTGCATCTCCATGCATCTGTCTCGACTGATTTGTAAAATTCTCTACGGAAATATTAATAGTCAATTTATCGATTAGGTGAAGCCCCGTCGGATCGAGTGATCCGGGCGTAGTGTTTAAGCACTTGTACGAATATTGTAAGTAACGTCGTGTATTTCGGTGTGCCGGTGCCGCTCGTAACGTGTCGCGATCGGTACCGAGCATCTCTGTATAATTGTCCTACCAAGATTCGTCGTCTTGCGTATCGTTTCCCGGCAATGTTTGTGATATTACGTTTTCCGCGCCCGTTGTCTTCGACGTCCGTTTACGTCTGTTCCTCATGAGCCTCTAAGAACATCGAGAAACACATCGAAATCTCACTTTAAGCTACGTTCACATTGCACGTACATTTCTCCCCCAATATCTCTTTTTTCATTATTTTTCTCTAGATGTTACCAGCCTATATGTTCGCCCGAGATATTCGTTTTTGTACATACGATAACTTATCGCTGTCCCCACTTTTCTTGCGATTATTGAAATTACTTGATTCGAAGATCACGGAGGAAAAGAACGATAAGTCACGTTTGTTTTTCATACGAGTAATTCTAGAATCCAATACCCTCTCAACTAATCACATATCTATAACCTTCTCTTTTTAACCCCTTTTTAACCACCAAATAACTTCAAGATCAGAAAATCAACAAACTTGTACTTATCGTATTTTTCTCCTGTACTTTTCGTGTCCAAGTATCGCGAGACTTTCTGCCGATTCTCAACTAAATTACGATAGATTGCCACAAGATTCTAGATATTGATAACGTTTCGTTCTCAAATATTCAGCTTAAACGAATCTCTATATTGTTAAGATATCTTCTTATAAAATTGTTTCTAACGATAACATAACATTGGTAATATCAAACAATCCGAATTTCTATTATCACTTCGATTATCCGTAATCGTTCTTTCAACGATTAAACTTTCCATTCTATACTCTCCAAAATGTAGCCGAGTGTTTCTCAAAGATCGTTAATCCGAATTCGTTGCCTGTTTATCAACCAAAATAGATTTTATCCTTCTCGACATACCGAGACCGCTACATTTCACGTTTCTCGATGTCGACAGGTTCTTTACCATTGAATTATCGTTGTTTCATTATCTCACCGTCCTCCTTCGTAGTACACCATTTCGTTTCTCCGGCCATTCCTATCGTCGACTTTACCCCGCCAAGTAGTTTCTAAGCAGAGACAGTATTCGACGGACTGGCGTTACAGGAGGACGAACGGTTTATCGTTGAGTAACTGATAATGAGTTGAATAGCGCGCACAAGCGCGCACGTGTGTGTACAGTGGCAAAAAAGAAAAAAGAAGAAGAAAAGGAGAAGAAAAGAAAGACGGTTGTCGCGTGATTTTTGAAAAGAGTAACTCGGGAGATTAGAACGATCCTCGATTTCTTGGAGATTGGCTTTGCAAGAAGGAATTAATAAGTCCCCTGAAAATACATTATTCTAGGACACCTGCCCTTATTTCGTAAACAAACCCAATTAGACGTACACTTTGATAATGCGAAGCCTTATCAAACTATCGGGCATTTTTTTAAATAATAGACACGTTAAAAGGATAATAGGAAATATTACGTTCGTTTCAACATATTGTCGAAAACATAACGTGTATGTACATTCATTTATCAACATCAGGCAGTAGAAACGTGGGTATAGTAAGAACGTCGTTCGTTAAAACGAAGACTATAATTATTCTTCATTGCGTAATTACATATAACTGTAATGGTGTAACATAATTTTAAAGAGATCTAAATGTTAGTAAAGTCAACTTCCGAGACTCACTTTTACAATGCGCAAGTTTTCAGCGTCATTCGACAATTTGATAAGAAGCGTCTATCTCCATTCGCTTGACCTAGGCACCTCGAAAAACTTGCGCGATACCTAAAAGGACGCAGAACCTTACGAACAGCAAATCAACGAAAACCTATGCAATTTTTTCGTTCTTATAAAAATTTCATGTCCTTCGCTTACGAAGCGAAGTAAAATTTGTATGTAAAATAACGCCGAATACATTCACTTCGACAATATGAAAACATCTCATATTTGCGATCGAAATGAAACAAATGGTACATCGACGGGCTAGCAAGCTGTGTTTTTTATCGTAACATCTTCGTTAAACTGAAACTCTCGGTATCGTATATTCGTTAGTATATATTTTTATATAACTTTGAAACGGAAGCAGTTCGTAAGGTGCAAAGGAAATATTGTTCAGAGCCCGCCAACCATCCGATGTAAATATATAATATTTGCAAAACGTGTCAGATTCGTTGAAGATGTATTCGTTACGATTTCATTTGCCACTGATGGAGCGTATTTAGTTGCGAAACGTACAAAAGAAGAAGAGTAGAAGCTGTTGACGCGAGTTTGAGAAAGGATCGATTAGAAAGAAGAAAGAAGAAAACGATCGTTGCGACGAAAACGTTCCTTATCCTCATTCCATAAGATCGTTTTCGTAGTTGGTCGAAAACAATCTCTATTTTTAAGAAATAGAAACTTAAGTAGCTTCGTTTTTAGTAATTAATACGAAATTCTGTAGCCAGCGAATATTTATAAATCTTTCTGTTTCTAACGTATATTTAGAAACGTTTTCTTCGTATTTTCCGTTTATTTATATTTATAAATAACGATTAGTAACATAGCCTGACTTTTGAATAATAGCAATAACGGATTTCTTAATACATTGTAAATGTTCGAAGCGTGTCACGAATGTCGAGTAAGTGAGTCTAGAAAAAGGAAATCTGTAAATTTTGTAGAATAATTGTGAATATTTAACGTTTCTTTATGTACGCGATAATTACCAACACTTGTGTCATTTCTATTTTTAACGTCACGACGTATGTATTAACCAATGCACTGATCATAGAATACAATTCATTGTACGAAACGAATTTAATTTCATCGAATCAGCATATCTTTTATACGAAAGAAAGAGAGAAAAAAGGATACTCCTGACAAGACGACAGCGTTCTCAGGATCGATTTACTTTTCAAGCAATATCGTTTGTATTATACACCAGATTTCATGTATTTCGAAAATGATAAACTTTACAGCCGTCGAATTGCTTGAACGACCCAAAGGTCAGCGTCGATCGAACGATATTAAGTTAAGGTACCATTTGAGGCACACACGGCTCAACTTTTTTACCGAAACCGAGTTAGCACGCGAACAAGAACGTCGAAATGTATTTAAGAGTAAACGAGAATGAAAAAAAAAAAAAAGAAAAATCGAAAAAGAAAGAGCGAAGCGTACTTACGTTTGAGAAGATCTCAAAATGTTGAGATCGGAAAATGACGAACGTAGGTATCGAGTTTTCCGATCGAGGCGAATAATCTGTACAAGAAGAGAAAACGTGAAAAAAATGGCAGCCACGCGAACTCACGTTACATATCTGTAAAACTTTTTTCCAAGCACTGCCTAACCGTGCACAAAGAACCGAAGCAGCTCATGCCTCGATCTCAAACTAATTGAGATTGAAACGGAACGACGCAAAGATAATATCTACAACGGCACTAGTCCGCTTTGATCGAATGCTCAGCGACGACAGAAACTTTTTCTTCCGGGTTCGGAATTCTTTCTAGCTGTCTTTGTTCGTTTGTGGTCGTCGGAACGCTTTTCAACGAACGCAGTTTGTATTTGCGATGGCGACCGAGTGAAACACGTCTGCGAAAAACGTCGAAAAACGAAACATTGCTCACGAGGATGGGAATATTCGGTTGCATATGCGTACTTGATGTATCTTTTCCTTCCTATTCGATATGAAGTCAAGAATTTGAATATCGATACCGTCTTCTCTTTTTTTAGAGTATCTAGTTACAATAACTTTGAAAGTAATTCTAGTCAAAGAATTAGAATATTTTTAATTAATATATCCTAACATTTTTTTATTAATAGATTAATAATATTTCGATTAATATGTTAATTTTTATTTCAAAATTCCCTTCAGATCCGAGATACATGCTTTTGCCTATATAACTTGCTCTTAATGTTACAATTCATTTAAATACGATTTTTCTTCGATATTGTAATATTTAATATACTCGATAATATTGTATTACCCTGATTTCATATTACAAAGGATCAAATTAACGTCGCATTGCATCCAACAAAAATATTTCTGGACATCGAGCAAGCAAGTACTTTTTCACATTGTCTTGGTCACCGCTCCACCCCACTGCGACCTTCCTCCCGAAGAAATCTCGATAATTTATAAAAACGAAGAATCAGTGTGGCGCGACACGAGAAACAGAAAAGAAAAAAGAAAGTATATCGAGGAAAATGTAAAAGCACAATCGAGGAGCCGACTTATTATCGTCGGTCAGCGATAATGGATAAATCATTGTAATATATACACTTCGGTGACAAAATGATTGTAACGCTGCCACTGAACACATCCCGTGTAGTACAATTACCGTATATATAGTATTCCACAGTATACTGGTACACACCGTATTATTAATTGAATTGATATTTATTAACGATTAATTATTACATTATTATCACTATATTATCTATACCATTTGTACTTTGCATTTCAGTTGGAATGAAATAAATGCCTTCTTTTTCATAAAAATAAACCAACCGTCGTATTTTAAACAATACAAATCTAGATAAATCCCTAGATAAATTTTCTTCAGTTTTTTCTTTTTTTTTTGGAAATCGCGCCCTTCGACTCGATATTTTTCTTTTGCCTAGTCAGAATGCAGAATGCAGAAATCGCTAACTTTTTTATTTTTTTTTTTTTACAAAGAAGTTTATTTAGTCCAGAAATACAGTTTTTAAGTGCATTATTCACAATAAACATGAATTTTTCTAATGGTATGTTAGGCAAAGGTACGGATACGCGGCGATACGACGTAACCATGCTGTATTATGTGTCGGCGCTTTACATCTTTTGTTGTATGATGCGGTTTTTGGGTTTAAGCCTCTGGAGAGCGGAGCTTTCTTTTTTATTTATTTTTTTTTATTTTGTTTCTGTCCTGAAAAAACAGGACGCTTCGGTAGCTTGCTTTGCAGAAATCGCTAACTAACGTTATCTTGTGATCATCCTCATAGAAGATAAATTCCATAAATTCCAAGGAAATAGCAGTGATGGAGCATGAAAAAGTACGAAGAAGGAATAGATTTATTCGACACAAAGAATATTCTTTACGAATACTTGCACTCGCAAATATTTAATTTTTTTTTTTCACATCTGAAATACATCGTTTTTCATTTCGAACAATGTTTTTCCTATACTGTGCATAAGTTCGAAAAATTGCTTAAATCGTCGTCTCTGAAGATAGACGTACAATAGCGTGCAAAAATAATGAAAATAAAATAAGCTAGCGATGTACAAACATTTAATATCGTACGGATATTTAACTGTTGCGATGTTTCAGTGCAACTGTTTAACTGTTCATTTTGAAAATAAATTACTATCAGCGAAAATGCGTGTTTAGAGAAAAAGTTTAGAGGATATGACTGTGAAAGATAAGTATGACGAGAAGATGAGTGAAAGGATGTAGTTAAGAGTCAAGAACCGGTTGAAATTACGTCAATAAGCGTAATATATTCGAATGATTGATTTATCGTTTAATATGCTTTATAATTCTAAAAATATTTCTTACAGTTCGCTCTCTTAGAGTGACTTCGTTCAAAACATTAATTATTAAAATTATCTACTGCTATTAACGCCACTTTTACTATTACTTCTTTTACTGCTTCTCCTACGAACTTTACAACGGCACGCTTTGGTTTCTTCGATTAAAAATGGAAATTCTTGTTCCATTCTTGCCCATAATTTCTCTCGAACGTGAGTTAAGAAATACATTATTCCATAATCTCTGTAGAAAAACAGATTCAATTTTAAAGTGATATATTTAATCCAGCAATATGTCATTCGTTATATTTTTGCAAATTTTTCTCGATCCTCTCACATTCGACGTTACGTACGTATAACATTGTATTTTAACTACATTTACTGATCATTTCTTTTTTTCTTTCTTTCTTTTTTCACAGAAACATTAGAACAGAAAATTTCGTTGTACGAGTTACTTTTATTATTAACAATCCACACACGACGAAAGATCGTCTCATAGTTCTAAAGCAATTCGATCCTACAACAGCTCTAATCGATTTTTCATTTCGATATTAAACCAGTTTAATTACAACGAAATATATGTAGAGATACTATCAATAAAATAAGATTTATATACTAACTTCAATAAATTTTCTGTGTTATACGGAGTGCGAGGAAATTGTACGTTAAGAAATTTCTTAAGAGTTCTTATATTTAAGAAGGTTTATATTTCTGATTAGCGAAGACTCGGATAAATTGAGGATATTATACAGACAATTCGGAAACAAGACTAGAGAAATAAGAAAATGTAGAAAAATAGTGGGAAAAATGTATGGGAATCGCAACACAGATCAAATAAAGGAAACTTGAAAAATCAGAGAAATTAAAAAGTCAAGGTAGACCGAGTAAACGAAGCAAAGAATCGAACAAATCGATCAATTGGATATAATGAACTTAATCGGTTTAACTTGGTCGTAATTATAAATGAAAATTGTACCTGAGAATAATATAATCCACGGCATCCACAACGTGAAGCGTAAGTATAAGAAACGTAATTGACGCGGTGTAAGTTAGAACGATGGTCCAAGATTTATTTGTTAAAAACGAAACCGCTGCATCTTCCAATCCAAACCGTCGAAGTGTCTATTTTTTAAAAATCAAATAAATTCTCGTAAATATCCATCTAATTTTGTAAAGTGTACATTCGTTTCAATTATTTTTAACCTATTTAAACCATTATGTTTATGACATTTCTAAGATGTTACTCTTTTCCTAATATCGTATGGAATATTGAATCGTAATATTACATAACAGATACAGGACGGTAACGTTGTCGATAAGAGGACGTCTATCGGTGTCCAAATACAGGCCAATGCGAATTCCAAGATAAATGCAGTGGCTAAAAACTAAAAATAAGCGAGTCACAGAAAAGTTAGGCAGGTAAATAAAATTGTTACAAAAGGTATTGTTTGAGAGGATGAATGATAAAAATTGGTTATCACACTAACCTCGTACAGTATCAGAAAAACGATTTTTGGTGCGTGAAAAGATCGTGGAAAGAGTGTAGAATTTACGATAATAACGTATATACCAATGCTGAAGAAAACCGAACTAAACGGTGGTCCTGATAGAAGCGATTCGCAATCTTCGTCTTCCATAGCATTGGCGAAACATGTTCGGAAAATCTGAAGTCCGAAAATATTTAGCAAGAGCGCCCAAATGGTATGAAGCAACTTTGTCATTTTCTATTTCTAGTTCTCTTTCTCAAAATAAATATTTCAAATAGATTATTAAAAAGAACCCGTTAAAACGTATTTCACAAATTAATCTACAAGACGTATTGTACGAATCACCTTTCGATTATCGGTGTTCGATAATCGAAAAAACAGATGGCAGTTTTGATCTTTAAATATTCATTCCACTTAAATAAATGTAATAATCGTAAAAATGTTTAACCTTTGATATGGCGATATAAATTTATCAGGAGTATTTTAAATACGGATAAGAAGCATTATATGTGGTACGATTCATGAGAAATTATTAAAATTTCAGTATGAAAAAATGCACTTTATTAGAAATATACACGTACATCGATAAATGTAAAAAGTTATACAATAGGCGAATACAAAACAACGAAATTCAATAAGTTACGTGTCTGGTTGCTTGTATTTACTTAAGGAATCTGTGCTGCACATAAATTTATATACAAACCAATCTGTCACTTCTGGATTTGCGAAACTGATCCTTTTCCTTTTACATTTACAGAGAGCCAATAGTCCATTAGTTCTTTCCCTAAGTACAAACGACGTATGATCATTACGATTAAGTTATTCCTATCGGAAAAATTGTTGACAACTTTACAGTGTAGACTTTCGAGTACGCGATATCGGGACACGTTTTAAATTCTCCTCTTTGTATTCGAAATACATCGTGTTACATTTATATTTGCAGATTTAAATAAAATTGACTCGCGCTGATTAATTTTTTATTTCGTAAACTAAGGAGTTTCTGACTAATTCTAAGAAACTTATAGAACTGTGTCAACGTGTATTAATCGTTCCTCCTAGTAAGCCAGAATAACTATTGTACAATGACAAATAATATTCCTAATAAAATATGATAAAGATTGGATTAATAGCGTACACTGTTGAAACTTCTTTTCCTGGAAATTTAACGCGTAAAGTTTCAATTTGAGAAACGAAAAGAAGAATCGCATAAAAAAGAAAAAAGAAGAAAATTACTGGACCGTGTACGGTACACGATGATTTTAATTATTTAAATTCATTAGATTGTCTGGATTTCTAAATTGTAGTTCAGTTAAATACCTGTACTAAATAATTATTTCGTCATTTAACTGTGAAAGTTTATGTTTAAATCGTTCTACGACATAAGTGTCTTATAAAACTAAACATTACTGGTTCACTACTTGGCCCAAGTGTCCAAAATCGCGTCCAAGGATTCGGTGGCATCCAGCATCCAAACAAACGACAATACGGACATGCAGAAAGCCATATGCGTTGCAGCACAATCTTTCGCCATATAATATGCAAATTCAGTTAAAAACGAGTAGCGACTTAATCCCAATACTGTGTTCAACCATAGCAACTGAAAAAGCAGTTTATTTTTGCGATAATAAACTAGGGAGATTACAGAGATACGACAAACATTTCGAACGTTGCCTAATTCCATAGAATTTTAATAACAAATAACTTTTATGTTAACAAACTCACACATTTACTGGATTCTTGGGTTAAACAATAGATGACGTGCATGAATGGAACCCAGATAGCACGTGTGGTTAAGTTTGTAGTCAATGCTGCAACCAACATCTAGACGAAAATAAATGTTTCATGAAGTTTGTTTACTATCTTTACTATCTTTTTTATGTTATTATTATTTTCATTATAATCTAAGATATAAAACAATGTGACTGATCTTACGATCGAATATGTAGTTTTATCGCTATTTATAGATGAGAAGTTGAGCAGGAAAATGATAAGTACAAATGAACAAAATCTTTAGTTTGAAAAAATCATGCATAAAGTTAAATTCTAATGTGGATTCTTTCAAACGTTAAAACAATTACAATGCAACGCATAGAGAGCTTCTTTTCGGGGACAATAAACTTACGCTACTTTTCCACTGAGCTCCTCGTACGTGAAACACGCGCTTAACGTGTGTACAAAATTGTAATTAAAACGTCGTTAAGTTTGTTAAAACATCAAATACCGAAACTTACTTCGTAAATGTAAAGAAGTTGAATAGGTGGTTCTTTAAGGGTTCTAGGCCAAAGTCTATATTCCGCTAAGAGGCACAATACGGAAAATATGAAAAGCACCGACGCGTAAGACGGATCGAACGGAGTACTCTCTTCGTCGAAACATAAGCCAATTATGCAAATTTGTCGAAGATGAGTGTACATTCCTGTTACTACCACCGCTACCCAATGAGGATTGATGTATCCTAGATATTCCTTCACCGTATCCATGTCCTGATAATAAACTTTATAGCGTTGTTACGGTAAATCGTATTAATTTCCCATAATCTTTCAGGATGTCTTGTCGTTTGAAAACCAAAACTGAAATGTAAAGAAAATCGATGGAAAAGCAGAAAAGTCTTTGTTCAAAGCGAACTTCTCCAAATATGTTCGACTTATGTTGAAACTTTTTCCTTGTAAGAATCTAGAATGACGTCCTTTTCGATCAAACGCGAAAAGAAGTCTTAAGAAATATAAAAAAACACCATTGAGCGGTTGTTGAAGAAAGACAAAAAGTAAGTCAATTGAACGAGGGAAAGACAGAGAGCAAAGGACGACGTACCATTAAATAGTCGTCCGTAAAATCCAAGAATGCATCTGTAATGAGGAAATAACGTGCGGAATATAATTTTCTCCGTATTGTCCTTCTTCTTGACGTAGTATCTCTTTAGGAAAACTACATATATGCGAACGACGTGTAACATTAAACAAATAACTCTCCTTGACTCGTGGAGAGACAGCGACTGTAATTGTTCGTAAATTAATTTTCTACACCGTCAATTTAACATTCTCGTACATTTCTTCTCTCATCAACGAGGTAGGTTATGACATTTATTCTACGGAGACAACAAAATTCAACGCCTTCTCGAATTTGTTGACGTGGCGGAAAACGAGCGATGACAATTTCACGGCGATACTTTGCAACAAGAAAATTACGAACAACTTTCAGTTTAAAAGTATACTAACTTGGAACGAAGGGTTCGCGTACGTTATCATTAGAAACTCATTAGACAATTTTCAAGTCTTGTATATCTTGCAATTCTATAAATTTATGAGAATTTTTAATGTATACAGGGTGGTTGGTAACTGGTGGTACAAGCGGAAAGGGGGTGATTCTACGCGAAAAAAGAAGTCGAAAATATAGAATAACAATTTTTCGTTCGAGGCTTTGTTTTCGAGAAAATCGACTTTGAATTTTTGCTCGGTACGTGTGCACTTTATCGCGTCTCGTTATAACGGATCTCACTGTAGATCGTTGTCTCGATGGAAAAATTAAAAAAAAATTGTTATTCTATATTTTCGATTTCTTTTTTCGCGTAGAATCACCCCCTTTCCGCTTGTACCACCAGTTACCAACCACCCTGTATACATTAAAAATTCTCATAAATTTATAGAATTGCAAGATATACAAGACTTGAAAATTGTCTAATGAGTTTCTAATGATAACGTACGCGAACCCTTCGTTCCAAGTTAGTATACTTTTAAACTGAAAGTTGTTCGTAATTTTCTTGTTGCAAAGTATCGCCGTGAAATTGTCATCGCTCGTTTTCCGCCACGTCAACAAATTCGAGAAGGCGTTGAATTTTGTTGTCTCAAGGTGAAAGGGGGTGATTCTACGCGAAAAAAGAAGTCGAAAATATAGAATAACAATTTTTCGTTCGAGGCTTTGTTTTCGAGAAAATCGACTTTGAATTTTTGCTCGGTACGTGTGCACTTTATCGCGTCTCGTTATAACGGATCTCACTGTAGATCGTTGTCTCGATGGAAAAATTAAAAAAAAATTGTTATTCTATATTTTCGATTTCTTTTTTCGCGTAGAATCACCCCCTTTCCGCTTGTACCACCAGTTACCAACCACCCTGTATATGTAGGTACATAAGTACGGATTTAGAGATGTGCTTCAGAGCACAGTCTACGTTTCAGGTTAATGGGATTTCCTTGTGTTAGGAATTTTCTTATAATCTACGGTCAGTTCTAGATCATAACATTTTTCTTGTTTCCTTCTTTTTATTTTTATACTCTACGTAATTAATCACGAGCACCATAATGATACTCGTAGAATTGAATTTTAATTTTATTTTGAATTTGAATTACAATTGAAAGAACCTATTGTTCTATTGTAGAATTAATAACCAAACGGAGAAATAATATATTTCGTGGGAAGAAATATCCAAACACTGTTTTTACCAAGATAAGTGCAGAAAAGAAAAAGTCATTCATAAGTATTACTCTTGACTGTGGTGATTCTTAAAGAGGCTTCATTTTCTGAATCGGCGCCGTTTTACTTGAATATCACGCACTCATGCATAATGCATTACATTTGCCGATAGCTTTTCCTCTTGCCAGCAGGAGAACGAATGGCTGCGAATAATACACCATTTCTTCCGCGTCATGCCTCCCCTAAGCATAATCGTTAATCATGTTAACATGATTTTAGTAACAGAAAGTGTAACGTTAAATACATATTGTTTAACGAAACTTGCGAGACATAATTAACAACGGACTTTCTTAAACTTGATGCGTTCGAATGGAAGTTTAGTGAAAATATAAAAACGACGATGATATTGATTTTTCAAAATTCTAATTTGAAATAAATTCTAATTCTAATAATTGAAAAGCAAAGCCTTCTTTATTTACAAAACAATTCGACCAATTACTTTGATATATTTTATCTCTCGCAATCTGAATTCAGGTGAATTTCAATGTTCAATCAAAATGTTGAAATTTTCGTTTTAACTTCCATCGAGCTTTAATGTTAATTTCAATTGAACATAACCATCGTACGAAATATTTCATACGAACGTACTCTTCTTTAATCTGGTTTCTAGCATAATCGCTGAACGAAAAGCATGTTGTACATTTTTTCCAATTATACGAAAGAGATACAGTAACGATTAGTAACGTCAAACAGAGACGTATTAATAGCGGTAGAATGATCAAAGCTGTTAAGAGGCAGCTGAATATGATGACTCGAAGCCCGTGGATTCTTGTGGTACAGAATAGACGAACAACTTTAGTCAAAGGAAATGGTGAACCATGAGACACCAGGAAATTGTCTTTCCAGGCTTCGGTCCTTCTCTCTGTTAATGACATTTTCTCCGCTATAAGAATTGACCGAGGGAATCCAAAAGGGCAGTTAGAAGAGAAAATGAAATAATTTTACCCTGAAATAAACGAATCTCTTCAGATAAAAGCAAATAATAATTTGATAATTGACTTTAATCGAGTCATAATTTCTAGAATTAAGGTAGAACATTAAAACCATGTATCTTCATATCCTTGAGAGAGGACACCCGTCATTTTGTGAATTGTGCAATGCCACATTTACAATAAATTCATCCTGCAATAAAAGAGCTATGTAGACAGCAATTTGATATAAAATCCAGTATAATGGACAATTGAAAAGATTATAAATCAATACGAAAGCTGCTAAATTGCTCGAAATGCTGGCAATTATGTAACAATCTGTAATCGTAATTTTCTATTCTTTTAAATAAACACTAAGTTGTTGATGCGACGAAAAATAAGTCATTTTCATGGAAACAGCTGATTTTTAAAGAAGCTTAAATTTATTTGGTCTCGTTAATCGATACAAATTTTCGAAATTGATGCCATCGATCGTCGATGCTCGTACTTCTCGCATAACTAAACTACTAGCTGGAAATGAGTTTGTCGAACTGAGAAATAAAATGGCCTGATATAACGGAGAACATGTCCTTAGAGGCAGAAGATTATCCAAGACGATGGTAGCCATGACGACGGCACAGTGTATCGAGGAAAAGTACATTCGTTTCTTAGCTTTTCGACGACTCGAATCGACTGGCGAATCGAACAGGGAAAATTGAAGGCACAGAAGGAAGCTCGCTCGGGTAAAAGTTGGTAAGAAGAGAAAGAAGAATTCTCTGCTGTCCTCCCTCGATGAGAACTCGGCCACTTTACCCTCTTTTCTCCTTCAACCATCCAGAAATCCCTTTGAACAAGCACCCAGCCATTCCTTTCCCGCATTTATACATTATTCTACCATTCGTCAGATCATGATTTAACCTCGTGATCTATTATTCTTCGTGGGAATTAATACGTCGTCAAGGTAACGATCAAAGTGGATCGTTATAGTGAATTTCTATTACCTTATATTCATCTATCATGACTGATTTGTAATAAAACTTTTTCGTTGCGCGTTATATGTTATAAGACTGATGCAAGTTTCTGCTGAGAAGTAGAAATAAATTCACCCTTTGACCTATTCATTTCTGGAAGCGTGGATATTAAATAATTAAGGAAATACGAGTTATTATGCATAAATTAAAAAAAAAAATCAAAAAGAAATCAAAAAAAAAAACATGAAATCTTCTGATCAAATATATATTTAATTACACATACGGAATAATACAATTATCAATATTAATGTTATAAATAATAATACCAAGAGATACTAAACGCTAATTCTGAATATATACGTTCAAAATACGTATATAAAATAAAACTTACATACATTGTCAAGCTACACGCGTAGCGTAACAGTTTCGCTAATTATTTCTTATTTTCGTTCTCTCAACGTCTTAATCAACGATCAAGCTATTATTGATAAATTGCTATTTTCATGAAACGACATTAGCAATACACTTAGGTAGGTTTTAATACAAGGTCTCGATGTGAAAGTAGATCTGTAACGCAGTACCATAGGCTATAACCATCCAAGCAGTTAGGTATGCTTCTATACTGTCGAAGAATTTCTCAATGTTATTGATATTATCGTAGGATGACTCAGACTCTATCACGTATGCTTGGTAGTTATTATGTAAACTGCAGTATATCGAAGTAAGTAACAATAAATGAAGATGAAGTATATAATAAATAGATATTTTTAAAGGCGCCCCGAAATTATTACATGAAATGCAACGAATCGTAGTGGTTAAAATAAAATAATATATAAAATATAACAATACAATAAAATAATACGAAAGTAATAAATTAGAAACCATTGTGTAATAAATTGGAGGAAAATTTAAATTTCTTAGATTTCCATTCATCGTCAATTTTCAATGAAATTTTCGGACCATAAAACGTACGGGTTGATAACGGAATATCCTTTCCTCGATTCAACACAAATCTAAACACAAATATTGTAAAACCTCCGGAATATCCCAGATATCGAGTCAAGAACGTAATTCACAACACATACGTACGTGCATCAGGATGTGGAGTGGCGCGCGCGCTTTATCTCGGATTTTCCGTTTCCATCTGAATGAGTCAATGCTGTTTCGTGTGAAATTCCAGAGGACATTTTTGCGCGATACGTGGAAGGGAAAAGCAGTGGAAGTAGAAATGGAAGTGAACGAGACACGATTCCGTATATGCCATTGACGTAGTTTTAAAATTAACCAGCTACCTCTGTTTCATTAGCGTCCTGGTTTGATGAAAGATAGTAGTAATTATCCTAATTCGGGGAAACAGTTCGTTGACAAGCAGCTACTCGATCCAATGTACATTCTGAAGCTACAGGTTTTCTCCTATTCGAACAACTTGTTGATCGTCGACACATTTTACGTCTTACACAATCTGGGTCAAGAGTAGCTCTAAAATAATTTTGTCTTAGGTTGATCGTGAATTCGTTATGAGTTGATTTAATTTTGTAATTAATTTTAAAGAAATATGCGAAGAAAATCATGACTGGATTAAAATAGGAAAATTGAAGTAATTTTTATATTTGATTTGGTCGCAAAAGTTTTTCTGGCATAAATTTCATTGCGAGAGAAGGAGGAATTCAAGAAATTTTTGTATATATGTAACACTTAAAAATCGTATCTTTATGCACCTATATATATATATCATTAGTTTACAATTAATATTTTGATAATTATTATTTTTGGACGCTTTGATATTTGACATTACATAATTAGCTGTTAATTTGCAGATTTTTCATTAATAATCTTGCTTTTTTACTTGAGTGTGAAATCATGTGTTCATTATACCGCAGCTTCCACATTTTATATTACATATTCATCTATTAAATCATCGTTTTAATTAATTCCTTTTAGGCGTGGCTTTTCGCAATCTAATTGAACAGTTTTAATAGATAATATAAAATCTAATTTCACGTAGGATACAGGTATCGTAAAAGTTGAAACTGCTACGAATAAATAACTGTCGCATATCGAGGAAAACTAAAAATCACGTTGCGACACAATTTTACAAGATATCCGTTTCAACGAAACAGCGCCGACTTTGAAAGTATTAATTCAATTTTCCTGTCTGAATGGCGCCTTGATTTCGAACTTGAAATCAAGTTATAATTCGCCTCGGTACCTTTGAGTTTCAAAACGTTATTATGCTATTAGGTCGTACTAAGATACCTTGTCGTTCTATGTATTTCGTTCAGCTTTAGTTCTGATCTTTGATCGTCTTTTCGAAAACTCGCGTGTAAAGGGAAGTACGTGAACTATAAATACTTTTAAAATTTGATGATTCAATTTTATAGAGTTTGGTATTTAAAGTGAGAATCTCTAAGTATGTGTTCTGTTTTTGAACGAACCGAAAGTAAGATATTTTTAATAAGCTATTTTTAATAAATATATTCGTGAAAATTAGACAAATAAGAATTTTAAACGGTCCATGAAAGGATAGGCAAATTACAAGGAAACTTAGTATATCCGTATCAGTGTGATAAAAATGAACGAAGATCTTTGAGGAAAGAAAATTTAAAAATGTCATAATGTACTACGAGTCAGTGCCATATTACCAAAATTATCTTTTTATGTGGTTAAAATTATCTTCTTATTACACACGTAACTTTTCCAAAACACCAAACTACGATTTAGCGACAAACGTATGTCGAGACAATAAGAAAATTAATGAGAGCCATCGCGTCGATTAATGGAACATAAAAACCAATAATAAAATATTCCACCTAACGAATCTTCGCTTTCTAAAATTAACCTTGCACCAAACCAATAAACGTGTACGGCAACGATGATCACTTCACGTACAAAACTCATTGTCAGTTCGATAAAACTCATCGCAGAAAATTCCACTCTCCGTCGACGAAATCCCCGGCGAATGCTTAATAAAATAACTTCAATCTTCGAAAAGTATGATTATACGATTACGAACGAGATGTTCGATTAAATTGTAACAAAATACTGCAACATCCTGAAGCAATCCAACCGGCAATCATCAGTTACAATGGCCCGGTCAGAAATCACTCGACTGGCATCGAACAATTAACGAAGTTGTTAATCCTGACTTCGCGTATCGCCGCACCAACTCTAATCAAACTAGGTAGACTTGACTTATCGATCCCCGGCTTGGTGTCCGGATCGATCGAATCACCAATTCAGGGACGAAGTACGCGGATCTACCTGCGCAGCTGGTAATCGCGATCAGTCGAAAGGAACCGACAAGCGGCGCGAGTACTTGGTGGGGTGGTACATAAAGCAACACGACGTAGTCGGCAGACGGCAATTTCATCCGGACATTCGTGGACCGTGCAGCTGCTCGAACGAGCTCGCGGATTTCCCCTGACTCGACGCGAACCGAATCCACGTGGATAGTCAACTGTCAAGTGCCCGTACCGCAATCACGTCTCAGCCTGGTATATTGCTATTTGATTTTTATTAGTATTCGTAGACTGTGAATGTTGGAAATTTATGTTCGTATGCATAGAACTGAAGAGTACATGAAGATACGTTTCAGTTTTTTCATTAGCGTTATCCATATTGCAATATAATTTGTTATTAATTTTGCTATGAGTAATTTATCCGGATTATTATCGATTGTCGTTATAACTTGCAATAATGTTGCAATGATGAGTGGATATTCTTTGTGTTTCTG
Source organism: Bombus impatiens (assembly GCF_000188095.3). Lineage (NCBI taxonomy): Eukaryota > Metazoa > Arthropoda > Insecta > Hymenoptera > Apidae > Bombus > Bombus impatiens. The sequence continues at coordinate 1,436,549 of NT_177059.1, read as the reverse complement.
TACATTTGAAGGATACAATTGCTACATAAATGGATAAACATTCGCAGTCGCGTTATTTGTTTCGAGGGGAGGAGAGGTGTTTTAGATTCGAAGCGAAAGGAAGAAAGATGAATTAGAAGATTTTTACGCGATAATTTTGAATGCTGTAATTATTTTTACGTTCCATAGAACAATTAAATCTCTGGTGAAAAGTAAGAGCAGGAATTTAAATCGATATATTGGAAATATCATTTGATATTTTCTTGTAAACAGGATGAAAGCAGAAATTCAAGTCAACACGTTCAACTTTATCACGACTAGCCAACTAACTATAATATTCAGTGTAAAATATGCAACATTGAATCGTTTACTTCGATATTTATAGAGAGATAGATAAGAAATCATTTTGATATAAATAGTATATATATGTAGATTGATTGTGCTTAGAAAAAATTATTACGCAGTGCAACAGAATTCTTACTGAAGCAAATATTATTAATACACGATTGATTACAATTATTAGCATGTACGTAAACAGTGCAATTAAAATAGTCTCGTTCGCCATTAAATGTCAAGAATGCCGCGTGCAATGTTAAAGTATGTTTTAATTTGCCGTGAGCAATTTGAAGAATCGTCGGTTGTTACTGAGATAACACGATTTTCCTCGCGAGGCAACTTTTTAACAGACGATAATCGTCCCGAAATAAGAAATATTACGAAATAGAATCACGTTGCTAAAACTCGTAAAAGTTGTTCTATATCTACCGTCAACTTTGTGAGAGATTGACTGATCATATTTTCGAAATCTTGTAAAGATCGTTTAGAATGGACTAACATGTTATTTTGCAGCCAATATTTAAAAAATGTTCGAACAATGATTTTTTTTTAAACACGTATTTATTATGATCGATATAAACGATAATTTAAAAAAACTTTCATTTAAAAAGTTCGATTTTGGTTTTCATGCCAGTGTACGCTATAGATTTATTCAAGTAGTCAAAACTAGATGTGTCAAAAATTGAAAATGTTGAAAATAATAGAGAACATTTTTTAAATTTAAATAAAAATGAAAATAGCGACAGAAGTGGAAATCACGTGAAATCAATTACTACATCATTTGCAAGCTACTATATTCTTGGATAATTTATCATCAAACGCGCGTTACGGCATCTGTTTACGTACACGACAAGTTATTGAACTTGCCATTATCTCTTTATTCTGAATGGCTCATTTTTTTTAAATTTGTTATGTTTCAACTTTGACAATGTAGTTGTTCGTTTCGTAACATTGTTTATTTCAAGCCTATTATAGTACTGGTTCGTATCTTTTAAGAAATTTCACAACACTATCATTTGCAGCATTCAAGAAGAAACCATTTCAATAGGAATTCTGCTGTACATATTTTCTAAAAGTTATGATCTAACAACTATTGATTCTTTTAACGAACTTTTTTGAACGTTTGTAAGATATTTTTTCCTGACTGCATTATATCACAGTCAGTTCGTTAAAATTCATAAGATTCTATTCTTCTACAAGAAAATATAAAACAATACAGTGGAGCATTGCAACATAGAATGTAAAAGAATTTACGCTATTTGAGATCGTTGCGTAAAGATTGACAACATCAGTGGATTTCTCCTTGTGAACATGGTAGAACGAAAAAGATCCACAATAAAACATTTTCTGCAATTCTTTACATTTGTAATTAAATTAACGAGTCAATTAAGTGACAGATACCAAACTCTTGTATGCTTCTTGACATCCTGAAATACAAGCCGTTAAGTGTAATTTTAATTATTCGTCGTTAACTAGATTACGAATGGCAATAATTGAATTTTTAAAACTTTCTTAGAATCGCTTTAGAGTAAATGACGCTTTAAGTTTACTCCGAAAAATATACGTGCTGAATATCGAAGAATTTCTTGTTTTAAATGGCATATGCATTGAAAACATGCGAATTTCAATTCCATTTTCAGTTTTTCGACTTGTGTGGAGTGTATAAATATACATGTGCATATTAATAAAAATTTATGAATTTAAATCTATCCAAAACGTCCCGTCGTTACCAAACCGTTGACTTTCACCTGAACAGTGTAAATTGAGATTGGAATTAAAATTAGAGATTGGAAGGTGGAAGAGTTGGGTAATTCTCGTTAGGCAACTTGTAAGAAGAAGTAAAAGCTTGTTTTCTGTACAAGAATATAATAACAACGACCTTGTCCGACCGCGGGAATTGAAGAAACCATAATCGGTCATGGTTGATCTAAACCAAATATTATAAAGGTACGAAATGTTTCAGAGTGTCGGCTGATTTATAAATCTAGGCAATAATTAAATAAAACCGATCTGTCTTTTTCATTTTCTCTCGTGATCAAACTTTAAATTTAAAAAGAAAATTATCACGTATATAAGGTTATAATTGTAAAGTACAATCGAAAAAAAGATACAATTTCTCGGCTTAACATGCAAAAGACGATGCGTGAACCTCTTGACGTCACAGCCGAACAGGGAAATACCCAGGGGATTCCTGGTTCCTTATCCTTCTAGAATTCCCAATAAAATCTCGATCAGTTCCATCATTCGTATGCCGTGGATTATTAATTTCAATTACGATTCGTCGAAATTCAGACGTTAAGGAAAATTGTTGATTGCGCGTTACACTAATTTCGAAACAAGTATTAGAATAGAACGAACATTATGACATGTATATAGGTAAAATTTGCTTTATGATTATTATTGCCTGCTATTCGATTATTATTATTATTATAGCGTCATATTAAAATTGGAAAATACAGTCAGGAATGATCATTCTGAAAGTTTGAAGCAAAAATACTTCCTATTCGTTGATTAAAACATTTTTTCAAATTATATGTCTATCGCAAGATTTTTAGAACTACCTTGTAGCGAAAATATGAGTAATAACATTCCAGAAATATACTGATATTTCTTATTTATATCGTTAAGTAATCATTCCATTGCATTATACCTTTTATATATATATCATCTTCGAGTCTTTATAACTTGTCTCGAAGTAGACATTCGATGAATTGATTTAACGATAATATATGACAGTAGCACGTAAACAATTATCTCACTGGAGACAGATAATTGCATCAACGTAATAGCATTATGTGTCTTTTATGGAAATCGTGAAGAATTTATAGATAACCAGGAAAAATACGGAGTAGAAATAGTTTTGCAAGTTGATCAAATGAGTCAAGTCTCTGGGCTGTAGTATTGCGACGATGATCACGTTTTATCGTTACTACTTAGCCTTTTTATTTCCTCGGAGATCGGTATCGCGTTTAAATCTGCGATTGTCATTATGTCGAACGTATCATGGAGCATGAAAGATTATCCTAAGTATTATTGACATTGCATTGTAAGTAGTTTACACTTTCTACATATGTATATTTTATAGCAACATAAATTACGAAATAGCAAAGACAGAATCTTGTAATTTCGATATTGCACTGTCTCGGAAAATACTATATTACGAAAACAGCTAGTGAAAAACATATTGTAGGATCGGGCCCTGTAATACAAAGCAGTGTACAGTGAGTTGCAAAGGGGAAAGGAATCGAACGGAACTTGCCTCACGAAAATGACTCATGGTCATTATTCCTTTGCGAGTCAAGTTGTCCCCGTTCACGTTGATTATTATGAACAGATCAAATCTCTTCCTCTCTTTCTTACCATCCTGCGACGAAACACGTGTCACTCTCTTCCATTGTCTCGATTCTAAAGACCCGCATTGAGAAGGTTGGTCATGCCAATTGCCACTTATCGTATCGCATGCACAGAGCTGTCAACCGTTGCAACCTGGCAACTCAGAGATCCGCACCGATTTTAAAAAGTAGTTCCTGATGCAACATAAAAGTTTGTTTATACTAACTAGCGAAATGTTGGAACATTACAGGGTACAGGAAATGGATCCCGACGCGTTCAAGGAGTTCGCCAAGGAAATGGCAGAATATATCACTAATTACCTGGAAAATATCAGGGACAGGTGATTTCTTTACTCATTTTCGTATCCTGCTTCGTCGTCCTTATTTCTTTTTTAAACCATACTTGCCTTGATTTCGCTGATTAGTAACGTAACATAATCTTTTGTAATAACGTTGCTTTTTTAGCTGCAAATTAATCAGAATCGATTATTCCTTCTGTAATTTTATACTCTGCGTACAATTTTTTTCTGAATTTAAATTTCTTCGATTCTAATTTATGATAATCTGGTTTATCCGAGGGATATATAAAAGAAAAATATCGATTATATATTTTTTAACTGCGGTTATTTTAAACAAAACAAAATACAAATACTATTTATTTCAGTTCAACTAATCACGGTGTATTATAGTTTTCATTAGAGATAATGACGCTTAATCGAGATCTATTTAAGCTTAGAAGCTTCTCCTTTGCGTTTGTAAATAAAGTAAAATTTATAGGCGAGTGCTTCCGACAGTAGAACCAGGTTACATGAAACCCCTTTTGCCTTCCGAGGCGCCGCAAAGGCCAGAAAGTTGGAAAGACGTTATGGCAGATATCGAAAAAGTGATAATGCCAGGAGTAAGTACAAGCTGTAATATGATAAACGATATTTTTTACATATAATCATATAATGTATCATTGTTCGCGTTACAAATGATACAAAACTATAGCGTAGAATATCGCAATAATATTAATTCCCAAATACTAGATAATTTTGGTATAAATTTTTATTGACGCAGAAAATTTGTTCGTCCAGGTTACACACTGGCATAGCCCGAAATTTCACGCGTATTTTCCTACAGCCCAATCGTATCCAGCGATCGTTGCTGACATGCTTAGCGGTGCTATCGCATGCATCGGGTTCACTTGGGTAAGGGTCAACATTTAATTGAAAAATGTTTCAATTCTTATTTACCTTTCTGATCGTTTTTATTTCCACGTTTCGTTTAATCGAAATTCGAATGGAAAAAAGAAAATTTCTGGTGTTTATTCAAATGCAACAAACCTCTCTGTCGCAGATTGCAAGTCCTGCTTGTACCGAGTTGGAGGTAATAATGTTGGATTGGCTAGGAAAAATGTTAGATCTGCCCAAAGAATTTTTAGCCTGCAGCGGTGGAAAGGGTGGTGGTGTCATTCAGGTAAATTTATCCAAAAAACTCGTTTAGTGAAATAACTGGCATTCCTAAGATAAGGATGTTTATACAAATTTATATTTCTATGAACAGAGATGAGAAAGTGAGAGCTAAACAGAAATTTATTTCACACGCTAGATATCGTAATCAGTAGCATATTTTAGATATTTCGTACGTTTGAAACTTTCACCTTCGAACGCATAAATATCTATTGATAATTTAGTGATTTAAATCGGGAAATTAATGTGTTTATCATCATATTATGAAAATCTATAAGTACTTTTAATCTTTCAAGATTCTTTTCAAAATCTAGATAATAAATTTGGTGAGCCAGCAGACTTGGATATCTTTATTTTGTATATGACACAATTTTGCGGAATATTACGCCTAAAGAATTATCAATTAACGTAAATGCCCTGTGTTAAATTCACCTGTTGCTCATCCGTTGGGCTGCTTATCAAGAATCTTAAGCTTCGTCGCGTCGTCTCGACGAAATCGATCGATACTTCACGAGTAGCTCAGGCATAATTGACAGCTCGTAAATAGTAGTTAATGATCAACTTCGCATTATAGGGAACCGCGAGCGAAGCTACTTTAGTCGCACTTCTCGGCGCCAAGGCTAGAAAAATAAGGCAGGTCAAGGAACAACATCCTGACTGGACGGATAACCAAATTGTAGAAAAACTAATCGCTTATAGTTCCTGTAAGTAATCGTTTCAAACTATTTGATGCTGACAGAAGTATCGGTTAAGACATTAATCTAACACGTACCAATCTTATTTATGAAATAATTAAACTTTACACCCGTACCGGAGTAAAATATATTTAAAAAAAAATCCTTTATTTACCTTGCTACAAAGATTGCTTAAATTGCTGAAAATATCAATTTCGATGACAGAATCGTATTCTTTTAATCTTAATATTCTTAATGTCTCGTCTGGCAAAGGTACGAACTTTCGAAGCCATTCTTTAACAACTTCGATCAATTTCACGTAAATAAATTTTCTACCTTTCCGAAAGGTGAAGTCAATATTCCACGCTTTTGTCAAATATTCGAAAAATATAGATGGATAATATCGAAGGAATTAGATCATCGATTAGCCGGATAAAAATTCGAGGTCGCGCACTACCGTGATTTCCTGTAAACAAGATTAACGATGACGTTGGCCGGTGCTCTTTAATATTTGACAAAGGCACGAGAGCCGGGGATGGGATGACAAGCCGAGTACGGGGTTGCGGCACTTCATCAGCCAGCACTTTGTCACCATAGCAACGCGTAATAACCACTCGAGTTACTTCAACCCTGTGCCACCCTTTGCCACCCACGTCTAACCGCCTTCGCTGTTCTGTGCTCCTGTTACTGCGTCTCTTTGTTAGCACGTCGAATCACGTACAAAGCACGTAGAAAGTTTCGTAAAAGGCGTTCGCTAATTGTTCTCCATTCTAAATTATTCTACGCATCGATGACGTGAACAGAGAAGAAAAAGAAATATCACGAATATCCCATGGGATTTCCATTCTTTTGTAGTAATGCTTTTTCTTTTTACATTGATATTCGCTTCGATCAAAGTAGTCGTTATTGGTTATTGTACCGTCGAGATTAAAAATTGCAAAGGACTTTTGTTTTGGAAAGTTTAAAGCATATTTTGTTCGGCTAATGGATTAACGTTTGAGTGGCAATTACGCTTGGATTGTTTGTATTCAGATGGAATAGTTAAAAAAAATGATGGATGCATTGATTCGGTGTTGAAACAAAAGAAAGAGAGAGAAACGTCTCGCAGTTTAACAATAAACTTGGAAATAATAAGTGGAGAATAATTCGAGTGGGAATCGTACAGAATTTAGCATTCCATTCGACGATTTATCAAATTCCTTGTTTCTTTCTTTATATTTGCTTCCTTCGATGAATTAGTTATAAAACTAGATACGAAGTAAATAACTAGATTTATTGCAGATGAAGATAGTATATTCTATCGCAGTTATTAATTTGTTGCTCAGGTCAAGCTCACAGCTCTGTAGAACGAGCCGGTCTTCTCGGAGGCGTAAAATTCCGATTGCTAGAAGCCGATTCGAAGTATAAACTTCGCGGTGAGACACTGGCAGAGGCCATTCGCAAGGATAAAGAACAAGGATTGATTCCATTCTACGTAAGTTCATTGTATTCGTATGCAAATTCGTACGCATACGATACTAGCGCAGCTTTTCCAGACACATATTATGTACATTCTCCCTAGCAATAACGAAACGATTCCTGTAATCATAAGATAAAATATTTTATTCCAGTTCAAACATTTGTGACAAATTATCGAATGTTTAACACTTTAAAACTTCAACTAAAGGTGTCATTAACGAATATAAAATTTATACTGATCGAATAAAATCGACTTTCGTTTCATTTTTATTTTACAGGCTGTCGCCACTTTGGGAACCACTTGCTCTTGTGCATTCGATCGTGTCGATGAAATGGGTGTGGTTGCAAATCGTGAGAATGTTTGGCTACATGTTGATGCAGCTTATGCTGGTATTTTAAACAATTACACATATAATATATCTAATAAATATTACGAGGTTAGAATTTATTACCTGAACTATTTTCTTCGTTAGGTTCAGCGTTTATTTGCCCGGAATTCCGATATTTAATGAAAGGCACCGAATTGGCAGATTCCTTCAATTTCAATCCACACAAATGGATGTTGGTGAATTTTGATTGTTCGACAATGTGGTTAAAAGATCCGACATACGTTATCAATGCTTTCAATGTGGATCCTCTGTATCTGAAGCACGATATGCAAGGTTCTGCTCCTGACTATAGGGTAAGATAGTTCGTTGATGATAACTACAACTTTTTTCGTTCGTATAAGAGATCATTATCTATCGAATATTACGGAGGCAAGTAAGAAGTTTTGTTGTTATTTCTATACTCAGAGGTAGGATCACGATAATTATTATTTTATTGAATGGATAAATCTATCACACCGTTGTGAGCCGAAATAACCTTAGAAAAACTAGGGATAAAAACAAAAAAGCATCTTAAGCCTATCGATTAAATCTATCGATTGTAACTAGGATTATCTTCTAGTTACTATTTCTTATAACTAACGCATCCGCATATAGATGGCGAGCACGAACTCACGTTGTAATTTTCAGCAAGTTTCTTCATACATAGTAGGAAAAAATACTATCATAAAGTTGTCATATAACAACGGTAGAAGACTTGACATTGTATCTCGTTTCTATATTTATCAAATTTGAGAATCGTCGTTCATTTTTGTAAGAAGAATGAATTTATTAATATTTGAAGATTAATATTTTACCTTTTATACAGCATTGGCAGATTCCATTGGGACGAAGATTCAGAGCGTTGAAACTCTGGTTCGTGCTGAGGATTTATGGCGTCGAAAATCTTCAACGATATATCAGAAACCACGTTGCCCAGGCTCATGAATTCGAAGCGCTGGTTCTTTCGGATCCACGATTCGAAATTGTCGCCGAAGTGATATTAGGACTTGTCTGTTTCCGATTAAAGGTAAGAGCAGTCTTTCCATCATACTATTTTTATCGAATGTCACATTTAATCCTGATACACCTATCATAGACAGATAATTATTACGGTTCGCGATTATACGACGTTGTTTCTATCTACATGATACACATCAGATTCATCGTTGTTCTTTTAATTAGAGTAGTAAACGAATAATATGCAACAAAAATGCAATTTAAACTCCTTAAATATAGGAAAACGCCATTATTCCAAAAGGACATCGTAAAAATGAAAATCAGGGATACGTATCTGGGTTTATTTTAAATATTATTAGTATCACGATTAAATTGTCCAATGTCGTAAAATAATTTTATCTCTATTTTATCAATACACAATATCGTCTTAGAAATCATTTCGAAATACAATTTTCTGATTAACGACAAAAGCCAGTAACAATCCCCAGATTTTCATTGCGAAGCAAAAGAACCAAACGAAAGAATCTCGATTAAATATTCAAAAGTAAAATATACCATTGTAACGATATGTGATATCATTCGCAGGGATCGAATGACATAAACGAGACCTTATTGAAAAAGATCAACGGCGCCGGAAACATTCATTTAGTGCCATCCAAGATAAACGACATGTACTTCCTACGGTTCGCAGTTTGCTCGCGGTACAGCGAAAGCAAAGATATTCAAAACTCTTGGAAAGAGATAAAGCTGAGAGCAGACGAGGTTCTCGAGGAACAATCGGTTTCTAAGTGATGGCGGGCTCAGATAGCTCGTGGTTGTCGGTCCTTGACACCTGCAACCTGCAATCAATCCTAGCTTTTAATCGTTTTTCGTGTTAGCGATCTTGCAAGAACGAATGCATAATCGAGAAACAGGGATTTGTTTAACGTATTTCGCGACTCCACGTATAATTGCTAAACTTTTACGAATCACGAATCAGATAGAAATTGAAGTAAGATCATTAGCATAATATATTCGTACGATAATGATGGAAATATTTCCTTCATATCTTTAATCAATTAACACGATCGGTTACACAGCTCGGTATTCGCTTACGTTTTTATCGCTGGACGACTGTTAAACCTTCCGCGCACGGTTTTTCTCCTTTCGGCGATTCGATTCTTACTTCTCGATTCTCTGTTTTGCCGATCCATCTGTTTGTCGCAGATCGGCACAATGACGCGACGTAACGATAGTTACACGCTACAATGAAACTTCCTCGTCGAGATTTAGGCTCGGAGCAGACATTTTACCACGCGACACAGTTGCAGGACTGTTCGAACGACTGAGAAATGGAACTCTTCGGTTTTACGAAAGAAGAATACATACGTATGTTGTTGGAGACGGAATTTCTTAAGCAACGGAATACGTGTTTAATGGTTTCATAAAGTTATCGGTGCTAGGAAAGTTAGAATTTCTTGGGCTTATAGAAATATAAGTATAAAAAAGTAAATGTGTAAAGATATAAACGCGCAAAAATACAAACGAATAAAAAGATAGGAGCATAAATCTGGAATATAAGATGAGCGTAAGAAGAAATTCAGAATTGATGTATACAATTTTCTAAACTTCGATTTCCCGCAAATCGCTCGTCTGCACCGAGCCTAAGTCGACTCAGATATTTTTTTCTCTTGCTTTCTTGCCACGGTAAAGACTTGCCGACGGCCAAAGCCGTTACACGCACATGCACTCACACACACAGGCCCCCTTCAATAATATTAATAACCTCGAAATATATTAGACAAGTCCCATATAAGAAACACGCCAAAGATCGTTATTCGACTGTCGTTTCACGTCAGTGAACGCATAATTTGCTGTAAGCGCAATATTAAATGTCGCCTTGTACCAGTTTTCGAACGCATACCTTAGCAATAGCGTTGTGTAGGCACATTAGATCGCTTTCTTCAAGCAGCAAGACACTGTATACATACGTATGTACCTTTAGCAACGCGTTGCGCAATTGCTGGCACCGGAGCGTCTTGCAAATATATCTGTTACATTCAGAACTTCTGCCAAGTATTTAAAAAAAGCCTAGTAAATATCTTAACGTAATTTAAAACATTCTAGTTCGCAAAACTTATTTCTTGTTGGTTTTCATCGACGATTGTATTAAGTTGTATGAAGTTAAAGTTATTGTATTAAGTTAAAGTGTGTGTGGAGGATGATTAGTCGTTTGGTTTAGATGACGAGGGTACGAGATATTGAAACAGTCAAGGCTAGTAACTGGTAATTGATATTGATTCGTACGACTGACTCACTTGTTTGGCGCGACATTGACTGGCGACATTGTTTTGCGCGGAGTTTATTTATTATTACATTATGTGTGTCCTAACGATGTTGATACTCCGAGGCAAAACAATAACATGGTTGAAATTGTCCTCTAACTCATGTGCCGCTACAAAGTTACATCAAGTTAAAGTTACTGTATTAAGTTAAAGCGTGTAGTTACTTAGGAATTATAACATTTGATAGTAAACGATCAACAGAATTTGATCGTCGACACCGAGTGCAATATAAAATAGGAATTATTCCGTACGTTGTTGAATTTAAGTCGTGCTCACCTTATCGACGTTGATTGATTCCTTAAAGGAAATAATATTATCACGATCACCTTTACCTCGTTGATAAAGAAAACAGTTCAATGTTCTACGATTCAATGTTCTTCGATTTATCTGCATCTGAAGATGTTTTGTGAATATTATGAATGTGAAATGTTCGAAACGTCTACGTTGCGTGTATTAAATGTTTGGTAAATATCCTGAGCAAATAAGTCATGGAAAATTGAGTTGGATGTTTCAAGTGTATAAAATATGCAACTACGTAGACATGGTTTAATTTATTTACAAACATAATTTCATGCCCCAGCATGTACGTGACAGATAATGTCACGTAAAGTAATTATCGTAGATCTGTATACTAGACATCAGGCAAGAATATTTATGTATCGGAATTTGATATTGATTTTAGTTGTATAAAATATACAAAGAATTTTATATTTTATTAAATTATTTAAAGATTATGCTATTGAAACGAACGTGTAAATTATATGTTTGTGTTCTATCCTGTCGATCTGATATATATTACTCTTGCATATGATCTACTAATTATTAAATTATATGTACTATATTTACTTTGTAAATAATTTATCAATACGATAGTTATAAGTATCCAGTACGTATCTATGTAACATATCTTTGTCTCTTCTACGCAAATCACCTCTATTCCCCGATAATTACATGCCATAATCGTACTCGAACTACTTTATAATTATACTCGAATTATTTAATAGAACGTTCAATAAGTTTATATATATTATTCCTTACAACTGCAAAACTAGTTACAGAATTTCTAGCATAAATGCAAGAAGCATATCTCAAGAAGTATTAAATCTATATTATTCAACAATTATGCATAATATTTATGAAACATATACAATAGGAGCAAAATGTATTTTTATCAGGTTGCACCTATTGTATTAATTGTATTAATGTATTAATTTTTGCACTCATACGAGGATAGTATTAAATGATACGAAATTTAATATACTTCGACTCGAATTGATTTAATGTATTAATTAATTAGTGTGTAAATACTGTAATAGATATAATGGTGTACCAATATGTTTCACGACACTTATCTCTTGAAGATAATTACGGATTAATTATTAAGCGATTACGATCATTATTTATTTATGTTTAACAATTAAGCGTTGTAGTTTATTTTAGGTATGCTATACTTTAATTGTTCGTCGTTGGATTGCGGATATTTGTATGTTCGTTCTAACATCGAGTATAATTATGGCATTCTGAACATAACGTAGTGCTGCAACTGGGACAATAAATAGATCTAGAATTACTTTACACTGTTTGGTCTATCGAACGAGCAAACGTTCTTAAAAATAATGGAAAGAAGTTTTGAACACTTCCATATGCACTGGTTGATACAACGCACGTAATAAGATTTACTTTTATACACGTTTAACCACAAGCGATAGATCGATGTTATAAAAGTAATAACGGCAATCAAAAACTGCCTAATTTTTGTTCATAGATATATATTTCAAAATACATAGTAAAATCTGCAAAATGTTTGTATTTGAGGAATAAATGCGATTAAAAGGATAAATCGTAATTTTGAAAGACGAATATATGTAAGTGAATATTACTGTTATCACTCATGAAGTATAAGAACGTTTTCTCGATGCGATAACACGAATTACTGTTAAACGGGACCAACGGAAAGTAATAAAAGAAAATATATGTACGTACGTACCTGTTACGTCGATATGTAAAAGGTTTGTTTCAAACATTTATTTCCGTTCTTGAGACGCGCAACTTACTGTAATAAATATATAAATGTACTATACTATACATAAATGTTGAAAGTATTTATCGAGATATCATCGTTATAACAATGCCGATTCAATAAACTATACATGTATGTAATTACTAAAATCAAACTCGCCTTCTTCAGTTTCTCCAAGTTCTTCGACTTCTTCAATTTATCTCAAGAAACGACTTTCTCAATAGTTGTCTCGCATGCTTGTTTTATATGTTGTCATCGATTCATATGACAATTAATTCTATCTACATGTACATAGATAAATCTTCTGCGTTTACTCTTACGATATGTTCGAGACACTAGGCTCGAATATTATTTGCCACCGGAATAATAAGCTGACAAGTATTGCCAGTAAAATAAAACCATTGACAAAGATAAAGGGCTATTAGAAATAATTAGAAATAATTAATGACAAGGATCATTTACTAATATAAGAATTGTAATATTTATTAGAGTGCACTGTATTGCAAAACATTTGATTTCACTGATCTAGCAGGGTAGCAGAGGTTACAAGAATTCAGTATTCCTGTGCTTGTGACAGAAAAGTTGAAATCTTACTATAAGAAAGTGAATGAAACGTTAATTTTAATAATATGCTAAAACGTATATTCTGTATTAAGATTAACAGTTTGCGGTATAAGGGTACAGCAGAAATATGCGTTACAACAACCAAAGATATAATTATCAAATGAAAAATGTTTAAACGTATCTTTCAAAAAATTTAACACAACTCTCCATTTCGTGCTTTGCATAAATAATATAAAATCATCGATGTCTTAGCTTCGTCAAATTTCAAATATAAAAGATTTTATTTGAATGAAATGCGTTGATCGGTGTCATCCTGGACAGAAGACGGGCACGTTTACTATGACGAATACCATTTATGGTAACTTCTTACTTGCACGAAATTATATACGAACTCAGCTGTTATCGGATGTTTTCGTTGGCGGACCACCAAACCGTTTCGTTAATTGAATTATTCTTTCCGCTTCGCGAATACCGCTCAATCTGGCGCCGTGTACTGTACTGTAATGTCCTGGAATCGTAGCTTCTCCAGCGAATAAAAGAATCGGTGGTATAGGCTCGCAGGTACCTAGAAAACGGTAAAGTAAGTGTTGGAAAAATACATCGTGGGTGCAAAATAAGAACAGACTTCATAGTGGTCAAAACCGCTATAATTAAATTAATTTCAACGTAATGAGAATAATTTTGGAATCTTTAGACGTTTCTCGAATGAATTAACTTTAAAAAATATTCACGACTAGAAATTACGTGTTCACGTACCTGGCAATGGACTAGCTAAATCACATTGATGACCAACAGTACTGTTCATCCCCATATAACTACATGAACCAGCAAAGTATTGATCCATGCACCATTTGCTTCGGAGAAGATTTGCTGGGTAGGGAAGTGTAGGATCACCGGTAAATTGTCGAAGAACTCTTGTTATCGACTCCACGACCTCTTCGTCGGAGCACAATTCCATATCTGCCGCCTCTCGGCCACAAACCCACGCACACAAAACATGTTGCGAAGTCGATAATTCTTCCACTATTGAGATCCCTAAGATATATCAAAGTATCGATCGGTTATTTAGAAAGAAATTTAAAATAATAATAATAATAATAAATCTGTAGTTTATCCAATGGCTTAGAAATAATCAAGTTCCAATTTGAATTTAAATTGAAGAAAAAGTAAGAATGGAATTTTATAGATTATATAGAAAAGATACTTGAAAAGCAAGATACCGATGAAGGTACAAATAGATTTGACTAAAATTAGTAAATTCTAAATTACTATGTTGATATTATTTCGATGGGAAATATTTCTCTCCTACTTTTATACCGATAAATAATATTACTTTCTCGGCTGGATTGGCCAAAGTATGACGAATTCGGCAAATACGCCGAATGTTTTTTAAAGCATACGGCGATTTTATAAATTTATGAAAAATAATTGAAACTACAAAGGATAATTTGCATCTTTATTCAAGTTCATTCAAAAGATAATAGTCGAAAACGTAAAACTTACTAATCGTATATTTTTTTGCTGTTTCAAGTTTCGCTTTCGATTCGCCATAATTTCACAATGAATGAATAACATTCTCGTCAAGTTTCCAAACAACTTGTCAGTGGCACGTTGAAAAACAAGCTTAGCGTACCTTTCACCCAGTCGCATCTGTCAGCGAGTTCATCAGCTGACCAAGCCAGTTTAATGCCTCCCTCCTTCCAAACCCAGAACGGCCTTGCATATTCCAGGAATATTTTATTTACGTATCCGTATCCTAATTTGCAAATAGCTTCGACTTTTTCCGCGGGTAACGCTGGACAGAAAAGTTTATCGTGTTGATGCTTCAAGACACCAAGGGACACTGTGACGATCACGTAATCGGCTGGAAATTCTTCGCCATCGCAACACTTCACCACCGCCCGAGGACACGAATCGCTTATGGCGCCCCATCTAATGCAACTCACTGGCTTGCAGTATCTAATATAAAGATAAATTTCATACAAACGTAAGTTCGGCACCTGAAACGTATCACTCTTGCACAGTAGTTTACCGATTAATAATGCTATTAGTAAATTGATAAATTGCAAGTTATTCTTGCAAGCATTTTTTGACAATAATAATAATAATAATATTAGTTCGTACTTTGGAAGATGGTTTCGATTTTTGAAAAATGTACAGCGTTTACGTTTATTGCGTGATATTTGTGAATGTCTATTAATATAGTAAAATTTTTGCAAGTATGAACAACATATTAATCTTGAAGAATCTATAGCTTTTTAATAGCGAAGCAACTGATAATATCGTTGCTAATAAATCGGCTTTAAAAGTTCATTCGTGTATCTTAAAACTATAAAATAGGTTTTATACGACTGGTTTAATGCATTCAACGTATTCTGATAAGAGCAGTAAATTGATATTGATCAACGAATACTTGTAAGTTTGGGTGAATAATGAACTATAAAGAAACTAATCTGTGTACTGGAAACGTTATGAATAGATTTTGTCACAGAGATGTTTACGATGAGAGTTTACGAATTTCACTCTTGCGGAAGATTCGCAAAGAAAATCGAGTTTCACAGTTAATAAGATGAATTTCGAAATAGACGTCTCTCGCTAATAATAATGACTAATAAATTAACAATTAAAATGAGCTCGAAATTCAGTGCATTTCGAGCTCTGTCAATCACATTTTCGACAACTTGTCTTAACGCGTTTTAATATCAAATTCAGGAACGATCGATCGATAAATATTTCCAAAAATAATGTCATATTTTTCAATATGAAAATACACCAAGACGCGGAATCGTGTGATAAAAATAACGAGAATCAGATAAATAAAGTATTTTTACAAGGATTTTATCTTCAGAAATAAATAATCCAAGATAGTATTTCCCTCGAAATTTTTACGACGGAGTAATTTTCACAGCTTAAGAAATAAACTTCTCCTGCGAAAATGACATTTACGACAATGTTTGTTTCAACCAACTTGAGAGCGCAACTCGGCAAATCTCGTAACAGAGGTGCAAGCACTCCGACGTATCCAAGGGGCACTCTCACGTTACCACCAGGTATCTCGATATAACTTCCAAACTGATCTGCAGAAACCAGCGACAGATCATCTCCGCAGCGACATCTCACGCAGTTTGTCATCCCGTACATCACCCTGGCCGCGTCATATCTGAAATCGCGAGATCACCGATGGTACCGAAGCAGAACGATCGACGATAACGTGTCGTTAAAAACGCAGTGATGTAACGTAACGTTGATTAATTAGAGAATCTTGCGCGCCACGTTTGTATAAATACGAACGTAAATGAACGTGAAATAATCGGCCAAGTGAGTACGTGAGTCGAAAGAATTGCTCGCATTTAAAAGGTCGATGCTTGCAATTAATTCGACATATTCTAATGAAATGGTGTTGTGCCGAACGTTACTTTCATTTCTTAACGAATATTTACTATTGTAAATAACGTTTGATAATTACTGAAAGACCACAACTACTTTTACATCGCTGCTGATAAAGTTTGCAGTTGACCTGGACAACTGTACCGTTGCTCCTCCGGAAAATTGTGCAGCTCCTGCTGAATTCGAACGCCCATAAAATTCAGCAACGTTCCGTGGGTGCGGCCACAACCTAGAGAGAAAAGAGTTGCCGCCTGTTGCTCGATCTGCCGAAACGTATGATAAGCCGTAATGCTGACAGGAAGATCGATAGCGCGGCCATCGCTTGTACAAAAAAGACCACGACTCGGATCAGGCCTGAAGAGCGGTGGCTTCAGAAGACCTTCTTGAGCAGCTAGCGTGAATACAGGATTCGCCACGCACCCTCCTTCGATCCAGGTTGCACCCATCTCGGCCACCACATCACCCAACCAACACGAATGAATTCGACCTCCTGGTCTACAAACAAGATTCGTTATAGGTACCAAGTAATTCGTTTTTAAACGTTTCTTTGAAATTTTGATCTTTCGTTTCTTTCAATGACGAATAAAAGTATCGATGAAAATCAAGTATCCAGAGGTATTTAGAAGTCAGTGACTCGAGATTTATCTTAAAATGTTAATTAATCATTTGAACGAAGCTTCTATCAAAAACATCTCGAAGGCGTAAAAGTATCTTTTGCTACAGAGTTTGACTGCTAAATAAAAAAAGTGAAATTAATAAAGGGTTTGCGAGAAACTATGGAAATACGTCAACTCGTATGTCTTTATTCGACAAAATTGTATTTTAGATAAGAATTATAGGTGTTTGATAATACTCTCGCGCAATTATATTAATTTAATATATTTTAAATACCTATCCGTCGCCTCTAATATCGTGAAATTTTGAAGGCCACATTGCGCCAACCGATGCGCCGCTGAAAGTCCAGCCATTCCTGCACCGATGATAACAACCGTTGGTTCTGGTTTGCATGGATCCAGCATACAGGGGTCCAACTGACACGTTTCGAATCTGGCTAGTTTTGGACATGGTGGTATATCTTTTTCTTTTCCTCCTTTGCTCGATGCAAAGTTTCTACATATGCATAGATCGTACAAATTAATTGATTTTACGTTGGTACATTTCACTGCTTTCTAGAAGTCTGTTACTTAAATTCTTTTCCTAACAATTATTCCTAAGTACGTAAGATATATGTCAGTGATGATTTCATAAACAAATTGTTAGAACACCGTCGTATCTTTCGATCTACCGACCATTTTCCTGCAGTGTAAAATTAATAACTGTCGTTCGATTTAATTAACGATTAAAAAGCATCGATAAAAATACAGAGAAAGAAAGACATTCTAAGTTAAATATCAGATCCCCTGTCTAATCTGACACAGACAGTAGATGGAGCTGTTAAACGTGAATTCCAACCTCGCACAAACTTTTCTACAAAATCATACGTATCTTTACGACAAATGAAATAAACAGACATTTTATCAATTACTCGTTGTTTTTGTTAGAAATTATACGCGGAACATGATCAAGAAATCGAAGACACGAGTTTCACACGGTTAAGTGAAGTGACATACGTAGGAATGTCTTTATCTACCTTACTAGAATTGTTCGGAATATTCGAAACGATAATTTAGCCCTCTTAAGTAGCATCTCATTGGACATAAATCGGCGAAATCACTGGATTTGTTCATGAAGACGATGAAAATTAATCTTGATAAAAATTTAGATATAATTAAGGTGAGTTCCTTATTGGCGAACGTTGCTATGAAGAGAGCATATCACACGCGCAAACAAACGATCCTTATGTTGTCATGATGTTTTACTGTCGAGAATATTCATCAAAGCCAACTATGATAAAGATTTTACTTAGTCATTGAATTATTTTAACTAACGGATCACTGAAATCGTAAGTCATAAATTACATAGCGCATACATCTGATTGGATAAATGGGATAAATCGTTGAAATGAAAAGAGGATGTAGCAGGTATTTAAACTTTCATATGCAAAGTTTCTATATTTTTATGCGTAGCATTGTTTATTCGTTTTTGCATTTTAATTATTTTAAGCTATTCAACTTGCTGTAGCTAGGTACGTACGTAATATTAGCGCAAATATAAATCTATTTATTTATTCATATAGTTGCTTTAATATTGTATCTTATCATTTGATAAAAAATTCTTGCTATTCGCGTAAATATACAGGGTGGTTGGTAACTGATGGTACAAGCGGAAGGGGGGTGATTCTACGCGAAAAAAGAAAATATAGAACAGATTTTTTTTTTAATTTTTTTTTTTTATTTTTCCATCGAGTCGACGATCTACAGTGAGATCCGTTATAACGAGACGCGATAAAGTGCACGCGTACCGAGCGAAAATTCAAAGTCAATTTTCTCGAAAACAAAGCCTCGAACGAAAAATGTTTATTCTATATTTTCGACCTCTTTTTTCTGCTTTATTAATACTGGTCGAGGGAATACCGAAAAATTCAAATTCGTCTTCGTTTGACGGTTGCACGTGGCGATGAGATTCTTTTGCTCGGTGTTTATTTATTATTACATTATGAATGTCCTAACGATGTTGATATTCCGAGGCAAAACAGCCAACATGTTTTGGCTTGTCCTCTAGCTCGTGTGCCGCTATGTATTTCTACATAAATGTACATGGCACGTGAGAAGGTTAGAGTCATGCACGGATTTCGAAATACGATACGAAGATTCCAATTTTTGGAATTTAATTTTTTTACCGAAGTTGATCGTTTCGTTATCGCAAAAATATAAATATTAAGGATCAAAGATAGTTCGTATGGACTTAAAATATTTATTGTCGACGGAGATACATTCTTACGATATAATTCAAGCTTAAATTAAATTACAAATTATATCCTATATTTTTTTTGTATAGTCGATTACCGTAGAATATCTCTGTTGTTGTGGTATATTTATATGATCTAACACTCAAATAATAATTATTTCAAGCTGCGATATATAATTTTCAAAAATCTTGTACTATTCTCTCATTAATTTATTTGAACAAGAATATTTTTTGTTCAGCAGCCTAAATCTGTAAATACATATACTACCATGTAATTTTACTAAAAATCAAGTTTCGTACAAAATGATTCTTTTATTCTTCCTTGACGTTGTCTCTGGTCAAAGAATCCTTTTGCAACACATTGAAGTAACATTATGCAGCACAGCTCTACGATATCTTTTGCGTTTTTGATTCAATGTTCAAACTTTGTATCCTCGACACGATATCGCCTGCCGAATTTTTGAAAGATTCATGTACCTCTCTCTCTACAGCAGGTGTCAATGATTGCAAAATTTCTGTCGCTTGACTCGTAATTTCCTTCCATGCAAACGTGATATCTTCTTCGCGAGAAATACGGGAACCTACCACAAATCGGACGATTAATCTTCCACGGTGCGTCGCAGCAATTACATAAAGCTTCCTCCGTTCTGTTAGGCGATCGATAAGTTCCTTTGTCAACCGATCATCACCCTGAAATAAGAAATATTTTTTAAGTTCGTCATAAAGTATTTTTTTTCAAACTTTTCAATTGAAAATGCATTTTTTTCTTTTTTTTCTTTTTTTTTTTTATTTTTCCATCGAGACAGCGACCTACAGCGAGATTCGCGTTATAACGTACCGCACGCGTACCGAGCGAAAATTCAAAATCCGCGTACCGAGCGAAAATTCAAAATTCGTCATAAAGTATTTTTTTTCAAACTTTTCAATTGAAAATGCATTTTTTTCTTTTTTTTCTTTTTTTTTTTTATTTTTCCATCGAGACAGCGACCTACAGCGAGATTCGCGTTATAACGTACCGCACGCGTACCGAGCGAAAATTCAAAATCGATTTTCTCGAAAACAAAGCCCCGAACGAAAAATGTTTATTCTATATTTTCGACTTCTTTTTTCACGTAGAATCACCCCCTTTCCGTTTGTACCACCAGTTACCAAATTGTAAGAAAGTCAATGTGCGATACAAGCGTCTTCATTTTGTCGTACATACCCTCAATCTGAAACAGACTAAAGACATAGACCTTTCTGTCGCTAGTTCAAATCTATCGTCAGATTTAACATAATTTTCAAACATCTCCGCCATTTGTATCATATTTCGTATATATTGCTCGATTCCTTCGCTTCCGTATATACGAAGTACAAACCAGATTTTTAAGGAGCGGAAACGGCGACCCAAAGAAATTTGCCAGTGCTGAAAAATAATTATTAGCGTATTAACTTTTTGTTCAAATCTAAAATAACTTTGAAGCATAAGACATTTTACGATATAACGGAATAAAGTAAATCGATATTTTTAAGAAAAAGCACGTACTCTGTAATCTGGAACTGGTCCTTTTTTATTATGTTCTAAGTAAATTCTTTCTACGTTAAACGTCTCGATAAGTTTCCTAGAATCTTTAACCCTGAAATCATTTTCGATTCTTTTCTGTTATCCAATTATCGTTCGATCTTAATATCGTGAAATAAAAGTATATACGTACCAAAAAAGAGAACAGTCGAAATTAACTAACATCCACTTGTGCGCGTTCACAACAAACGAATCACTATATTCAACGCCGGACATTAAATATCGATACTCGGGACAAATGAAGGCAGCACCTGTAAAAGAAAAGAAAACAATATATTCGTTCGCAATTAGTCGTAATTCGACGTGTTTGTCAATTTAAATTTTAAATTAAAAAATTTCAATATCCCTATAGTATCCTTATTTTAAGAAAAATATACGAACACAGCTACTACAAAGATAATATCTTATAAGAATAGATTTACCTGCGTAAGCTGCGTCGACGTGCAACCACATATTGTATTCCTTACAAATAGGTCCCAATTCGTCGAGTTTATCGAAAGCACATGTACCAGTGGTTCCCAAAGTTGATATCACGCAACACGGTATTAAACCTTTCTCTAAATCCTCTTTGACCGCTTTCAGCAACGTTTCACCACGTAAGACACATTTGTCATCGGTAGGTAAAAGTCTCACAGGAATCGATGCCAATATTCCCCCTTTCTCTATAGACGAGTTCGATTGATCTGTAGAGCAAATTTCAAAAAACGTATAAAAACAATGAAACTTGAATTTACGAATTTGAGTAGATCTTAGAGAGTAGAATTTTCTTATTTAAATGATACCTTCGTACGGTAACTTTCGTATGTCGATTTATTTAACCATTTTATACATGTAATTAGCTTTTTGGCTTCTGGTCAAATAATGATATTATCGACAATACATAGTTTAGACGACAGATAACATTTTAACCTATAAAAACAGGATGTAGAAAAGCAATCGCAGGCTAAATATATTGAGAATATTGATATATTAGAAATTAAATAATTTATATATTTAATATGCACAGATGTAATTATTATAAATCATGGACGTGATTATAAATCACCTTAAATTATAATTTATAATACCGATTAAAACAAGGAGATTTAGAAAAATAATTAAGAGATTAAAATGGACAACAAGTTTTGCATTATACGATACATACCAGATCCATATGCAACTAATTTGTTCTTGATGGTAGCTTCATCCAAATCTGGGTGTAGATGTTTCATACGACGTGTTGTTTGTTCCTTTGCTGTTAACAAAGCTATTAACGTGGTCTCGCTGGCTGATCCCTAATTATTCCACACAGATAAAAATTACTGTATTAACAATAGCCCAAATTACCAACGACATTTTGCACGCAGAATTTCTAATTTTTTATTTACTCGAATGCAATTAAAAAATATACGTGCTTATAATTTCAAGTTACTACTGCATACGAAAATCATGATTTATTTGAAAGATTTTAACTTATTTACTTAGAATAAATTGTATTGCATATATTGTGATTTAAATTTAAATAAATTAATTTAATAACAAATAAATTTGACACGGTTGTAGTACGAATGAATAATAACCTTGAGGTAGAACTAAAACGGTATACTCGTAAAGTAATGTATGAAAATGAAGTTACAATAATTTCTAAAACTTATTTCATTTTGTCAATACTGTTGTATAATTGTTCATTTTCTCAATAATCAATCAGCAGCTGTACACATACTTTCCGTTGTTTCCAAACAAGTGAAACTTTCTGAAAATACGATGACTTGATGTTTCTTGTTTTTAATAACGTGTTAATGATTACACTTTATTTATTTAATCAAGAGCTTGGTAATGATTAACATAAAAAAATTTTTCAAGTCGGCTCGTTGGTCTAGGGGTATGATTCTCGCTTAGGGTGCGAGAGGTCCCGGGTTCAAATCCCGGACGAGCCCAATTTTTTTTTAATTAATGCTACGACTATTAAAAATTGCTGAAATATATAACAAAATACTGAACAATTTTGTCATCTACAAAATTTTACTCGACCCATCACTTCATCTTCATGTAACATCTCCTGTTACATAAATACTAAGAATAACTCCTTTCACAAAAACTTGAGAAGTGAATTGCAGGTATTTCATACTTAATGATAATATTTTGAACGTTCAAACATACATATTCCTGCATTTTACAAACGCATTTTCAAAGACGATCTGCAAGAAAATTTTTAACAACGGTCTATCCGTTGAGAGAATATCTTTGCATTTACCATCGTTCAATTTCCTGCAAAAATTGTTATGTTTTTCAATTACAAATGACCCAACATACGTTGGGTACGACAAAAAATTAGTTTACAGACTCATCAATTGTTCCCCTCCACGGAAATCTTTAGTAAAAGGCGAAAGATTTATACGTGATTTGAAGGGAAACCAGAGTACCGAACCACTCGTTCGGCTGGCAGTTATATTATACCAGTAGCTACTTCACTAGCGAGAAGCCTCTCCCCCTGGCGTCAAGTTCGTGTACTAATTCGCGTTCATTCGTCGAAACGCTATATGCGTTATTGAATAGCATATACCGTTGTTTGACTTATTATTTTAAAATATTTTATATATTTATCTTTTTATATATTCCTATATATTTATTTTTATATTATATGTATATAAAACTTTATACATATATTCTAAATTTATTTAAGTAAATCATCCGATTCGATAATTCGTTCATAATACAGCGTTCAGTCGTATACATAATAATAAATACTACTTCACAAATTAAAATATTATTTACAAATGTTTTATACGAAATAGAAATATTATTGGAACAAGAACGAAAACATGTTTAATGTTTTCCTGTATGAAGAATATTTTTAATATTCTTCTACAGTACCCTTACTTTTTTATAATTATTTACCTGTATAACACCTCCTCCAAACCCTTCGTTACTGTGCAGAAAGTGTTTTGGTAATCCTAATAATTTTGCCATCCAATTCAATGTTATTACTTCTAGTTCAGTGCACGCAGGAGAAGCTATCCACGATAATCCTATAGAACCAATGGCAGCGCTTAGAATATCAGCTACAATCGAGGGATACGAGTTTCCCGTTGGATAGAATGCGTGGAAGTGTGGTGAATTCCAATGGGTCACCTGTAAAAAAAAACGATTCATTCGATAAAAAAGTTGTATTAAATATTTATATGATCGGATAACAATTATCGAAGAGAAAACGATAATTCCACAAGTAATGTCAAAGTTTCTTCTGCTTATTATTTATTATTTATTTTTTAATATCAATTCGCCATAAGTAAAATTTGCAAATTTCTCCAGAAATTTGGCAGACTGTATTTTATCTGTTGAAACAGTTTTATGTATGTGTTTCTTAAGATGCGTCACCACCAACTAACGAACCCGTTGACGAACACTGCTCGCGAACATGTTACAGCTGTTGGTGGATTCTTCGCGAATATGCTTCTAACGAGTTGAATAGTTTTCGAACGCGAAAAAATAAAATCGTGTCCCTCCGGATAACTCCAAGTACTTAGATTTACTGCACAAGGACCAACGGTAAAAGGTAGACAGTGCAAGCGAGACAAAATAGACTAAGTGATATAAAACAGTACAGAGTAGAGACATTAAGAATTACAGTAAGAACTCCTACAATTAGTACGAAGGTTAATAGAAATATTCCTCGTACGAACGTCTATAATCCAACTCTTTTTCCATTCTTTGATCCCAATTAATCTCGATAGGTCAACAGGCCATTTTGTAATGACGTAATAAGAAATATATTTTTCTTATACCGGTAATTGAATAGCGAGTGAAATTACAAAATTACGAAATCCTTTTCTTTAAGAGAGAGAAAAATTGCAGGTAATAAAATGTCTTACCCCTGGTAAAATATAACGCTCGACGTCTATAAGCACTTGTTGCCAATCTTCCGGTTTCTGTGGAGCTTCTTCCGGTAGCAGTTTAAAAAGATATCCTGGCTCCACATCCGCAAGGACATTTCTATCTCTTATGTTGTCCGTATAATTAGCCACGAAATCGATCATTGCCTTGCCAAAATCGAGGAACTCCTTGCTGTCCATTGTTGGCAAGAATTTACGAAAATTAGGACGTTCGGCTGATTATTTCTGTGTCTGTAAATAAAATAGGTAAATAAATAAGATGTTAAAAAGGATAAAAAGAGCAACGAAAAAAAGTTATTTGATAATGGAAATAGTATCGATAAAAATATTCGAAACATATTCTAAAAATAATTATATAATAAAAAATGATTGTAGACAAATTTATATTATTTTTCTCGAAGCATATAAAAGATTTGAATCGCATGTGCTGATTTGTATTACGGCTAAACATTGATATATTTTACTTTCATCTGAACCAATAATCCTTTCTAGCAGAAACTATTTGCACTAACGGATCCGATACGTTCGATGCATTCGCCACATTACCAATGAAACGTAACGCGTACGTTTTCATTTATCAGCACGTCACACACAAAACATTATTTTCTCTCCAAACGAGAAGAGCTAATTTACATTTCAACACATTAACGGTATATTTTTTTATTCCGAGTTAACAGGTACATGTGATTCACAAACTGAAATTCATTAAGGAAATATTCTCCATGACATTTTTATAATAATAAACAGGACACGTCATTACTTAAAACGATAATTAAAACAAAACACAATTATCCGCGATTCTTCACAAAGAACATCAAACTGAAATACATAAAATCCTGAAACTTGTTTGCTTTTGACATTCACAGATTCGAAATGATAATTTGTGAATAAGAAAGCACGAAACAAATACTCACATAACATTAGCACCGAATAACATACGAATTTCAAATTTCAAATCGAGATCGATCTTGATGATCGAATGGAATAACACGTGACTGAAAACTATGACACAGATATCGAATCGAGAATGGTCCACGAGTAACTGACTTTTCTTCAACCGCGCTGGATAACTTTAAATATCCACATATAGAAAACTTTCTCCTGCTTTCTCCATAATTATTCAAAAAAAAAAAAAAACTTAATCAGCAAGGAAACGGAAAAGATTCTATTTCAAGAAGCGTTTCGAAGAAATTCATGAAAGTATCGCAAATGGTTAAACAGATTGTCTAACGAGGTTCTAAATTATAGAATTCCTCGATGTTAACAGGTGACCTGTTAACGACACTTGTTACGCTAAACGCGGAAATCTAATACCATTATGAGCCATTATGCGTAAACAGTTGCATAATTGAAGCACGATTATGTTACAAATTAGATTTATGCAAATTATTTAAAGAAGAAGCTCAATAGTTGAGAAACTATTCATTGTTTATTATATGAAAGAAATAATTTTTTTTCTATTTATTACTTAACACTGTATAGTAACGCATACGCGTATTTGTTCGTGTTTACTGTATCTTCTGTTCTTTTACGTTATCAAGCTATCAATTTACACACAATTTCAGCTTATTACTTTAATTAAATGATCCCTATTATACAACAGTACAGGGAGAAAGTAGAGGCAAAACGATTACAAATGGCGCTGTCTAAGATGGTAATATATGCTCTTCCAGCTCTAATATTTCCACATACACTTTCTAAGATTTACTGCCACATAGTACTTATACAGTTATTGTGTTATACACGTGCGCGGTATTAATTTTCTGATCGCGTAATACGCGCCACGAACATCACATTATACGAACGTCTACTGTATAAAAATGATATAAAAGCATAAATTTAACATAAAAATATCATTACGAAATCGTAGTAACATCGTATTGTTATTTCTATACTCAGAGGTAGGATCACAATAGTTATTATTTTATTGAATGGATAAATCTATCACACCGTTGTGAGATCACACCGTTATTTCGGCTCGCCGAAATAACCTTTATTGCACGCGCTTAGAAAAACTAGGGATAAAAACAAGAAAGCATCTTAAGCCTATCGATTAAATCTATCGATTGTAACTAGGATTATCTTCTAGTTACTATTTCTTATAACTAACGCGTCTGCGTATGAGTGGCGAGCACGAACTCACGTTGTCATTTTCAACACGTTGTATGTATGTGAATAAATAATTAGATAGATAAATTCCTAAAATTTATGTAATAATATTGAAAATATTATGACGCTTTCGATTAAAATTATTTCATTAGTAGAGGCTGCTTAAATTTCTAATTAAAATAATTAATACGATGTACGATAATTCAGAATACACATTACGGGTAGCTCTGTAGAAACGATTTTGGTAGAAAAACAAATTTTAATATGGAAAAGGAGTATTTAACATTTAAAAACAACTGACGTTCTAATTTTGTTCACTGATGAAATATAAGAAATCGTCTCTAAATACTCTTACCTACTTTTAATAAACAAAAAGAAGCTGTAAAAATTTTAAACATAAAAAGAATGTCCTTGAAATAATCCAGAACACACGGAAGAATATAAAATCAAAGCATCCAAGCATAACGGCCTTCGTTTCATCAAAGAAAATTATATCGGTGGAGAAAGGTGTTAAAAATAAAAAACGAATAAATAATAATCATTCAGATCGCTGTTATCACATTTTCGAATTTTATATTAGCTGTCTAAATAGTACTTATCTTGTAAAT
Organism: Bombus impatiens; assembly: GCF_000188095.3. Classification (NCBI taxonomy): domain Eukaryota; kingdom Metazoa; phylum Arthropoda; class Insecta; order Hymenoptera; family Apidae; genus Bombus; species Bombus impatiens. Next base: position 1,408,702 of record NT_177059.1, on the reverse strand, counting down.
TTGAAAAATATGTTGTATTTCGTATAATTGTTGCTATAATGTTGACGTCATTTTACGTTAAAAAATGATATAATTTGAAACATACGAAACGAGTTACAAAATAATAACAGATGTAACAGATGTAACAGTAACAAAATAATAAAAGAATAACAGATATTCGGCGAAGTAACTAAAACTAATTATTTTCTCACTTTTACGTATCTTCATAAATTTTAATTCGTTGGCAATTGTAATTTATTAATTTACCATAAAAGATAAGTTCGCATCTCGTTATATTTCTATTTGTACGATTCAATTAATCATTCCAAGTAGACTTTTATCGCATTCCCTACTTAAAAAATAAGGTATTTAACTATCAACTATTTTTAAATGTTAAAAATTAATCAAAGAGCGCAATTTATGCAATCAATTGACTTACATTTAAGATTCGCTACAGATCGATCACTCCACTATGGTAATGTTTATGATTTACGATAGAATTGAAATAACATCGTATCAACCATCATTTTCTTAATGAATTAATACACAGAACGATCGATAAATCGTACGACTGACCAGTAACGTTCAATAAATCCGTGAATTCATGAACATGAAATTAAGGTTAACAAGATAAAAATTGAATCATTGAATAAAAATAAGTTTACTTACTTAAAAGCGAAGTTAATTTACAATTTGGGCGAAGAGAAAGCAGACTTAAAATTTTTGAGACAAGTTTTACCTACGACGAGTATATAGCCCACTGACTGTAATAATAGAGCCATCCCCTTTATATAGCTTCGGCTACCTAAGACCATTTCCCATTTACCGATTATAACGGTGTTTAAATGGCCGGCGTTTCTGTGTATACTATCAACTAAATCGATTTTGAATGCTGCGGCCAACCTTGGTAGATTACGACAATACATAAAAGGCAAAGGCGATTTTTCCATTCATTTCCTGCATATCTTAGATTCTATTTGCATCGCCTTACGTATATAATCGTATGTAATTTTTATGCGAAACAATACCACTCATGATACAACAATAATTAAAATTCAGGATATTTCCATGAGTTTTAACGACATACAGTATGATTTCTGTGGATTTTGTGATGGGGGCACCTGTATATTAACACATAAATTATACATAATTTAATAATAAAATAGCCAAAATAACTTTTGGTTACTTTAAGCAATAATTAAGGATTACATTAAAAGAGACGAGCAAGGTTCGTAATAAATTTGTATTCGTTGCAATATTTCTTTCTTTACATATGCATGATCTTTGCATCATTATAACTGGGCTATAGAAATGAGGGACTTATTTGAACTAGCCTTGTAAGCTATCTTACACGTGAGCAGATAATGGCTAAAAACTTCTAGCTGTTACATTTCTAACTAGAACAATTTACAACGTATCTTCGATTACTTCAGGCTGCTGTCGTATTACGTGTTGCTCTTTTTCGTCAACATTTCGTAAATATTACAGACCTGACCAAATGGAATGGAATAAAAAATATCGATAAATTAATAATTTCATATCAATGCTTCAAACTTGGTTATATTTTATAATCCATAACGATATTTACACGTGGATAATATAACACAACGTGTGAATAATGCAATGAATGAAATCAATCTGTTAATCCTGTTTCACAAATAGTCCATTGAGATTTAGCTGCCAACTGACTGGTGCTTCTTTGTCTACATGTATAATCCAGCCAAGGGAAAAGTAAAATTGCTTAAAATTACTAATGTAACCACAATTAATACATTTATAATTTAACTTCATATTTTGTTGTGCATTCCACATGAGTTGAACTCTCCATTCATTGACTAAAAAGAATAACGGTTAAATGGAATATTATACCATTAAATCTGTAATTATCAACCCTATGAGTAATTAAGAAAAGAACAAAAAAAGATTTACCTTGGGCTCGTCCGGGATTTGAACCCGGGACCTCTCGCACCCGAAGCGAGAATCATACCCCTAGACCAACGAGCCGACTTGAAAAATTTTTTTATGTTAATCATTACCAAGCTCTTGATTAAATAAATAAAGTGTAATCATTAACACGTTATTAAAAACAAGAAACATCAAGTCATCGTATTTTCAGAAAGTTTCACTTGTTTGGAAACAACGGAAAGTGAGAATCTTGTGAATGTTTTTGCCTCGTATCTTATATCCCAACCATTTAGCTCGTCGCGTTTGTTTTTCTAACACCTGGAAGTGTTATCACAGCGAACAACGGAGAATGGTAATTTCTTATTCTTTCATATTCGCCGTTAACTTTTCTGTACATCAGCCGTTTAAATAGCTTAGACTTGTGCATGTTCCGGAAAATTCAAGGAAACCAATGGAACAAGAGCACACAGAGATAGAAATCGACGAGCCGA
>NT_177059.1:1378301-1406310 GCF_000188095.3 Bombus impatiens | reverse complement strand
TCGCGTCATTGTTAATCACAGTTGATCGGCGAAAAATTCAGAAAAGTCAGCATAGTCGACTCTGTTCAGGATTTGGAGTGGCCGTCCGTTTATGATTCGGACAGCACCTTTGCCTTTGTTGTTCAAAAGTCCTTTCCTATCTCCCAAGTGATACTTAACCTCGTTAAGAGGTTATAATCACCCCAAGTGTCCGATGGGTCAAGTCAAAGGAAATAGTTATAAGGAAAGTTAGTATATAAAGACCAGACTAAGTTTCTGGAAGCAATATCAACAAAATCTTACAATAGTCTTCATCAAAACGTCAAACTCTTCGTATATACTAAAAGGTGCAAATAAATAATCATACTACCCGGTATATTTAATTTACCTCCACCTTGAGCGTTAATTTCGTTCAAGGTTCGCGATATCAATCGATCGGTTGCAACCTGACTGATCGGCACTTAGTTGAGAATTCGCAACAGACTTCACTTTTTAACAATCGGCAGCATGAGTCGCGCTCGAGTCATCGCTGCTTTCCGTTTCATGTTCCGCGCTCGATTTATGCGTGATCCTGTCGCGATCTCGCATCACGATTTAATCCGCGTGTAAGTAGGTAGTACTTTGAGTTTTTTATTTTATTGAGAATTATTAATATTCTGCTTAAACTGCGATATTTTATAATTTATTTCATAATATGCACGTATATTATTATTAACGCGTACTTGTTTATCGTTAAAACATAATGTTAAAAAGGTTTGTCAAAACAGAAGGTTAAAGCTATTTTCCACCCAATGTTATCATTGTATATATATTTCTATGATATACAGTGTTAAGTTAAACTATGAAAATTACGTTTGAATTATGCTTTAACAGTAACCGAATGCAAGTTGACCTATAATTTAGACAACGTAAATGTGGCTTTTCGTTTCATGGTATTCATACTAAGTACGTATTTTTTTACTAAGAATTTACTTGCATAACGCCGATAGTTAAGAAACAATGATATGACCATGAATATGTGTGGTGATTGTCACGGCCAACATGTTTAATTGTATCACTACCATGAACCAGAACTGTTTTATGTTTCTTATACAAATTCTAACTTGAACATGTTTTAATAAAAGAAAAAGTTAGCATTCCTTTATCTAGAAACATACAAAAATTAAATTTGATGTGAAATGTAACATTTTTACAGTCCATAATAAACATTTTAATACTATTGCAATAATATTGATTTAGATCGTTCAATATATGCATTTTATGCATTATTATGCGTTTTGTAATGTGAAATAAGTAAAAACTTCATATCATATAAAAATAAACGAATATAAAAATATAAGATAAAAATGTCGTAAAATACCGGGGGCGTAGCTCAGATGGTAGAGCGCTCGCTTAGCATGCGAGAGGTACCGGGATCGATACCCGGCGCCTCCAAATCGGAATATATTTTTTTAAATAAATTTTATAATTTTACATAATAAAATTTAAAATTTTATTTCATCCTTAAATAGTACTATCATTAATTAAATACGGAATAGACGTGAGATTATATGAAATTTCGCATCTCGCATCCTGAAATACCGACCTCGAAAAGGATCAGAGCTTTTATTACGTCCACTACAATTTACAACGTTATGTTTATTGCAATTAGTTCGTTTGAACGTGCTCCGTTTATTCAAACAATATCTTAGTTATTGCCATGTTAATGCTCAATTAAACAAACTTCTGGTCATTACTATGGTCATTGCTATCACCATTATTATGGTACATTTACACTAGGCGAACGGATGCTCGTTTATTCTCCATTCTAGTATAAATAAAAAATGAAAGTGGAAACGTATATCTGCTCGTGTCTCCACGATATACACGTAAGAAAGTGAGAACGAATGCTTCAAAAGCGCTTCTGTTGTTTTCATTGCAAAGAGTGAGCGAATGATTTCATGGCCTGTTGTAAATGTTTCGTTAATTTTAAACGACAAAAGGAAATCGATGGACGAGGGATCTCGTCCGTGGTTCTATTTGTACTAAATGTGAAGATAACTTTTTCTTAACATACGGGTATAATTAAACTTTTTAAGCTTTTTGAACTTAATAACTACAGTTTTCAAATTTTGATTTTTAAACAATAGGAATACGTACACATATACATGTACTCGATAACATGTTATAAATCATAAAGAGCGTAATGAGACCTTTAAATGATCGGTATTACAGGAGATGTGTCACGGTGTTCCGTAAACCACAAATGACTCGAGTTATCGAGTTATCTGTGGAGCTATCGAGACGTGGAATCTTTTCGATAGTGTGTTGAGTGGTTTAACGAACCGTCATAGAGGGCAGAGTAGACGAGAATTGGCGTCTTCTTCCCTTTTATCTTAAAATATTGATAAAATACATAAACGTTATATATTCAAGGTTGGTAATTCTTTAATTTCAGTAGTTATTATTTATCCTTAATTAATAAAATTAGATTACTAAATCGCGTTAGTTTTGGTACAAAATACATAATACATATTGTTTAAAAAATTATTAATCGATAGGTTGACAAATTTATAACCTCATAAAAATAGTATAATTGCTTAAAATTCCAATTTCTTTTAATAATAATATTAATTTATGACTTTTTCAAATGTAATTCATTTTTTGTGGTAAAGACTGTATTCCCTTTATTTCTTTCGTTTGTTGCTATACCCTCGTACATGTTATCGTCCTTCTTAGTTAGTTACTACTTTATATATCGTGTTCCGCAAAACAACGCGTAGAAATAGGCGAAACAAACTTTCCCGCGCAATATGTTTCGCGCCACAGAGTACCGAACTAACAAAGTCGAAAATTTTTTGCGTATATGTAAATCAACATCCATTCTTTCCATATAAAATAGTACGTATTTTTTCTGTAGGAAATTTTAGACTTTAATTTCAACAAATATGTTCTACAAAGGAAATTTATATGAAGACATTTCGATGTAATAGGATTGAATTAAACAGCAAGTTGTTTACGTCATGGTCAACTTTAAATAAGTAGAGATTTGAAACCTATCAATCGAATATCATTGACATGGTTGCTTCCGAATAACTTTTTCATCAAAATTTTCAAATACCTAATATAATATCTAGATAATCGAATTACTTTATCTTCTACATTCATCTTGTTTATATCTTATAATTAAATCTTACTACTTCAGGTACATTCGACCTAAGCCAAATAGTATTGTACTTTCAATACTATACATATTAATTTCAATGTTTCGTATTCGAAAAATTACAAAATGTCTCATAGGATAATTAGTATTAAGTACAATAGCGTATAGGGATATGGTATCACGGTATGATATTTCCCATGATATATAATCCCTTTTATTACACAAAGATACAGTTGTAACAAATTTTCAGCTTATTATCCGTAGCTAAAATAAGCAAATAGCATAACTAAGAAATTCAATTTGGAATTTGGATTACAAGATTCTCAATGAAATTCGAATGAATTGATAATCGGAAGATTGTACGTGGAAGGTAATTGTTTTGTGGATTAACTCATAACCACACGAGAAGAATTTCTATAGCCAATCGGAATACTACAATGAACATTTACCGCACAAGGACTGAACAGTGAAAGCATGCAAAATAACGTAGAATTATTTTAATGAGAATCAGTGTCAGGAAACTGTTTATTAGCGAAAAAGAATCTTAAAAGAATCATAGTTGAGAATTTGTACGAAGAAATTAATACAAACTGAATTATAGAAGATGGAAAGAAAATGTTGTTTTATGATAAATACAAATATGATTTAGGTATTATATATTACATAATATAGGTTAAGAGAATAACGAACACCGTATAACAATATCACTATATATATAAAATTTCAATAGTTAAAAATATCGAAACAAGTTTCCCGGAAATGATTTTCGGCATTCTCATCACTATTCATTATGAAGATATATGTATGTAGATATAGATATAAGGAAGAAGGCGTTGTTGTAGATTGCAGAAAATATATTGCTTTTCAACTTGATAATAAATAATTGTAACATACACAGGTATCTAACGCAATGGTGATAAGACACAAGAAACGTACAAGCGTTATCGCATCCAGTTTAATCAGCTGTTTTAAGTGGTGAATTCATGGTGAATTGAAGCGATGAAACTGATGAAACCCCTTATGAGCTAATGAGTATCGTATATCTTTCGTATTCGAAAATTATATATAAATAATTCCGCATCCAACAATTGTTATGAAGCACGTTTTGTAGGTTCCTAACCTATAACGAGGATTTTCTTCAGAAGAGATATTGATTTATAATGGCAAAGGAAATAACGATAAATTTTGAAGCCCACGAAGCCTTCGGCGGACCGACAGGCTTCGTGATACCTCTTATAAATCGTTGATTACAAATGATCTGTTCGAACCATTTCTTGCTCGGAGTAGCGAAGACATCGCTTTCCCATAAATTCCGAATTGAAATTAAGTATCGGACGAAGAACAATTTGACAAACTTTCACGAGTGTTACCGAGAATATCGAGTAGTCTGCTAACCAGATATTCATTTCCGAATATCAAATTCTCCAGCTTAGTTGGGGATAAGAAGAACCAAATGGTCTGAAAAATTCTTCCATCTCTGTCGAAAATATTTTATTGTCAAATAAAAAGATCGGTCGCCAAATGTACATTGGTCCATCTAATTTTTCATTTTGTTCTAGTACGTTGGGCTTCTTCTAGGAATCTGTCGGAAAAGAGAATAAAGACTACCTTTAGACACCTACAATGTTTTTCATTTCTCTGAAATCTGATCTCGAGCGATATCTTCTTTTCCCATAGCCCGGTTCGATTTGTTAAAGCCCATCGATAGCTCGCGGAACCATCGTTGTCCAACGGACGTCCGGGATTAATGTTCGGCGGACCGACAGGCTCGCGTGTCGCGTGTTTGAACGAGCGCGTGAAAAAGCGTGACGAACGATGTATACGTGCGCGGCGTGGCTGCATCATGCGGCCGCGTCTTGCAACAGGCAACAGGCCACGCATGCAGATGAACTCGCGGGCCACGTCGATACTCTAGCAGCAGGGGTTCCGTCGATTGAAAAAGGGACAGCCGATAACAGCGCGAAGGGTAGATGAAATGGGGGTTCGTTTACCCCTGGAAGAGTCACCCTGTCCTCATCGATCCTCATCCTCCGCCTTCTCCACAGGCGTCTCCTCTTTTACTCCCTGCTACACTCCCTCTCTCGCACCATCGCTGCTACACCATCCTCGCGCGTAGCGCCTCATTCTATTTCTACTTCCATCCCTGTTCTCTCCCTACCGTACACTCGACGGTATCGTCTCTGTCTCGCTGCTTCCTCGCCACCGTGCGATACTCTCTCTCGTCCCACCGTTTCTCCGCGTGTCTCTCTGTTGCGCTTGGCCCGGCACTCCCGTTAGCGTCGCGAAGAAATTCACTTTCGCGAAAAAAAAGCCCGCGAAAAATCGATGCTAGCCGCCTATTGGCCGCGTGGCCGGTGGATCGTAGCTGCATTGGCGCTCGCGGCCTCGCAGGCGTGGCTTAAAGATGAGCTCTCGCTATGTCATCGTTTATATTGATCCTATAGTCGGGCAAGCCGGTGTGGAGAACACGAACGGTGCGTGGTGTGTGGCGTGGGTGTGCACACCGACGTCAATCCGCACTAGAACACGCTCATCCCACGCGAGCTGGCCCGTACACGCGCGGCCAAGCACACGTCCAACAGACGCGCGTTCCATTTCCGTTTCCACGCTCACCTGTCCGCGGAACGTCGCGCCACCAACTTATGCCGCGTTTCTACGCACCGAGAAAACAGTTTGACATAGAGGGGGCCGCGCAAGAATGCTCGGCCGTGCCTGTACTCGAAGATCTTTCTTTGAAAGGAACTGCAGGTGTTGCATCACCGACGAACGCGATTTTCGTTTAGAGAAGGCTGCGCGCTTTGAGTTTAAAACGCACTCTCGCGTATACGAACTGGCACGGCTATACGAGACGCTTCGAGTGTTTGTACGCTTAAGAAATATTGTTTTTAAATAGAGCGACGTGCCAAGATAGACTATGAAAGATTGTGTTTATGTTATGCAAGTTTGTTGCATGTACGCGCATAAATATTCATCAATTTCTCCTGTAGTCTACTTTTTGGCGAAGAAAATTCTTTTACAGAAAGCGTATAATTTATTTTCTTCGCGCTACTAATTTCCAGCACATTGACGTTCGTTATATTTCAGTCTAAATACGAAAATCGAAGTTTGTGTTTCGTAGTGTTTCATAGATTAATTTGCTTATAGAAGTTGAAAATTTAATACAGATATGGAGAAAGAAACGTTCCAAATTATAGAACCCTTCTTGGAAAATCTGTCACGAGTTCGCCTAATTACCAGTCAAATTATTATATATATGTATATATATCGAAGTTATTACAAATTTTAGTTTTATCGAAGCATCGTATGCATATGCTTTTATGTGCATATATGTACGTACGTAGATAGCGTGGAAGTAAACCTCGGATAATACTTTCTGTCGATACCTGAATCTTTCATTCACTGGTAAATTATCGAATCGGGGAATTCCGAGGTCTATAGTTGCGAAGAATGCATTGGGGAGTTTGTGATTAATTTATCTACTGGGAACTCTCTTCATTATGAATGGCATATATGTATGTATATTTGGGTTAATGGTGCCAGCTGGTTTGAAGCCAGAATAGTCTTCGAGGTGGGTAGGTGGTAAGAAGTAAAGCTCGAATCTTCATATACATAAGTTCTTCTTCATTTTATATGACAGACAGCTTGCCTTCTCGGTTCTACTGAAACATTTGAATATTAGAAAAACGTAAAAAGTTGGAAAATTCTCTTTCGGTGATATTCAATGAATTTATCTTTCCATCTTCTAATTCGGAATTTTTATCATTTAGATATTATAACAAAGAAGATCATAATGTTTTCCTTTTGTTAGGGAAATAAGGAAATTGGAATACTTTTCTGCAATTAAAACATCGTCTTTCCAATATTTTGATTTGGTCACTTTTAAAGTATGAACTGACAAATATTGTATCATTTTAAATATATCCATAAATGACACGGTTTACTAGCAAACTAATGCACGTTATAGGTCGTAAAGTTAAAATATAGAGTACGAAATCTATGTATATCGTTTAAATAAGCGAGGTAACGATATGGTAATGATATTAATAATATATCGTTCGTACAGCATACGGTTATGATGTACCACTATAATCCATACCATTCACATAACTGAATTGCATTAGTAATTTCACTATCAATATTCAAATAATCCTGATGTCAACATAATATGAATAAACTGATCACTAAAACAATCATTTTCTAAATACGAAATGATACAAGAGATAAAAAAATATGTATATAAGTATGTACACATAAAGACGAAAGAAAGCAAAACATTAAAGAAATACTAATGTTTACTTAGATGGTTCACATAAACTATCGTTGTTCGTTCAAGATGTAAAATTCAGAGAGGCGTTTTAAACTTCGCAAAGAAATCTGCGCGAGTCAATCAATGACATTATAAGAACGACGTAGCATAATGACGCTATTCACGGAAGCAGTACGATCATGATATGTGAAATGAAAATGAGCTAACGTTGTACATCTAATGCCAAGTTGATAGCGGCGTAAGTAGTAATTTTTGTCTTTGACACAAAACTAAAAAAAGATAGAAGCAGTCGATAATGTACAGCTGGTACACGTATCAAACTTGAGATGTGTTGAGTTATACCACTATAATACAAAACAGCGATATACAAAACGTACATCCGGAAAGTGAACTTTGAGATAAATTTTTCAAATTTCTCACTAACGCGAACAAATCGAACGTTTAACCCTTTGCACTTGGCTGTCCCTTCCGAGGGGACATCGTAAATCTGACGAAACGAATCAGATGTGCCAAAGAGGACACAAAGATGTTACCGGTGATTGCATAATGCGAAATTACGCAAGCCTAAAATTTTGTTAAAATATACGTTTCCTTGTCGTTTTCCCTTCGCATCGCAAGAAGAGGCAAATAAAGAAATGAAAAATATGCTCAGATATACGTAAGAGAATATTAGCTGGCGGATACGTAAGCCCTCACTGTGGTGTCGTCTCGACACTTCTTTGTAACAGACGATAGCTATAAAGAGCGGTTCTCTTCCCGAAAATTGGCCATAACTTTTATGCTGTATGCTGTGACGTAATACTTGGTTATCCGAAATGCACAAGCTGGTTACTGTAGCATTATAAAAAGAATAGATTCCGAAGATGATGACAGACAGTGTTGAAAAATCGAACGAAACACATCGGATACAATTTTCTTACTTTCTACTTAAAAAAGAAAAAAAAAAGGAGCGAATATAATTTGGTTTTTCACAAATTTCGTACGAAGTGCGTTCGAGTTGCTGATAGATGATCAAAGAAAAGTCACCGAGTGTCAGAGGAATAAATACAGTGCATAATTAATTTCGAAACTCTAAAAGATAAAGAGACGGGATGGCAAAAGCTGGGTGTGAGTTATATCGTGACCATTTTGATGGATTAATTCGCGAACCGAATGGAAAGCTGCGAAGACTAACATCGACGTATTGCGTTCGTTTCATATTTTTTTTTTTTTTTTAAGGGTCAGAGGGCGAGTCGGCGAAAACATATTACAAAACGACTTACCCAACTGTCTATTGATCTCATGTCTTTGATTATTGTTTCCTAATAATGGCAGTCTCTTTACTGTAGTCGAATAGCAGAATACCGTATCATTTGCACTCACTGTTTGAGAGTATTCCGAAAACGCATAAATGCTCACAATCCGTCTTAATTAATAGTTTTCGAATGTGTACGAACTTTATTCACTTTTTGAGTTTTAATTAAAAAAAAGGGGGGGGACTTAAAATAATAACATTCGGATAGGAATGATCATTCAAAAAATTGTTTGTCCGTTTCTATGATTTTCGATTAATTTTCAAATTATCTATCGATATCGGCTCGATATAGAAAAATCTGGACTAATTCTCGTTTTTGTAGTTTAGTATCGTTTGTTATGGGTCCGATGTATCGACAAAATTATTATAGAATGATGTTTACGAAGCAAAATTTAAATTCCGAAGGAAAGCGTCATAAAATAAATATTTATATATCCGTAATTATCAAACGCATATCTCGTACTATAAAATAAAAATATAAAAAAAATATAAAAATACAGACATGTAAACATAAACAATATGAGTTAGAATTTAGAATGTAAAACATAATTTACATACAATTAAGAGTTATAAGACATAAATATAAACGTCGTATATTATTTTATATATGACTTGATGAAAAACGTGAATCTATGATTACGATGTACATACGTTACTCTAAAGATGTAGAAAATAGGGAAAAAATTAATTTTCTTATCTTCTTAACGAAAGAAAAGAGATTACAATTTTCTATTAGATATCAGATTCATTTGACAAACGTTAAATCGAGCAAGGAACTGCGAAAGAACGTAAACAAGTTATCCGCGTCAAGTTGGTGCCTTTGAAATGCGTTGGCGTCGCAAGAAGTCCCTTTTGAGGGATCCCGTGCCCTTATGGGGCCCTATACACATCGATTCCCGGCCATGTGTGCCTTAGTCACGGTGGCATATGGCTAAGTCATGAAGCCACTAGGTGGTCCTCAGTATATTACTCTACCTGTCGACATCCCTGCCTTACGGGGGGTTGAGCTCATGGCTATTTGTATGACAACAAGAGCTGGTTTTCGACTGCCCTATGTCAGTCATCGATGACCTACGATTATCGTAAAGTCTATTCTTCCTATTACCTGCGATCTCGTTCATTTCCGTTTAATAATCACTCTAAACAAATTATAAACTTATTTTGTCATTGGACATTTAAAGAAATTACAAAGCAATTCTTTGGATAATTAAATCATTTTAAATTTAGAGAGTTAATAGAAATTAGAGGTCAAAAGTGAGAAAGACACGTGTATTTTTTGAAATGTAAATGATCGATTATATCTCTCGATTGAATTTTAAGTTTAATTCTTTTAATTCCAAAGTACGTACAATTATACGCAAAAATAAAAATATTTACAATGTGATTAAATAATCATAATACAGCGATACCAAATGTAGTGTTTCTTTCTTAATTTTGTAATGGAACTTAATGTCGATGTGTACGTTTGTTATATTTATTTACATGTACGTATCAATTACAATTTTCTGTAGTATTATGTTTATTATTAAATTTACTTGTTAAATTATATTGTATATTATAGTAGAGGAAAAGAAACATCATTAAAGCACTTCTCAACTGGGGGTATAGCTCAGTGGTAGAGCATTCGACTGCAGATCGAGAGGTCCCCGGTTCAAACCCGGGTGCCCCCTACCTTTATTTTTTTCCTTACATACATTTTAATTTTTCGCAATTAATAATTTTAACTTGATTAGAATTTTTATTACAATATTTACTCTGTGTCTTATAAATATTAATCGCGCGCAAATATTAGCCAAATGAGTATAATAAAAACGATTGAATGAAAAATAATTTATATATAATGTATTATGTATTATATACGAAATATATAAATAATAATAACAACTAGAAATAAGGTAAACTTTAATGCTTACAACATAATTATATATATATGTATTCATAAGAGGCGAAAATATAAAGCATGTCTTTGAAACAGCACCAGAGAGTAAACGCGAGGCAATGTATTTTAATGGGATGCGTAACCATAACCACGAGAGAAGGGTCGTCGATCAATCTAGGAGACTTTTAGCCGCACGAGACGAATGTTTGGGGTGAGAACCACCTGCTCCAACGCTAAACGTTAAATCCATAAGATGCTGAAAATATTCGACGAAATCCGTGAAATGCCCGCAGTGCTCCGGATGATCAGGCCAATTGGCCAGTTGCCAAATGAAATGTATATCCGACATAAGTCTGCCCATTTGACCCGTTTGTCGTATTTACGTTCGTACGTTCTCCTATATTGCTTTACATGCTTTTCACTATTACCAGTACTATACATACGTACATATGTATCGATATTCGTATAATTCTACGGTATATACATGGTATATAGGTATATAGTACAGTAATATATTATGACGCGTATCTTTAAAATATAGAATAATAATAGAAAAAAAATCTATACACGAGAGATGATGATATACAGTATACAGTCGGCTTATATTGTATTAATTTAACTTTGAAACAGTAATAAATAGTTGGAAAATGTTTCTGTATCTACGATAAATTTAAGTATATCAAAATATACAAACTGCGCATAATGTATAAAAATATATAATATATTTATTCCATTGAAAATAATACTTGATTCTGTAACATTTTACTTTGCCTTTTGATATTCCTTTCCATTTCTAATCATCTTGCGCGTACGACATTCTGCACGCAGTAGATATCTATAATACAGAATTTAATATAAAATGTTATCGATATTCCACTCTCAATTCAATAGCAATAATCCAAAAATCAGATTGAACACGATCGAAAATGATTTTAAAGAAGTGTGTTAAATCGTAGGAAGGTTAAAATCGCAGATAAAGACACATCGTTGGTATAGTATATATTTACGTAATTACATTTCCTGGACACTTAAAACTTAAAACGTAGATATATAAACTTCGACATTTTTAACACAGGAAACTTATGTTATATGGTATTTTGTTGCGTACACGATTAGAGATACAAGCAACCAGTGCATAATTTTTCTCTTCCATATTACCTATTCTTATGTGTCTGTTAATTAAAATCCAATATACGCGGTATAATATTATTTGTTAGGGAATGGATCGGATAAATATGGATTTACGCAAAAATATTTCTTAATACGCTATTTTTTATTCAATGTTGGTTATACAATACGAGTTGTACAGATATCGCGAGTTTCTTAATATTACAACACAACTCGTACAATTCGATAAGTTAAATAATCAGCATGAATGGCTTCGATGAGTGGCGTTAATCTTAGATAAGTAACGTAAATCATTATCACGAACAGTTATCTTACGATCAAAATACTATCGAAACAAATACTTTTAATATAAGAAAAATTTGTTGAACACGTAGAAAATGCAAAATTTCAAGCAGCGTGTTAAACCGAAATCTAAAACTTGTATTTAATTGCACGTGCATATCTTCGCTTCGCTTCGTTTCGCTCATCTTCGGAATTTCGGATTGTCGATATCGAGTAAAAGTTTATTCACAGATCGTTAAATAACAAACGTGTTTTTTTCTCAATTTTTCTGATAACGTATGATAAAAAAATATATATTACTTGAAAGCTAGGAATACTCAGAAATAATAATATCTTATCGAGATGCGAAATTTTCGTGATATTTTCAAACTCTATTAACTTACGACTCGCTTGAAGGTGAGCTACTTTATTTCTTTTCTTCGTCGATGTATCTCGGCTATCGTTGCTACGTATACGCGATTCTGCGTAAGTCAAATGACAGATGGGACCGTGCTAATCCACCATTATCGTCGTCAATAATCGGCCCCGTGTTGAATACAATTCTATCGATTCACGAGACTTAGGGATCCACCCCGTAACAGAGTTGGTTCACTCGTTCGTGAGCAGTCGCGTGAATCACTGTAGGTCGATCTAGCTGTTCTATATAATCTAACGAGCTATGCGTTGAAAAAGAAGCATTGATTCGTGTAATTTCATGATCAGATATCGCTGGTTGTTTTTAATCGAGTTGCTTGTCGTTCTTATTTCGCTTTAGGCTCTGAACAGCTATGGGACAAGGTATTTTTCGACGATATTATTCGTGGGCAATGCTTGGAAATTCTAAATCAAGAAGATTATTAAATACAAAGAACAATTATTAATATTTCCGCCTGTATTTATTTGCAAATTCGCAACCCTTGTACGGTCGGATAGCAACGTGAAAGACGAATGCAAACAGTGGCTTACCACGTGCGATAGGTTCAAAGAGCAGGATCCTTGCTTCAATCACTGGAAAGGCGGTAACAAAGGGTCTTCGTCCCTAAGGGGTTTCTGCGTTTTGTCCTCGGAGGATTGTCAGTCTCACCCCAGCCAATATTCAAGGTCTAAGCGTTTAAATTATTCATAAACAGTCGAGTGATTTGTAGAATATAACTTACTATTACGTGTTGTAACGTCACCGCTATATTCGATCTCGTTTCGACCACTTAAGATCCAACGTTTTGCCGTGCACTCTAAAAAATAGTTGGAAATGTATTATACTTCTAACGAATCGATTCGAACAATCTTTCCAATCTTATTTCATTTTTTAACCACTTTCTATGCAAAGTAAATTTGATTCTTCGGTTTGTCGATTAGCTCTCTCTAATAGGAGAATGAATGAATAAAAACGTTTATTTCGTGGTAATTTAAAAATTAATAACGCGAGGAAATTTATAATTGCAAAATCAAAATATCGAATTTCTATGAAAAATTACGTACCGACCATTCCGATTGCTTCGATAGTACTATCGAAGAGAAATTGATCGTGTCGATGAAACCGTTTCTATTCTAACGACGTTACTAACAATCAAAGCTATAATCTCGAACTCTATTCTAAAGAAATATAAAATTGGAAAAGTTTATCTGTAGTGGGATTATTAAAATCAGTAATGATCGACTTCTTAACCTCTCGATATAAGAGAAAATTAGGTTTGTGTCGAGAGAATTATAGACGACGCTAATTTAATTTTCCCTCGTTTCCTTACTGTTCGCGAAAGTCTCTTTGTACAGAGGGAATCCAAGATGGGAACCAATTCAGGATTCTGCTGACCAGAGGTAACGAAAGAGAAAAGTTTCTCGAAAGCAAAAGGAATAAAACGACGTAAAAGTTTGTGGACCAACGTTTCTGAATTGCTGAATGTCAGCGTTGCACAAATACCAATCGTCGTTAAATTTTTACGTAATTTCTATTATACAAACGATCTTCTAATTTCATCGACGTCGAAATTATTTTTCTTAAAAACCTCTTAAAATATACATTGCATAAAAAATGTTTAACGACGTTATTAATTAAAATGTCCCTTGGTTCGGCGTGAATCGATACATTGCTCTTTTCTGGTAACCCATTTTTCGCAAGGAGAACCTATATACAGGCTATATATGTGACATTCTATCAGTTAAGCCACCCCACGTTGTCTGCTGATCTAATTTAATTGACACCCTAATAGCGAGCCTGCACGACTGCTAAAGTTCCGGGTACAGTGCTCGAGCGTTCGAGGAGAAGGATGAAAATATAAGGGTGGTTAGCTGGGAGACGCATGGGGCGAAGACAATTGAATTTCATGGGGGTTTGGCCGCTTAACCAGCTAATTGGTTTGTTCATGTTACTGCAAGTACATAACTCATCCTCTATCGGATCGTATTCGAGGTCTGACTACATTCTATATCCTTTATTTATTTTTTTCTATAATTTCTTTTCTTTGCAATGGAATCAGAAGATATAAAACTCTGATTTTACAGCGGATAGATGCAGTAGAATAATATTTGCAAGAGAATATCCTTCGGCCTACGTTGTAAAGCGTCTTAGCCAAGTTTAAAATTGCACGTACGAAGTAAATTTTTATTGCCAATCTTGAACAACTTTCTGTCCTTTTCTTTCCTAAGGAAATTTTCCATACTCTTAGTAGATTGTTCTTCTACATTTTACAGATCAGACTATCCTACGAAACTTAACATTTGTACAGAGACGAAATTCCATATTGTATTCGTAGCGTGATACGTAATGTTTAAATAACTCTTTTTATTTAGTAAATAGACAGATACTTTAATAGAATATTCCATATATAATCGCATATTACATATATATTCTGGAAATTTCTACATCTTGAAATTTTCCCAGTTCCCAATACATTCGCAGTTTAGTAGATAATAAATAAAGCATAGTAATAGAACTTGACATTGTGTTTCGCGATAAGTTATTCGAATGTGATCGTATTTCTCGCGGCTAATATTTGTAAGATTTAAGCATAAGTTATAAATACGAAGAGCGAAATATAAATAGAAATTGTAAATTACGCGAATCGGGCTTTACTATGTTTTCGCAGAGAGAAGTACATAAATGAATTCCTCGCCGCTATTCCAGCCAGGCAAGCCACTAAGAAGAGAAAACTGTGCCCCTTTACGGCACTTTCATGAAGTGAATATTTAACTTTACGTCTTGCGGGTTAAAAATGCTGACCCGCCGGCAGAGGTTTAAAAAGTTGGCGAAGTACCGAGATAAAAGATAACGGCTGATAAAACTTGCTCAAAGTTCCGCGACAGACTTTGTGGCACTCGCGTTAGGCACGTCGAAATTACATCGTATTCTTTCAATTAAAAAGTTCTCGTCGCCTTTTTATAAGCAATCATCGACGGTTCCCCCTAAAATTTCCTCTGGCAAATACGCTTTTATAGAAAACTTGTCGTTTTCATCTACGAACGAAAGAAATTTATCGCTTAAATATAAAATTTAATAAATACATGGTTACTATACAATTACACAGTGAACGGTGTTCTACCAATTAATCGATTTTCGTCGTTTTTTTTTACAACTAACAGTCGGTGGTTTCTTCTCAAATTTCTTACGATTACGTATTTTCATAAAATCATTTTCACCGTCGTATAAAATAATATCAATTGTTACATGTAAAATATTACATATGCAGATTCTAGTTATATTGCCAATTAATTAAACGTCGATTAATCTTGTTTGAAAATAAATATTTTAGTCGCTTATTATAAAATATTTATATTACGATGTTTGTCATTAATATTTATATACGTGCAAAATTAACCTTCAGAAATATTAATACTTTATGGATTTTCATAGATGGTATTTAATACAACATTGACTCAATTATTTATAGAAAACATTGCGATAATGTATCGTAGATAGATAATACAACAGAGTAGAGTTCGTATCTCGTACACAACGAAATACGACTATTACGAATCATAATTAAAATTAGCATTTAATCGTTATGCATACATAGAAATACGTAATATCTTAAAATGTCTGTTCTTATTAGTCATTTAATAAAATACATTTCCCCCAAAAGATTAGATAGTAAACATATTTGAAATATTTATTTTATATATTACTACTAAGTACAAAGAAATCTTTGTATTATCGTGTTCTATACCTTTTTAATAGAATAAAAGAATACAAAAAAAAAGTTCCTAAACATTGGTTGTTAGGAACAAGGCCCCGGAGGGATTCGAACCCTCGATCTCCTGTTTACTAGACAGGCGCTTTAACCAACTAAGCCACGGCGCCATTGAAACGTGTTGGTATTTTTACAAATTTTATCGCAACGATGAACGATTTGCGATTAAATTTCAATATTTATATTAATTTAGAAATATTACTTGCAAATCGTTAGAAAAGTTCTCGGATAGTAAACACGATTTAAATACAACTTTCTACCGTTTATTTTCCTTGCAAATTTACGAAAGTGATCAAAGTTGAAGATTTATAGCGTTCAAGTGCCTAACAAAGTATATATCAAAATTATGAAACAAACACATTTGCTCATGCTGAAAATCTTGCAACGCGTCACGCTATATCATTTTTTATTTCAACATCGACTACTCGATTGTTAATTATGATTTACTTAGATAAAACTGAAATACCGTTGGAAGTACCTATATACGTGATTCATTTTGCTTCTGAAACGAATTTTCTACGTTTCTTATTATTAGCTTGTTTGCGTAGTTTCTTCTTCTTGGAATCTTGCGCAGAAGATATCGATGTATCGAAACTAGAACGTCTGTCACCTTCCTCTTTTTCCTTTATCGTCTCCTTCTCTCGCTGATGCTTCGTACATGTGCCTCCACTTTGCAAAAGAAGAAAAACATTATTGAATAAAATGATAGGAATTTGAAAGTTTATCAAACAATATACGCAAACTCTAACTCGCGTTTACTTGGACTAGCTACGCTTATGCGTTACGCTGGTTAATTGGAAATCTCTTCGTTTCAAGGTCTCTTCGCTCTTTACTTGCAAGAATTATAATATTTACATATGTAGACGTATGTATAACTTGCGGGGACTCGATTTACGAACTATCGTTATGAATCGTCATAATTCTGCCATATTCTATTTACCATAATATACTATAATATAATATGCAGAAAATTATAAGAAATGTACACGTAAATTGCACAGAAAGCGATATGTACGGTACATAAACACAGCTTTCTATATAATAACTTTCACACTTTTTATATTTTACAATTAACTTTCCAATTATATTTTCACTTACATCTGTCATCCGTTTATTACGTATTAACTTATTTAATTAACCCGTTTCTCATCAAATCCGAGTCTCTTCAAAGTTAAAATCGTAATTCACTTTCATCCTTTGATATATCTATGTATCTACATCGAATCATCCAATAAAGTAATATATAAGTACGCAATCTGGTTGTACTTTCTGTTTCTTCAATTTGATTGCCTCTTTTGTGAATAACTAACACGAAGTTGTAATCAAGGTTTCTCGTATCAAAAGATTTCCTCGTGATTGGGTCGAAGGAACAGATTAAACACCTAGCTCGGGGCGAAAGAATATTTTCTCTTCGACGAGTTATCTCGCTTATTTCGTTAATTGCTAATATACAATCCGTGAAACTGGATTGGTCGAATTGCGATCCATTAATTTCGCATTAATTCCGTCATTCATATTGAAAACATCGCGCAAGTATCTGCCTCGAGCTTTTTAATACGTTAAATATTAAGTCGGATTCCTCCCGAAACTCGTTTCATTCGATCCGTGCACCTTAAATCACGTATTTGTTTTGTTCTCGAATTAAAGTTCGACTTCATAGCACGACGACTGTTTCTTCAGTTTCTAACGTTTAATAAACATCTGCAGGATTTTTGCCAGGCTTTGATAATTTCTATTTATATTTCTATAATGTATTATGAATATTAATCTTATTATTAGATACACAGAAAGCCTCGGTTTTAAACCACTTCACCGGTTTATTCTGTGAGCGGAAACAAGCAAAAAATGTTATATAATCATAAGTCCGCAAATGCTCTATAAAAGGGCTATAACAAAAATATGAAACCTAAAGGCAATAGACGAATATTATCGTGAAAGATGGATCGGTCAGGGAAGACACATTGTTTGGCCCGCGAGATCGCCAGATCTTACACTGTTGGATTTTTATCTATGGGGAACGATAAAGGCGATAGTGTCTCGCGCAAGAATTGATTCGAGACAAGAACCGATATAAAGGATTCATGGTGCATTCGGTGATCCGAAACCATGAAACAAAATAACCATGAAACTCGGAGAGTGACAAAATCAATCTGCCAAAGATATGAAACGTGTATTCGAAACGAGGGATGGCATTTTGAAACGTAAAGACCTAACTCGAATTGATTAGTTTTCCTATCGCGTAACTTTTTTATAAAGCCTTTGCAAACCTACGTTTATATAATTTCTTTTTCTTCTTTCTGCTCGTAACACAAAGTTAGGGTGAAGATCGATCGTTTAAAGCTGAGACATCCTGTATGTTTAATTCAATGTTTTTACTATATATTTACTTTATGCATATAAAGAAACGCGTGGGAAACATAAATAGAGATTTGCCTTTTCCTACGGATCTGGGTTTTTAGATTTTGCCATTCTAAATTTTTACAACAAGTACACTTTATTCTGGATATTTTATACATTTCTGCATAGACTCGTCCCTGTATGCAGCGTGAAAAGAGAAGCTCGTAGGAGCCAAGAGATTCGAGAAATATAGCAAGGAGATAGATGTATGGATAAAGAGTAGACGAGGGAGGCAAGAAGACAGAGAGAAAGAGAGTATCGGGGGTTCCTCGTAAATTCTCGCGAATAGCTTCAAGTAAAATATAGAGGTGGCTACGTTCCGCATATGTCATTCCTGCTCTTTCTCGCTCGCTTTGCGAATACTCGCGGACGATCACGTACAGACGGATAGGTGTGCAGATGTGTTTTAATCCAGTGCTTCTCAAATTGTTTTACGAGTGAAATCGCCATTGTTGTTCCGTGCGATAGTCAACGATCATTATACTATACCACTACATAAAAGACAAAGAAACGCAGTAAAAAAAAATAGACGTGGAAGGAATAAAAATACGTGTAAATATTTTACGTGCCGATGCAATGCAAAAATACAGATATAAACTTGCGAATTTTTGAAATTTTCATCGTTATTTAGAAACTGAAGAAAGTACCGAGAAAACAGTTTCTACAGTTTGAAAAATTTTGATATTCTTGCGTCGAGAATTTCGTAAATTAATATTTGGAAAATTTGATTTTTTAATACCGAGTATTTAATAGCGAGTGTTAGCGAGTAACACTCAGCGATGGGATTTCATCACCACGCAATATATCGAGGTATTAATCGAAGCAATTAATAACAAGTTTACTTGCGTCTTCTCGTAATTAGAAACCACAGAAACATACAAAATCCCGAACAATAAATTTCACGCGATCTTACGAAGCTTAATTGCAGGCATTCGTCTTTCTATACTCTCTCGAGATTTACGAAACTTCATCCAAAGATAATACGCGTTTCTATCGATACCACGACAGAGATGATCTCGATTTGAGGCTGTTTGAGAAACGCTGTTCTAACTTACGTAAACGACGATGCCGTTTGGAGCAACGCGCATAGGTCTGTGGAGAAGGAGAGAAAGAGAAAGGGCGAAAGAGCGAAGAGCAAATCGTGGGGACATTTCACACGCGAGAGAACACATGCTCGAGCCAGAAACTACGAAGTACATTGGAAAGGACAGAACAAGATGTGTGCCCGATGAAAGTACATTTTCCGCTTGTGTACCAGCGCCGGCGATACGTAGGATTCGCCAAATGCGCACTGTTCTTTCCTATTTTACTTTTCAAGACGGCTCGACGTCGTCGAGTTTGATATTTTCATTCCAGCATTTGTTCTGTTAATAATTATACATTAAGATTATCGTACGCGTATATATTTTTATTTTCCAAAGCAGAATAAGTCTTACTATGTCATCGCGTTATTTGATTAATTCTATTAGACCATTTTTCGTTTATTGAAAAATCGTTTCTTGAACGATAAACATAAGTTCGATACTTCATACGTACGCAGATCTACATATGCATCATAAATATTGTACTTAATATAATTGACGATATCGATCAAATCTACCTATTCTACTTACTCGCACCAACACATCCTCCATTATGCGAAACCTCAAATGTTATTCTTCAGACGAAAATGCTCTTTTTCGCGTATACGTATGTGTCTACTGTATATACGAACTACGTATACAGGTACAATGTTTCCACACTATCACCTATGCAATTTCAATGAGATCGGAGACGTTCGTTGCAATTGGAGGTTCCAAGAATAAAATGCTAACAACGTAGACGTAGAAAACCAATGGAGATTCCTGAACGTCAAATTATCGTACAGCGAATTTCTTATATCGAAGTAGACCGCGGATATTTATGCGATTTTACATTTTTATGAACACAACTGCAAACATTTGTTTCGCCTACTAAATATTGTAATTGGACATTTTATATACCACTATTGCGCGTATTTTGTACACCTCTGTTCCTTTCAGTTTCCCATTAATCCCTCTCCCTAAAACTCCGAAACATTTGATACTGTGTGAAATGAAATACAAAGGTTAATTAAAAAACGCTTCATTGGAAACTGAGTGTACGTACACGTGTACTTGCGTACAAATGCTTTCCGTAGCTGTATGAACAACTCTGTTCTTCAAGTGGAAAGTATGATATTTTTAACGCGTTGGCGGTCACGCTGACCATCGATAGTCAACGTCTTTTATTAAAATTCTTGGCGCGATTGAAACATCCACTGAAAAATTTTCAACAATATGGACGACTTGGATAATATCGACGGACGAGGACAAAATATCGTGAATATATTTCAATCTATCGTAACTTGTGGAAATATTATATATAAAATTCCAGTCAAACTGACAGTCTAACTAAAATGACTAAAATGACAGTCAAACGCGTTGATACCAGTAGCTTTATAATCAGTGGGGTGTCAAGTCCGATCGTCATTTAGAAAACGATCAGTTGAATGGACAGGGAGGAGAAGCGGCGTTTGAAACTCGGAGATGATCCAGTATCGGAGGTAGCGGAAAGAGAAACGGCGCCATGGCAAAATAAAACTTGAAAATAGAAACTGGCCGGGGCTGCAATATCAGTTTCCGCGAAACCAAATAATTTTTCCCTTCGGTTTGAGGAAAATAACGGGAAATATCGTTCTTTGAAGGCGAGGCCGATCCTCTGACGCGACGCGGCGATCCTGCGGTGCCGATACGCGCGGGGAGTGAAAAGAGAGAGAGAGAGAGAGAGAGAGAGAGAGAGAGAGAGAAAGAGCAACCATAGTAAGCTCGAAAAGCTCGAACAGCTCGAAAAGCTCGAAAAGCCCGAAAGAGAGTGTCACGTTTCCATGGAAACCTGGTGGGGCAACTCCGCCTCTGGACTTGCCGGTTCGATATCCTCTCGTCTGCTCCCTTGCTCCAACGTCAACGTGCTCCACATTTTTCCAAGCCGGCCTCGCCAAGCATTTTCCCTGTTAGTTCACCGAAGAAAAAAAGAGAAGTCATCGATGGCGGAGTGGCGATCTGAAAAACCTCTTTTTTCCAACGAGACGCTCCGATACTTTCGAGTCGTTCGAGGATCCTCGCCACCTAGCACTTTCGTGCTCATAACCCAATTTCCCATTCCGCGCTACTTTCAATCGCATTAGCTAGGGAATCAAGTAAAAGGACGTAACCGATTCGTTCGACGTGGGTGTTTGAAAGTATATATCGGAAGGGCTGATCGGTGATCCAGAGATCGTTAATCGCGAATGGTATAACGCAGCAAGAATTTCTCTTGTTTGGGATTTTTAATAAAGAAGAATTTCGTTTATTTGCATCGGAACGATCGAGATGACATTTTTTGACGTTGGAATGCGCGAAGACACGCGAGGAGCGCATCTTTTCCAAAAACCAGGTACAGAGATACAGGATTTTTTACTAAATTTCCAAAAGCTTCATACGTGATAACAAGTTTTGACGTTTAATTTCCTATTAATGCTTTGCTTTATCAACGATTCTCCCATATTAAGGATATTCTTCCTCCTACCACTTTCCCTCGGAGACGTTCAACCTTTCATACGTATAATTTCTAATACACGAAACGTATCTGTCTAATTAGGACCTAATTTCAAATCTTTCTTTTCAAACAAACGATCCCAAATGAGAAAGGTACTTCAAGCATCGTCCAGGTAAAGGTGGAAGTTAATTTAAAATAGGGTCGACTGCGGATTAGCGCGAAGATACGTATAAGAGTAGGTGCTCTGTTAAGATTCGTGGCCGCGAAATTTCGCGGAAATAAGTTTGAAGTGGCGCGCGCAAAACGTGGTAAAAGCTAACGTTGCCGATATCTCGGCTGGACGTGACTGCGACGTCCGCCCGAGGTCGAGGAACGTAGGTTTAATTTCGTTGAGTGCATCCAACGGGTGATCCGACGGGTCGACGCTACCCTCTGGATATGTGTCTATTCAGGAACATGTGCATGTAAGTCGCTATGCGCGCGCGCATCAGCGCCAACGCTAGCGATGGGCATTCAATGCACCCTCCGCTTGCTTTTCAAGCAAATCCACCGACTTAACGTTCTCGGTGTCGTTTCGACATTGTCTACACGTAACGCGTAAAATGAGTTTACGACGATTACGATACACACGAATACACTCTCGACTTTTTACATGGTTGAGTCGCCTGTTGGGTATAGCGGCGTTTTTCTTTTTGGCTAAATTCGTTGGTTCGATGTCAACGACGAATCTTATCTCGAATCCGTAAACTTCTCATCCGACTAGAGAGAACGAGACAAGAAAAATCGTAACCAACGACCACGCGAAACGATTTATCGCTTCTTACAACAGAATCGAGCGCTTGCTTCCATCGCTAGTGGCGATGGTAGTATGCATAGCGTACGATACTTGACCGAATAACGCATAGACAAAAGGTCCGTGATTCACCCAGGTACGATAAAAATATGTCTCGCTCTCGAGTCACGACTAGAATCAAGCTCTGGCGAAGTTGCGGCTTAAACCACCCCGTACATGCCCAACACCCGAAGGAGGATAGGTTGGACTTGAATCAGACCAACTCGTGGCCGCCATTATTGACCATCGGTCTTGATTAGCACGCTACTGTTCCGTCTTGCTTCTTTCGAATCTTCTGACATTCGTGAAATGTCGCGAAGCTTTCCTTTCCACGTTTTCGTTGCTCCTTTTCGTTGCTCCTTTTCGTCTGCCATTTATTTCTTTCGCTTTCCAGCGATAGACGTTTGGAGATTTTCTGCTCGACAGAGCGGAAGGACATCTTTTGTTCATGAAAGAACCGAACTCGTCACTTATTCAAGACCATTATCGTAGTTTACTTCATTGATGAAAATTCCTCCTCGTAAATGAGAAATAAGAAGGCTCCGTGCGAGAAGCTACGCTTCTTGAATATCATTCATGAAACTACTGAATCTTGGAAGGGGATAAAAATAACGAATAGACATTTTCATATTTGCGATGAAACTTGATTCGATTTTTCGATTTATTTTAGCTTATGAACGGAAAATTCCATTTTTGTGATTGGGTTAAGATATCCATAGACCTGGATGATCCGTCTATCGATATAGTAAAGACGAATCCTCGCGAATGTAGGAACAATGTGAAATTTAATGTATTTTGAAAACTCGTCGAAATTTTGCACGACAGCGTTCCTTCAAATTGGATTATACTCTTATTTAAAGGAGATACTATTTCTAAATTAAATTACGTGTTTTTAGAAATCGGAACTTCTACCCGGATCGTTCTACTTCCATAAATCCACGCTATCGTGGGTATTAGTCCCATCTTAATTCGGATACTGCAGGCGCTTAAAATATTTTGTATCGTATCGAGTTTGATCGAGTTTGAGAACGCTTGAAAATGAAACTAAAATGAGAGTATGAAATTTTTGTATTCGTACGAAAATAGTACAAAATGACACGAAATTCGATACAATTGGACTTAATCGATCGATACGTAAATGCTATAATAAATATTGTACGATATTCGTATACTTTTGGTATCCTCCGTACGTTATGTTACGAGCGTGGTTGGCAAAGGCAAATCTTTCTAAAAAACGATGCAAACTTTTTTAAGGGAACACGCGTCCTTCCGAAACGGAAACTTGGCGAGCATGTAAACACGCGGATCGAAAAGCAAGACTACAGCGTTTTCACGTTCGATTTTCCATTCGATTCGACCGCATCTACCGCAAATCATTCGAAAATCTTGTACTAGGACGCGGCAGTGTCCCCCGCGCGGTTTCTCGCACGAGGGAGACAGGTTGCGGCGCAAGCGTGCCAACATCGATACCCCACCAGAATTTCCCCCTTTTAGGTAGCAGCTAGTGCGAGACGGTTCGGTGGCGGCCGTCGATGGTAGGGTGGAAACCTCTCCTCCGACAGGGCGATGCACGCACAGTTTTAGAGAACGTTCAGAACCACCTCCACCTTTCTATGCGTCCCTCCAAGTTCCCTCCAGGTCCCTCCAGCTCTCTGATCCTCGAGGTTGAAGCCAAGAACCCCGCGAAACCGGCTCCATAGTGCCGCGGTACCCGCTAATCAAATCGCACATTCCGAGATCTCGCGGCAGTGTAGATTTTTCGGTCGATCAGGCCTAACTCAAAGACGATCGTTAACATTCGCGAAGAAATTCACTACCACTGGTTGTCGTTTAGTTTTCAATCGCACGCGCAGATGTGGATGAGATTTGTAAAGCATCGGTGATCGCTCATCGAATCGGTCGACGATCAATCATAGTGGACACAGTGAGGAAAGAAAAGACGAAAGCGACGAATTAAATGCAGGACGTTGCCAAAACATCGACGTGGAAGGTTGCACGGTATCGTAAGCCGCGTTCTTCATTTACCTCCGAAAGTGAACCGATCGGTGCACCTTTTACGGTCAGTGTCTCCGCAGGAGATCATAAAAGGACAACGGAGAGATTAATTCGAGCAGGACGGGCCCATCGACGTGGAAGATCGGTGGCCGAACGGAATTCGCAGGATTCCCAAGAAAAGTCGTACGAAACTCGGAGACCCGGGAAAGAAAGTCATTGGCAGTGGACAGAGCGGGGGATAATCATCGTTGGGTGAATGGAGCGGACGTTTGCGGACCGATGACGAACTCGAGACGAGTTTGGTGCAGCCGATACCGGGGAAAAAACAAAAACAGAGCGTGGCAGGACGAAAATCGCGATTCAACGGCCGTGGAATTCGCCGTTTCTTACCGGTCGCCGCGGCGCGACTCGTATTCGGCTTGGAATCGCCGCACGAAAAGAAGACCCGCGACGAGCAGCGCCGGCCGAATCGTCCCAAAGTATCGCTGCTACGTGATTCATTGGGTTTTTCTCTCTATTGGCATTCGGCATTTACATCGGTCCCGGCCACGATTTCCATCGACACGCGTGTAAAAACCTCACGACCGCCCGCCGCTGATCAAAGACGAACAGCCGAGATAGACGCGCGCGCGCCGCGTCCAACAGATTAGAGGATAGAACTACTAACAAAGCCTTTCCTATCGATGATCTTCTTCGTCCTATCTTCCTACCGGTCGTCGTTGTTGTAATCTTCTTCGTCCATCGTCATTGTCGTCGTCGTCGTCGTCGTCGTCGTCGTCATCGTCGTTGTCGTCATCGCCGTCAAGCTTTCGCCAACCGGTACGGAAGGAAAGGACAAGGAGACTCGTTCATTTCGATTGCACCTTGCCGAAACTCGTATTAGGACTGGAACGCGAGGAATAAGAAAGGCCTCCATCGCCTTTACAGGTGGAGTCGTATTATCGTTTTACTGGTTGAACGTTCGATGTATTCGATGAAACATATCGATCACGAAGAAACGTAGAATCGAAGCGTATAAGAGACGTATTTAAAAGAAATCGGGAAAACCTTGGGGTTTTCTGGTCCAAATTATTCGGCATACCGTTTATCGCTTGCATATCGATGTTTTGGCGCTACACGTCTCGTGTCAATTATAATGCAATCGCGGAAGTTTTTCGATGCACTTTGTAACATAACCGACTATGAAATTATCGAGCGTGATTCATGAAAGGCCTATTGGATAGAGAATCACGGAGCAGTCAGAGATAATCGCGATGTCACTGGCGGAGAGCGACGAGCTGCTGATATCGTTTTAAAAGAAAATCTATAACGCGAAAAAAAAAACGAGACAAGAATTAGTCTAATCGCGGACGCGATTTTACAAAGAAAAAGTGTCACGATCGGAGTAGCATAGCCAAGGTTATGGTCGAGATAAACCGAGACCAGTGAACAGCCTGATAAGACGTGGACCGTCGCTCTGGGTTTCAGATTGCGAGAGGGACGCAACGAGTACGCGGCTGGTTTCAAGTCCGCTCGGACCTCGTCTCGAGGTGCTCCCTCTTCCCGTCCTTTCGATTCTCCATTTCGATCTCGATTCACGCGATCCAACCGAACCGCAGGGAAGCGCAAAAATTCTGTCGGAGAATTTCAGTGATGCCGATCATTCGCCGCGGTGTCGTGCTTCGCCACTTTGAAGTGACAGTTTTCCACGAAACGATTTAACTATCGCGTCTCGACAACGACCGCAGTTCCATCACTCTGGTATCGTCGTTTCTTTTAATCATCCAGTGTCGACAAGTCAATTCCAATAATATAATCATCTGCTCGTCGCTACGAAGAGTATTGGAAACGTAATAATCGTTACATTCGCGTATCTTCGCAAAAGGATAACGCTATTGTTAAACAAATACAAACGCTATTCTAGCTGGCGTTCATTGATCATCGAGAACGCAGCGCAAATACGCGAGACACGCGCGTACCTCGTGACTATCCCGTTTTATTAATGACAAATCAAGGTTTTTCTTGCCGCGAGAAGCGCGATCGAAGCTATTTACAAACAAACCGTTGCGCATCAGCCTCCTGGTAACTGCGCTCGTAAACATCTACCAACGGTTGGCGCTCCGATGATCTACGAAACCGCGTAGACGTTGCTTATGCACGTGATACGCGATAGTTGAGTGGACGAGCGAAGCTCGAGCGTTCTCCCCTAAACAGGCAAAGTCATCGGAAGGTGACAGAAATAAAGAGCCTCTCGACGATCGATCGCCATCGGCGTCCGCTCCGCGACAACGCCAACGAGATTACAACGGAACTTTGGACGATCGAACGATCAAACGATAAAAACATTGAAAACCGATCGTTCGCTTGGAACGGTTATTAAAACCGATCAGTCGGCTTCTCGAGTAATATCCGGAAGCGACGAACGGCTTCGACGAGCGACGAAAGTGAGTGTTGATTTCGCGCGAACCATCGATCCACGCGCAACGCCGCCAGTGTCTTCGATCCAGTGCAACTGTCTGTAGGTCCAGTGAACGGACGATCGCCATATAGAATTTCGTCTCGTGTAACAGTTTGATTAGTGCAAACGTTAATCTGGAGGACTCGATCTTCGAGATAAAGACTCTCGTGATAGTGAATCTCGCGAATGAAAACAGTCTACGAACTCGTACGATATACGACGAAAAAATTTCATGACGAAATTACCGCGCCCTTCTGAAAACTCCGTCACCGTGTGATCCGAGCTCGCGTAATCGAATCGTCGATCTTCCCGAAGAAACCACGGTACTCGTAAAGAATCGCAAGTAACGCTTTTAACGAAGCAGTTTCGCGTCCAACGAAATCGAACGATCGCTCTACGACGATAACGCGACGGTGTTATACATAGAAATCTGGTGTCGATCGATGCCGAAGGGAAAAGATTTAGCACGAAGTTGAGCCGATTTCTTTAGAACGTAGAACATCCGGCGTCGATCAGTGTTCCCGTGACAGCCACTTCCTGGTTTATACTGGAGCTGTACTTGCCGTACGCACCACTGCCGGGGGGTGGCGGAATCCTCCCGGCGGTGAGCAGCGGACCTGGTTCTGGAGGGTGTCGTCCGGTATTGTTGGGTGGCGTCGATCTGTCCATGTCGGCGGCGG
>NT_177059.1:1363980-1377581 GCF_000188095.3 Bombus impatiens | reverse complement strand
GCCGACGCTACCAAGTAGCGGTCCGCCGCCGCACAATCCGCTCCATCATACACCCGGGGGATTGGCGTTGCCGCCGTTGGGCTCGGCGCCGGTGATGATGCCGCGGCCACCGACGACCACCATGCCGTCCTTGGGCCCCTCGTTACCACCCTCGCACCAGGACGCTGCCGATTTGGCCGAGGCTGCGCCCAACCAGGACGTCCTGTTGGCTCTCCTCGCCAGGAACAAGAACTTGGAAGGTAAGGATTCTTTAAATTTGCTATGTTTTTGCGCGACGCTCGTCAGACCCATAGTCTCGAACATCGAGGCGAATTTGTTGGGTCGAGAAATATTTTATTTATGGAGGGAACACGGGGTCGGATCAAGCTGGTCACGTGGTCTTCGGATGTTTCAGAGACGCTTCGGACGGATGTTTCTTTTGTTCGTTCGAGAGTTTAGACAATAAATTTTTGCGCAAGGCGCACCGACTAAAGTCGCCGATTCTGTTGCTTATGGAGGTGCGTTACGGTTTACGTATTTGATAGAAATGTTGCGCGAGAAATAGAGAAATCGCGATGTTCGTTGATATTAATTGTTGTTGTACTTACGTTAAGAAAGAACGCATAGAGTATTTTGTTGAGCAGTTGGAAGTGCGAGCATTCGAAGTGGATGTAGAATCAAGCTACTTACTAAAATACTTTTTGATTATCGTTTTAGATACTCTGGTTTGTTTATCGATAATACGATCGGCCGCCAATACACAAAATGGAATATCAATCGATACTTTGTTAGAATATTAGAACTTTGACATACGGATTCTTCGATTTTCATACCGCGATAAGAATTATAAACGTAAAACTACCGTGTAAAAAATAAACGTTTACGTTTGCGATCTACGTTTGTTTTATGTTCGAAACGAAGGGCTCAAGTTTGTAATATTTAGCACAAACAAGTTGTAACTGCTAATGTTAATCGCATTTATACGAAAATATTTTCCTAATCGCAATAGGTATCGTTTCACGCAAATCAAATTCGGCTATCGATCTTAATCTTTCCGGAATTTCTTTTCGTTTTATTTCGGTTTTCCTGGTAATTGGTAATTCGTGGATTTCGTATTTCGCACGTTGCTTGTATCTGTCACGAACGGTTTTATCATTTCTTAAGAGTTGGTCGAAATTTTCGTGTTAGGTAACGATTATCGTTGTCGGTAGGTTGCGTAGTAATGCGTAGAACTTGTCTTGAACGCTGGCCACAATTTGAAGAAGGAATATGTGATGCAATTGGTTGCAGACATTAACATTGTTGACACGAAGATTATATTATCTATATAAAAAAATATATCTGAATCCATGAAATATTGTAACAGAGCGTAACGCGTTAAAATTTCCAACAAATTCAAATTCGAAGGAAATCAAATTCAATTTTATCGGCGGCCAATTTAATTTTTACGAAAGTCGGAAAAGTTAGGCGATCGTTGAAAAAATAAGTCGCAATTACCTTCATAGTTTTATGGAAACGTTCGTAGATAAGAAGTCTAGCGACGATAGTTCAGTCGCTATCGCAAGTTCTTATAATATCGGGTCAGGTTAAAATTTTTGTGCCACATTACGCGAACAGTAGCGAGTTCTCGATAAGAATGGTCGATCCGGATGATCGATAAGATTAATGTTCAGCTCAAGAGTGAATGATTATTACATTTGGGCCACCTTTCTATCGATCTGGAAATATCTCGTTTTTATTAATAGGAGACACCGACGCCGAAACATTTAATCTACGTTGGAAAACTGATATTTTGCGAAAGCATCGATAGTTTCGATTCGATTAAAAAACATACTTAATACAATTTAAAAAGAGATATAAAATAATGGGAACATATGTGATTCGAAAAATAGTTTATTGCGTAGCCGTACTGTCTGTGAAGAAAGATATATTTTGTATATGTACGTTTTATCGTTACAACGAAGATTATGACAAATTAAAAAGCGGCTTACGATTTACTATTAATCTATTTAATTAAACGATCGCGGCTACAAATTCACTATTTCTGAGTTGTTGACAACAGCAACGGTAGTATCTACTTACGCCATTTCACTATATTTATAATTATATCGATGAATTGAAATATTTAAAATATTATTTATCAACGTAGGTGTTAGATAGAAGTTAGATAGAAAAATTCACGATTTGTACATATTGTTTTTTATAATTCTTTTTATTCGAATTCGCGTTAATTTATTTTTATCGATATTATTAGTTGAATACAAAGAATTTATGAAATATTCCAATAGAAATGCCCATAAATGAAGATTAAATTTAAACTCAAAATCTGCGATCAATGGTGCGATTTATCATCGACATACTTTTTCTGTACACGACGTATTTTGTACTTGCTACCCTATAATTCTTAAAAACTTTACGTTATTGCTGTACCGTGTACGTGGATATACGAAAGAAATTAATTATGTGGTAGGAAAAATGACGAAAAGCGCGATTAAAATATATATATATATTTTTCCCTTTCTATTCAATAAAAATTTATTTTCAGAAAGTAACAACGTGATCCATCTGTTGGAACGTGCGATTTTACAGAATGTTACTAATTCACGATGGAATATTTTCCGTCATGTTATCGGTATGTTCTATGTGTAATCTCTACAATTTGGACATCCAGGCAGGGCAAGGTTTACAGTTTACTGTACAGTTTGCTATGTACCTTGAGAAACATATTCTAAATTTCATTAAAAATTTCAATTGAAATACTAAAACTTATTTACTTACGAGTTTCTATATTTTGATGGAAAGCAACGAACATTTTTCGACCAATTTTAATTATCGAAATGTAAAATGAAATAAAACGTATGTATCAAAGTAATATAAAAATAGTTATATAAATCGGTATAATTGCCAAGAACGGTCTCGCGAAGCTGTAACTTTTAACTAAATTAAAATAAGACAGGTATATCAAAAAGATGAAAAATACTTTCTCTTTAAAGTCTGACGGTAATTTCTGACAAGTAGATTTATCTATATTTCTTAAAATTGTAAAGACGAGCACAGACATTAACGTTTTATGTCTCGTTTGTTTTTTCATGCCTGTCTTCGGGGAAGATAAACGATCCTCTGCATTAATGTATCGAAATGGCGGTAGCCTTTCGCGTTTAACAAATTACTCTGCGCAAAGGATTCACGTACTTTGCCATACTCTTTTACATTTTGTCATCTTTCGTTAGAAAACTAGGAAATGCAAAATATGAAATCGTTACTAATATGGTTTCCCCCTATAGGAATCAGGATCGTTTGGTTCTCTTAAACGACTTGGTGATTTTAATGAATTTACTTTTAATTTGCACGTATCGAATAAGTTTTTAGTTGGTTCTTTACGCTCGTAGTTATTTTTTACAGTTCCTCTCGCGCATCTTTTACGCTTGTTCCGCAAAGCAAGGCATCGCGTGTATTATTTATGCAGTCGATTCCGGTGAGTGAAACAGGCCGAAAAGGTCGAAAATTCTTGAATTATGAATGCACCTGTTCGAAGATTCCTTCGTTTCATCGCTACGTTTACGAATAACAATTTTCTATTCTTAATCACGCTTAATTTGTAATTTACGTATCTAAACGTATTAAGCTGCGTAAAAATGCATTTTCGGCTATCTTCGCGCAATTAGTCTTCGTTCGTTCCTTTAACTTGCTTATACGAGGCAGACTCGTTGGATTTAAAAACAAAATATTTTTAACGCGATTTAAATTCTCGGAAGTAATAATTTTAACGCTTCGATAGAATCCATCTAGTTATTTCTGCATCGTGCTTACGAATGATACTCGATGACTCGTCAAACATCCTTAGTTTTTTTTTTTTTTTATTTAATATTTCGCATTCACAATTTGTCCAATTTGGACATTTGGTAGAATTTTTTTAGCTGTTTGGTTATCATGTGGGTGGCTACCCCTAATGGGGTACCATCTTCGTCTTTGTTAGGATATATCCTTTATGAACATCCTTAGATGACGTTTAATCAGTCGCTTATTTTACTTTTATACGCACTTAGAGTTTAGAATTTAACACGGTGGTTATATTTGATACAATTAAGGTATTCATAGAGGAGTATCTCGCCGACTAGTTACCAGTCGAGATCTGTAATTCTAAATTCTTCGTAGGAAGTAAATTTAAATCGGAATTTACCTTCTATTAGTAAGATTAAACGAATTGGACTTAATATTGGTAGCGGTAAACCAAATTAAGATATACGTAACTTGTAGTAATATTAGAAGTTGCAAAATTCCTTCGAACGTAACCTTAGTTAGATATATCGATTTTCTCACTTTGCAAATTTTCCGATATTCCATAAAATCAAATTTACCACTTGTATCGTGTTTTATCTCTGTTCCAATTCGAACGTTAAGCGTCAAGCGAGAAATATAAAACGCGTACAAATCTAACAACAAACGAGTAAATTATCATTTTTCGGCAGACATTGGCCAAACAGAAGTTTGAAACGGTCGACTTGCTCGAATGCTTCTTGATAACAAAAGGTAGGTGTTGGAATAGTTGGCAGGTCCGTGTAAAGGTTTTGTTAAAAGAGCGCGGTGAGGGTGGTGGATATTTTAATAAGGTAAGTGCTGCAAGGCCGGTTGCTATGCCATTGGGGCGGTTTAATCATGTAATGTGTTCGGAGGCTCGGCCACCCCACAATCAATACGGTATTGCTTCAGCACGATAGCGAATGTGCTTAAATCTAAACCTAAATCTAAACCGAGGCCCAAACAACAGGACCTAAACTACACGCCAGTTATTCTTCTCCACGTTACAGCCATCGATTAAACCTCTTCACCCAGC
This sequence comes from Bombus impatiens, assembly GCF_000188095.3. Lineage (NCBI taxonomy): Eukaryota > Metazoa > Arthropoda > Insecta > Hymenoptera > Apidae > Bombus > Bombus impatiens. Next base: position 1,372,768 of record NT_177059.1, on the reverse strand, counting down.
TAACTCGTTCCTTACTATATTCTTTTCCACCCGTTATACCAATCTTACGACACCGATGAGCGTGACACCGCGAATAATTCTCTGTATCGTCGAGAATTTTTAATCGCGCGTATCGATCAGATTCTTTATGCGTACAAGAAAACGAGAAAGACAAGAAAATGAACACTGTCGCGTACTTTCCGTTAGTACCCAATATTTCCAACCGGTATTTTCTTATTTTGCATTTTGCTATTTTTCCATCGAACGAACCAAGAAAAAAATCCTTATCAGCTTGCACATAGAATTTTTTAAACGTGAAACCTCCTTTCTTTTTTCTAACTAAAATGAGAGCTGATATAAAAATTGGGGAATCGCAGTGAGAATAAAAATGAAATATTCTTCGAGCCAATCGTTTGCAGACTCGAATAACCCGATATTTCGCCCATAATATTAACACGGTCGAGTCGTTTAACACGTTTATCCCGACGTACCAAAGGAACAAAATTTATCCATTCTTGTAACGAAATTACGATACCTAGAAAAATCTTGAAAGAGCTGCGGAAATCGGTAATCTTCGCTATAATACTGGAAACAAGCAAACATCTTGATAATAAAACACGCGAAGGGACACACGCGGGAGAAAACAGGCGAAACGGAGTGAAACAAAATTTTGACTAAGAAGACGAGGACAGGAGAGAGTGGCGCTTTGACAAGGAGTAGAAAGCTCCAATGAGGTTGTCAAGCATCCCTCGGGTAACTGGTAACCATAGGAAACGGTGGCTCATGGCGAATAGCAGTCGGATGGAGACGAGGGTGGAAAGAAAATGGCGGCTGGTTAGAGGGCGCGTAGTATTCACGTGCAGGGGTGGAAGAGTCGGCAGGAAAATGAGGACGAAGGTTCGTATCTTTGTTGCCGAAGGACGATGTATCGGCGGCTTTGCCGCGTTCAAAGAGAGCCCGTACCTTAAGATTCCTGTCGAGCTGACGCTCGTGTGCTCGCGTTCAGACGTCTTTTTCGTTTAGAGGTAGCCAAAGCCGATGATTGGAAGACTCGATCGTATTACGGGTATAGAGGAAGCTTTCCCGCTAAAGGGCTGCTGAATCCGCGCGCCGTTTTATGGGATTCGTCCAGGTTTTCCTTTTGCTTGGTCTCTTTTTTTTTTCTTCGTTGATCGTTTCATTCGGATCTTTTCATTTTTCGTTTGCCCATCGTGATGAGAGCAGTCGTGCATGAATTAACGTTCGCGGTTCCGTTGGACAAAGTATGCGAATTACAGATCGGTTCTCTTATTCGTATTTTGTTAAAGAACCTCTATTTCTCCGTTTCCTGAAGTTTTCAACTAACGTTCTATGCGAAGTTCGCGATACACTTGGCAATAAGACAGGTGCAGGAAATTAAAAGGAAACGAATATAGGAAATTTCGATGACGCGAAAATTAACGCGAGGTTTCGATCTTACGACACTTACGAAACTTATACTTCACGTTGAAACGCTGTAAAGCAGCGATCCAACGTGAAAACCCAACGCTGTTGTACTTGACGCAAATCCCTTCAAGTTCGAGTTAATCGAAACTTCAAACATCCATCTATGTACGACATTGAAACAAGACGTGATAAAAATTGCAAATTCCTGGAAATACGTACGCAAAATCGAGTAACAAAATTATAAATATTTATATGAAGATAACAAAATCACGAAAGCGCAAAGAAATTTTACTTGAGAGCAAAGAATTGACACGTGATAACCGTACTACGGGAAGGAAACGTTCGTGGTAGTTTCAGTACGCATCGATTAGGAGCGACAAGGCAAACGGTAAATTTTCTGACGTAATAAAAAGTTGGTCGGTCCTTTTTCTTTTCGTATAAAAGGAACAGGAGCGTTTTCCCACCTACGTTTCTCTGCCAGCGAAATGCTCGCGGGCCGGCGAGAAGGGAATTGCTTTCCAAGTCGAAAGTTTTCTGCGGTGGCGGTGGTTTTTCCTATTTTTTTATGGTATCGCCGCATCTCCTCTACCCAGCCACGGCCAGAAGCCCGTGGAAAACGAACCTCCGACGACGGCTGCTCCGGCACGGCGTTTCCTTCGTTCTATTCGTTTTCTCACCACGAGTTCGCCCCCCGAGTGACCACTCCATGTGATACATTGGCGCGGTAACGTCGTTAAAACAGCGGTTATCGACTCGCTATAGCTAGTTTCTGTCTTTATGAAGAAAAATTATTGGCTGCTGCACACCCGCTTATCGATGGCTGATCCAATGTGTCATTCTTACGAGCCTCGTTTCGTCGTTTTGGGATTACGTTTCGAGAATTACGATTTTCCACTTTTTCGAAATAACGATTAGATAAAACAACTAACGTATATGGAATTAAACGATCGGAGAACGTCGGATAGAACATTTGTTTGTCACATCGTATTTAACGCGAGTTGAAAAACTCTTTTAAACTCCGCTTGGAAAATGTTGTTTTCAGGTAAATTTGATGCCCGCTATTTTTTTTTTTTTCTTTTTTGGCAACGTTAACCCACCAAGGGCCAAACGACAATCTGCTTTAATATTACAAACATCTATTTCGATTCTTTTTTGGTTTCATCAAAAAACGAAATTTGATAACGCGTATCGATGGAAAAACTATCGCAAATGAAACGTTGCGTCGATTCTTGACAGGTTAACGATTTAAGGAAATTTCTATTTCTACCGGAGAGTTATACATTTGGTTATTAATTTATTTTCTTACTAATTTTATTATTAACCTTTGGCTTCTAATGAATTTCATAAATGAACATTATATAAAGGTAGATATTAATTTTCAACTATACGTATCTTTGTTAATATATATCCAGTTACATATCCATTAAACGACGAGTCGGTTGATTCATATAGAAACCTGAATACGTATTAGGTATGTGTTAAAAAATTAATTTTTTCATATGGTAATTAATCGAACTTTAAAATCGAAGGAAATACTTTTCCTATTTTTATATTTCTAAGTTTCTATTCATCGTTTAAAGAACTTCTATCGTTCCAAATATTACATAAATTCGTTAAATATTTATTCAATCGATTTGATAAAGGTCTTACATATCGTCCGCAGATTTAAGATAAGCCTAAAAGCAAAAATGTAATAGATTATCTATTTTAGAATTCTTATATCGCGAAATTCACTATTATTCAGACGTAGGTGTGCTCGCCAATAAGCATGGCGTATTATCGTACTTTTCTACTATATTTCAAAATACGTAATCGATCTGTAACTGTAACAAGATCACATATATCTTCTATCTTATTGAGTTTATAAGATACAAGCGCGCATGGAATCTGTGCATTCGTAAGATCGTGATAAGTAGTAGACGAATAATAAATTTTAAAATTCACAAAATTTCAATCTATAAATCGAAATAAATACCTGTAGATTTTGACGCAACTAAAATTAAAAATAACGCAATAGAAAAATTAACGCGATGTTGATTCTTAACGGGTTAGAGATCCGGAAGATCAAGATTTATAGATCTGTAACAATAAGACACGTGACTCGTAGATACAACTTGGAAAATATACGCAAACTCGTAGATCCGCAAAGTCTAGGTCTGTTTGTCCGAATCTAATTGTCAATTCAGCGTATAAATTGCAAAGGTTCGCGCGGATCGCGAATAAAACTGGATGCCGGTGTTACGGCCTCGTAACTCGCTGGCGAATAGAAGGGCAGCGTAAAAAGTTGGTAAAGTCGAGAGGCGGCTGGTTTTCCACCGCCAGAGATCCTGTCGCGAAAATTAATGCGACGATAAAACAGCGCGAGGACACGGAGAAAGGCAAATGGCGTGTAAAGTAGCGTCTGGGAAAGGATCCGCTCCTATGTCCTTCAGGCACGCGTCAAACACCCAGGCATCGAGTTACCGCGTCTCACCCTGTAGCTATTACGTCGCTGGTAACTTTTTTCCTTTTGTGACCGATCGAAGTCCACCCATTTCCAGTTTGACGTTTCAAATTCAAGGTTTGATCGATAGTTCTTTTTTCTCCTCCCTTGAATCGCTTTTTTCCCGTTCTTCTTGTTTTAGTTTTGGTTTTCCATCTTTTTTTTTCTTTTTTCATTCTTGGAGATACTCGTGGGATCGCGACTGAAAATCTGTTCGACCAGATGATGCTATTTAGTAATACGTGAACGGATGTTAAATGTCAAGACTGTTGTTGTTATTATGATAGACTTTAAAACACCAGCTCGATCTTTGATTATTTGTGTAAACAAGTTTACTCGATCTAGGTACGCAAAAATTATAGTAGACACATGCACGTTCCAACTTATAAAACTTGTTTAACTGATAACGCTCCGCGACGAGAGCCGACCTCCTTTTCAGAGGCAGACATCCACGCGAGTTGGCACATTTACTAACATCGAGATAACGCTGTTATACTATAGTCTATAGTAAGTATACACATGTCATTGATTCGGCCGACTGACTGAAGAGTAGGTACTCCTGTGCGATAAGATTAAGAAACGTCTCCGTCGTTTGTTATAAATGCCGAACTTTCGCGAATTTATGTTGATGAAAAATGTTGTTACGTTACTATTAATTATACGACGATATAAGCGAACGTTGACAGGAATTTGCCATCGTACGGAATTAAATCGATAGAGATGTTTGCACGCTTCGCTAGACGTTCTCCAACTACGAGCTAACTATACCGAATGCTCCTATATACATAGGTATTTCGTTATATAATAAAGGCGTCGTCGAATTAACCGATCTTCCATTATAAAATTATCCGATAAAACGGACGTGTACAGAAAAATACGAATCCGTGAATCGTTAACATCAGGATTTTATTTATCGTGGTGATACGAGCCATTATGCATCTAGATAAAATTAAGATGTAGATAACGAGGATAGATTTCAAACAATCTAAATGGTTTAAAATTACCATTAAGTGGATAATATTTTTGCAATTATACAATAATACATCTCAGTATTGATTTTCTAGCTATTTCACTTACAAATAGAAAATAAAACGTTATTAATTACGCAAGCATACGTAGAAAATACTTTTAGGCTATTAAATATACAAATACATATTTATTATTATTATTGTTGTTGTTGTTGTTGTTGTTGTTGTTGTATTTTAATAGCCTTTAACATTCAATGGAACTGTCTTCCGCGTTTATCGTTGTCTAACACGACCATTCAGGCTGCGTATTAATCTTTTATTAATGTCTATTTACAGTAAATATCTTGTAACTTCTATATGCACTTTCCTATCAGTTTCTTTAGCTAATATAGTCGCGATATTAGCATCTCGCTACAGCTTTAATGAAATTCCGGAATTTCAGAATTTCAGTACGCAGTGCCACTTTTGTACAACGTATTTGTAAAAGTATTCTAAATACGTGAATAGTACGTTTATTTTCCATACCAAACTCGTACGTGAATTCATAGAAATCGGTCCAATTTTTGCTCTACCTGAACTCTACCTGAAGCACCTTAATTCGTTTAGAAATAATCGCAGCAGAATATTCGCTTTCTATCGTTCGCAAAGTCAAATGAAACCACCGGCATGAGGTATACACAACGAGAAACACCTTCTCATCGAACCAGCAACTAACCAGTTGAGCAAACTGCGGAAATTTTCACTCAGAAGAGCATCAGAATGGCGAACGAAGCTTTCGAAGGGATTCGATCACGAGTCCGAGCAAACATCAAGCCGCAAGAGCAATAGGCAACAGCAAAATACCGTGTAATCCGAAACGTTACGCCGAAAACTCGAGGGCTCGAGGGGGTTGGTGTTTCGTGTGGTTCGCGTTTCGTTATACGTGGGAACGCATGACTCGGGGTTATTTTTCTCGTAGGTAGTGCTCGTGGCTCCTTTCGGGCTTTGCGGTTCGGTTTTTCGACGGCGAACGCCCAGCCCGTTTTTCCGGCGCCACGTGACTCCACGATGAAGTTTCGGCCAGCGTAATCACGTGCGCCCCTTCTCTGCCACGCGTTTCCCCATTGTTGCGCGAGTTTACGCGATCGCAGATTAAGTAGCTCTTGATGGGAACTAAACACCGTTTAAACCGCGCACCTCCGATACTTAGGTCTACTTTAGGCTGCGTAAATTTGTTAATAGCGCAGCGATTAAAAAATGTGGGTTAAGCAATTATTGAACAGACAGGCATACGGTGCAAGAGTACGGGATACTCTTTTAGTCGATTTTTTGCGACAACGTGATACACGAGTGTTCGTCTGACGCTGAAAATTCGACGAAACGTAGAAGAAGATTAAAAATCTCGAAATTTCATACGATCTTGTATAAACAATAGCTACGTAACAAAGATACGTCATCCCTGAGTTTGACGATCGGATTTTCTAATTTAACGTAGTGTAACTATAGCTACCTATTAAAATCTACAAACATTTCGAGTGTAAAATTCAATTATTTATATCTTGAGAGATAAACCACAACGAATATTTTTATACGTTGTATTTACATCGTATTTACAGCCCTAACATTTTAACAAATACCAGGTACAATCTGTAATCGTTTAATTTAGTAGGTTTCGACTTTTAAATCTCCTCTTTTTTTTTTAATAAAAGAGGTATATTTATTATAGCGTAGCATCACGTTAACGTACGAAAGAAGAATTTTGCATACTTTGTTTCTAAATTCTACGACGATTCTAATTTGCGATACGTGGCGAAGTGAACGGGTTGCGATTAAAAGGGAAGAGACACAGATTAAGCTTTATATCTCGTGTGTCTACGTATGTACGCGGGTAAACGAGAATAAAAAAAGTCAAACATCGATCGTTTTTTTATTTATTTATATTAAACATACAGGAAAATCACATAGCAGCGTCGCTTATAAATAATTTTACTGCAAATCCACGAACAATCAAATGAAAGGTGGATGATAAATCAGAATATCGCACAGGTAAGTCCGAGCTGAACGAACGTAGTACTTGTTTGCAGGTAAATTATTTATGATCGTACCGCGAGAAAAATGTTGTCGAGTTGAAACACGCCTGACACAATGTCCCATAAAAACGTTATGGTGCTTGCCAGGCGAGCATTATTTCAACGTTTTTGCGAAATTTTACAGAATAAAACCACGAAACGAGACTATAAAGAAAACGTGTTCGTCAGATTGTCAACTGTTAACAATCTCGAAGAAATACTTTAACAGACCTTTTTATTCGTTTCCCAACTTACATGATTTTTTTTCAACATCGAATAAATCTTTCCTTTCTTATTATTTTATTCCTTTCTGTACTTTTTATTTTATAAAGAGTACGTTATTTCTAAGTTCGGTCTATGATTTTCTTTAATAAACTTAATTAGTTTATTTTTCTCCTTTTGTTTTAGAACGGAAGATCAAAACACCAAGCTGTTTTCCGATCAAGGAAGAACGTGAGTCTTTTTTAATTTGATATTTCTTTTGACTTCTGTTTATTTCCGCCCTCCCCCCCTCCCTCCTTTACGTTTCTTCAGTTTTTTATTACGTATTGTTTTTCTTCTTCGTTTATATATAATTTTGTACGTTATTCCGCGTTATATAGGTAATGTAGTTTACAAAAACGATTTAATCATCAGCAATCTGTATTCCAAGCTATACAGGTTATCTTTTATATATTATATATCATAAGTTATTATACATTATGAGAAAAAGACAAAATATTACATTCCATGTAACATACGTCTTATAGTCTACACGCTTATTTTTCAGGAAACATTCGTACTATGTACCTAGATATTCGCATACGAATTCTTTATTTTCTAACGAGTTTCGATAAGGAACGAAAGAAAATAAACCATGTCTAAAGCTGGCACTAACTTCAAATTACTTACTAAAGTACTTAATATTGAAAATAATCCTAAAATATACAGTTACAACGCAACTCAAGACGAACCAAACGTAACTGAAACATACTGTTCAACGATTCGCTCGAATCCGAATTTTTCGTACAAATAATCTTGCTCTTCGTCGTCTAAAATTACGCGGACATTTTCAGCACACGTTCTATCACGACTACCCACTCCGTGACAACCTAATTTCAAACGCTCGATGATTCGATTTCGCGTATCTCTGACACTTGGAACTTGGCCACTCGCCGTAAATAATAATCGTACTAAATTCCAATTTCCACGTCATCTACGAACAATTTCAACTAAATTTTGACAAAACGCAAAATCGTTTGGCATCGATATCGAAAGCGGAAGATGATCCCTCTCAAGCTTCGACCCTTACCTTTTTCAAGTGGCTATCAAAGTTCGTTCGTACAGAGGGGTACAAGGTACAAGCACGAAACATTAAGTACTAGAAGGCCATCGACTCTATCCCATATGTCGTCAAAGATATAGTGTTAAGCACGGCAGTTGGTCGCACTCGTTGCTACAATGGAATTGTTACGTGCGATTAGGAGCTACATTTCGAGTTGTTTATCATTTGAACCGGGGCCATCGTGCCGAGTTTCAAAGTCGAGTGACACGGTAGTTCTCGTGAAAAATGCGGGTGCCTCTAGTGCAACGTCTACTTACAACCCTTCGTATATCTTCAGGATCATCAATGACCATTTATTCGACATTTTCGAGCATTATGACGGTGAATTTTTGAAAGTAAGATCTTTATCTGAGAGCTTAACCGATGCAGGAAATAAATACGTATTCTCTATTCGAGCGTGTTTTCTATTCAGTTGGCTTCATCGATGTGGTTCCATTACCCGAACGTCAAGTCGAACAACAAAGTCGCGGAATAAAAACGCGTAAGTCGCAACAACAAGGAAAAGGGTAACGAGGCGTACGAGAGAGGAGGTGATGATCTTACGTCGGGAAAAGAAGACGCG
>NT_177059.1:1333343-1363893 GCF_000188095.3 Bombus impatiens | reverse complement strand
TTACACACGCGTGCACAGTGCACGTTCATTGACGCACATGGTGGCAGAAACGACAGGGCACCAGTTGTTCCGGCACGCTCCTGGCACGTGCAGCTCACGTGGCGGTTCGGATGAGTGGATTGTTCATTCCAACGTTTTGTAAGCCACTTTTGTACCGAGACGAAAGAACATCGGTCTCGTTGCCAATACGCTTACCAACACGATAATAGAAAATAATTAATAAAACAAGCAACGCACTGTGCTCACCTGCAGATATGGAATTTTAGTGATTCACGAGGAATTACACTTGCGTTATACAGGGTGGCTGGGATACAGGATGGTTGGTAACTGTCGATACAAGCGGAAAGGGGGTGATTCTACGCGAAAAAAGAAGTCGAAAATATAGAATAACAATTTTTCGTTCGAGGCTTTGTTTTCGAGAAAATCGACTATGAATTTTCGCTCGGTACGCGTGCACTTTATCGCGTCTCGTTATAACGGATCTCACCGTAAATCGTTGTCTCGATGAAAAAATTGAAAAAAAAAATTGTTATTCTATATTTTCGACTTCTTTTTTCGCGTAGAATCACCCCCTTTCCGCTTGTATCGACAGTTACCAACCATCCTGTATATTTGCGCCTACACGTTTCAGATTGGTACGAATTTGGCGAATAGAATCTTTGAATCTAATTTATCGTTGTATATCTGATTATTTATCGTCTAACTCGTGGAAAGAGGAAACTACGAGACAGAAACTTTAGGTGCAACGAAACTTCGATGAACGACGATCTACAAAATTTACGATCTAAGAATTAGATGGATAGCTCGTATTTTACCGCCATTCGTACGAGATATAGAGCGGTTAACTCTCGACCGGCATTGATAGTTGGCGGGTGAACAGGAAAAGTTTTTAGTACAATATTTTTTTCGCTTCTTCGTTGTGTAAGGATTATGGCACAGGCAATGTGGCGTGGCGACGTTTACGCGTTGAATCGATAATGCTCACCAGTGTCCACAACTCCATTAAGATAATTGTGCCGCCGCTTTATTTCTCCTTCCATTTGTTCATCTATCCGTCTGACAATCTGTCCCGTGTGCACGAAGAGACGAGAACCACGAAATAGAAAGAAGGCGAACCAACGAGCCAGTCTTACAAGAGCGAGTTCGCGGACTTGAAACTTGGAGAACCGAAAGGCTAGTTTGTATTACGCTACCGTCTGACCAGAATGGTTTCGTTATACCGTCCCGACAATACGAGAATCTACAACTTGGGCTTGCTTCTTGTTTTCTCAGACGTCCCCTTCACGTTCGAGTATCGTCTAGAAATAATTTAAAAGCAGAGTTTTTTATACGGTTTCGTAATTCATAGCTCGTTTCAAGTTTGAGGAAGGAATGGCTGTTTAATTTAGTTTTTGCTTGCTTTTCGCAATCGTGCAATCTCAAAGAAATATGCAGGTGAAACGCTTTTATAAGTTTTCAACGATCAAACATTTTTCATTTAACAAATATCCCGATATTTCTTTATCGAGATAACGAACGAATCTAACGAGATTGAAATTATTATTTTACTATAGAAAGATTACGAATAAACGGTGTAATGGTAATTTTAATATCTATCTTTGCTCCTTGCAATAAGAACTCGTTACGAAGAATACGCAACTCCGTATTAGGTTGAGTAATAAAAAAGTTATTACGATAAATAATATCTCTTCGGACGATTGGAAGATAAAACGAAAAGAAGAACACGACAGAAAGAATATAAGCGTCGTTTTTGTTACGACATAATCTCGTGAGAAAGCTTTTAAAGGAACCATTGAATATCTTGTATTTTACACAGGATTGAAACAACTATTTTTCATAAAAGGTAAGAGGAAGAGAATCGCATCGTGGCAAACGATTAGAGCGCGAACAAAGAGCCTTTTCGATTCGAGCCATCGAAAAGTCAGTTTGAAAACACGGTGGAAATGGCTCGCAATGGATGGTTAACAATCGCAGTTGTCAAACATAGAAATTAAAGAGCATTGTAGCAGAGGCAAGGTAAAAACTGGCGCACAAAGCGCCTTAGCTGCTAAACAACGTTTCGAACAAACGTCCTGGCTGTCTTCGTCGAGTGGTCGGCTTAAGAGCATTGAACGGGTCACGTGTCGACCCGTGTCCACCGGATGTCATGGTTTTGTTGCATTTAACGCCTCTTCTGCGGACCATTCACTCCGCGGTAAAGCCATGGGCGTTTCCTTTTTCCGCCCAAATGATCGACTGACTGGTTCAAGCCTGTACCATATGAAACGAGCGTGCTTGTCTCGGCTAAGACGACAACTGAATTCTCACACAAATTAGGATTTCGTATGTTGTCGAGCGAAACAACTTTTTACCAAAGACGTACGACGATTGCGATGAAAGGGAAATGGAAATATTAAAAGGAAATTTTACTTTGAAGAAGTCGATTGTAATCAGGCAAAGATCGGTTTAGACAAGGATATCGTTAGTGAAATGTTAGTGAACGACTAACGAATCATAAATTGCCAGTAGCGATAGGTACTTTCATAGGATTGGAAACAGGTTCGATAATAAAATAAATAAAATTGTACGAGATAAAAATCTCTGGATTATTCTATTCGATGCGAAATCTTAGGATTATAAAAGAAAAATCAATCTGCGATCTACATCTTGTCACTCGTTGTTCTCTACAATGTCGAATCGTTTACATTCGCAAAATATGAAAAACCATAAAGGAAAATCCATAAAGCGAAAGCGTATTATAAAAGCATGCGACCAGTATCGGTTTCAATCCGATTATCGAATCTATATCTCTATCATATAATCCAATGAATTTAAATGCACGTCTTTATATCTTTGGAAAATTTTATCAAAGAGAAATAACAAATCGATATATGTACTTCAAGACAGAAGATAAATAATCTTTAACGAACACTTTCACATCATTCATAAATATATTAAACCGATTTGCCAAATATTAGCACACGATCTTGTCCGTGCAAAATAGACCATACCTGTGTGAATTATTTCAAGTGTCTTCGATATTTCCAATCTAGATATCGGTAAAACGACGCATTATCGACTAAGATTTATCGTCGGTTTTTCATGAATTTCAAAAAAAAAAAAAAGAGGAAATTTTAAACATGACGTAAAGGAACGAACGAAAGGCGGTAAGAATGTGAAAAAAAGTAAAAAAAAAAAAAAAAGGAAGCGAATGACGTTACTAGAGGGACTATTTACGGAAAAACAGATCTTCACGGACGATTACGCGGTAGAAGCATGGGAACTGGGCTACGGGACGTCCCGATTCGCCCATAAATCTACCTGCAATTTGCAATGCATGCCATGGACACCCGTGAGGCATTCCTCTGGAAACGCCGCGCCGGCATTCGTTGTCGCTCGTATTCGTCGTGTACGTAGGTGTGGCAGGGCGAGTATTGTCGCGCAAAACTGTTTCTGTCCACAATAGTCAGTGACAAAACCGCGAATCGGTGACCGTGATGAATCGCCGCTCTTCTATTATATGTTCGCAACAGCGCGTTCTGCGACTGGATAAAGCCGCCCAAGTTACCGCTGTTTATTTCCACGAATTATTCCAATCCTTAGGCCACAGTCTAATTTATCGATCGTTAAAAGTTTTTCCAATGCCCTGACTCGTGTTCTGTTCGTGTTTTACTACAATAGCGGTATTTTTCAGCGAGAAAGTTCTCTTATCTCGTCCTTTTTCCGTTTTTCTATCTTTCGATCTCCCATGCTGCTTTTCCTTTTTCCCTCCTCTTCTTCCGATCGATGAAATGTTCCAGGTTTTTGACTACATAGGTATCGGGTGATCCCATAAGTTCGTACCGACTTTTGCGTATACGTTTCATGTGTCGATTTATAAACATACGACGATAAGGGATCAATGCACTCGAGCTTAGCTGATCGAGAACAGGCTAGAGCAGATTTTCGTGGGTATGAGATCGTAATATAGCGAACACAGTGACTTCTAACGGTAAAAAATCACGAGTGAAATGCGCATCCATTTTCGACATCTCGTGTTATATGAATAATAGAGCGAACACAGTGACTTCTAACGGTAAAAAATCACGAGTGAAATGCGCATCCATTTTCGACATCTCGTGTTATATGAATTTCGGAAAGGAAGTTCTATAACGATTGCCACGAACAACATACGTGCTGTTTACGGAGAAAATGCGCTTTCATCTCGCACCTGTAGGAAGTGATTCCAATGTTTTAGAGCTGGGAATTTCTGTTTAGAAGACGAGGAACGCTCCGGGCGTGCTCCTCGGACAGACGAAGATAAAATTCGGAATCTTGTTGAAAAATCACGAAGTTTGACAGTTCGAGAGATGTCGAATGTTCTGAAAATACCTAAGACAACGATTCATAGGTGTTTAAAAAAAACAACATATATAACCGCTCGAACTTATGGGATCACCTAATATTTATGAATCTACCGTACGTCAAAATTAAAATCTTTGCCTTGAAAATTTGGTTGGTGACGATTTAAAAGGCTATCGTAAAAGTTTCAGGTTTTAACAAAGGAACCGAGGAAATGAAAATTCGACCGACGTAATATCGTAATCGCGCGTTTTTAGCTTTTACTCGATCACTTCTATATCGCAATTAGACGTAGGCTTTCCACTGGCAACAGGGGGGAAATAGTAGCTATGTAAGCATACTTTTGCATTCTATTCATGCACGCACGAAGCCCCGTGAGCTTTTCATTTCTTTTTTTCTCGAACAGAATTTCTCGAGCTTCCAGTCATTGTTGCGTTAATAATAATCCAAAGCGGATTACTCGACCACCCGTCGAACGATACCACTGTCGATTGATACGTCGGACGCGACGTTATAAAGACAATTAATCGAACGAATGCTGATAACGTTACGAGATGAGAATGAAAGAAACGTACTCGTTTTTTGCTTTCTAAAAAAAAAAAAACAGACGAATCTATCGTTCGATTCTACTGGAATAACGACAATTTGTAATACGATGCGAGTAATCGACACGGATATCAATTGGTTTTTCTCTCAACCCTTTTCCACGATTTTAAATCTAAGCAGATAGAAGCCTATAGGCGACCGCCTATAGCCGAGTCCAGACGAATTCACGATGCATCGATACAAAAGACAAGTACCTACTTACGTATATCGTATATCCTGCTGACAAGTCGAAAGTCAACGCATCGAGTAGAAATCTGTGAAAGAAGAAAAACATATCGTCCCCTAATAGCCCTCATTGACGAGAGCACAGGAGACAAAACCGGGGGTGGACTCTCCTGTTTTCATTTCAATTTCTACCCCTTGATGGCGGGGCCCTTCCTCGACGCCAGATGGCGAACGCTTCTGTTCTCTTCTCTCTTCCACCTCTGTCGTCTTCTTTCTCTTTCCTGTTGGTCTTTGAGCGCGTGTGGCGCACGGGGCTCGTGGGCTCGTCAAGCGATGGTAGGTGGAGAGATCGAAATGATTGAACATGTCAATGTTTGGCTTGGCTTACACCGGCGTGACTATAGCGTGGTTAACGAATCGGTTTACTTTCCTGCGGCTTAGCTCGCTTTTCCTCGCTCGATTCGTCTGAGAACGCGCTTACGATGCTCTTGCGCATTTTCCTGATTACCCGTAAATGTCATTTAGCTTTTAGTTCTGGGATAGTTTCAAGCTAGAGGTGAACGAAAATTAGCAAAAGTTTAGTTTCGATATAAATATTTCACGGAAATGAAATACGTAAACTCGAACTTACCGAACTATAAGATCCTATTGCTTACTTGCGTTTCAGGCGAAAATACATCGAACGAAAAGTCGTACGATTCTCGTTTTTCGATGAATTATCTCGTATGTACGTAGAATACGTAATGTACAGGTTATCAAGCGTACGACAATAGCAAACGCGACAATATCGGCAGTGTCATCCGAGGAACTGGCGAAACAGAAAACAGCTGAGAAAAAACGAGGGAGATATTGGGATTTAAGAGGAAACTCGCCAAGCGGAATCGAACGTTCCTGGGAGCTTCTCCAATTCAATTATCAGCCTTGTGGCCACAGGGGCGTCGATAGGGCACGGGCACGTTCAAGTGTTTAAATTTAGACGAATGAAATAATAAGATCAAACGGTAAATATCCCCGATGAAAGGCAGCGCATGCAAACAAAACTTTTCAGACGAGGGTGTGCTTCTGAAAATACACATCGCGATTCTCCCGGGGCTCCCCCGGTGCTTCGTATCGATTGTCGACTCCGCGTACCAGCGCTTTTGGTAAACAAAATTACGCGACATGCAAATTAATATCGGCCTGATTAATTAAAACAAACAATCGAACATTTTTCGCGGTCGACAATTTTTTCGGCCGGTTAATCGGTATAAATCTCGTTTAGACGCGAGAAACGTACTGTACGAGGACAAGGTAAATTTATTTTTAATTTTTTAATCACCCATCTGACCAATGAAATCACATCCTGTCGAAAGTAAGGAAACGTTTGGATACTTGTGAGTGGTAATGCACGTGGAACGCGATATTTGCACGATGTTTCCATTTTACATAAAATACGAGAACGAACGAACGAGCGTGCAGAGGTATTTGAAGTTATATATACGTGATATCAACTATTCCGCTGTGTTGATACGCGTATAGCGACATATTTCGTATACGTGTTGCATAATTTTAAGAGACGCAGCACATGAGCTGCACGTGTCCTTTTGTTTCGCGATTTTTTGGGAATATCAAATGCGTCGGACGTCGTTGTTTTCCATTTGCTTTTTAATGAAAAGTGATATTTTAGCGGAGACGAAATAACGTACCACTGGAAGGATGGAATATGTCATGAACGAACATTTTCGTGTATTATATCGTTATAAATATTGGATGTTATTTTGTTATTTTCAATATTATTATTAGATGCTGCTTAGAAAAATTACTTGGATCTTAATCGGCATACGTTACACCGGCAAATCTGAATTCTAAAAATATTTCAACGATCAACGATGAATACTTTTATTTGTTATACGCACGTGTAGATATTACCGTTATTAAATTTTGTTAGATTTTTAACGTTTTATATTTTCCTTGGAAACGATATAAACGAAGTAAGGAGAAAAAGGAAAACCTCAAGAGGAAAGCGAAACAGACGAATCCGATACGATGGAAGAAGTAGGAATCGAAGGAACTTACAAAACTAGAGCTCGGAAGATACATCCAACGTCTACCATATCTTGACATCGATAATTCTTCCACAGATAATCTTGTATCAGTAATTTTATCAACTTCGTTCCTGGTACAAACGTTTTATTCTTCAGCATACATTTTCTAAGTCTGATAAACTGGAAAAAATAGCCTCTAAAATAAATAAAACTGTATCTTTATACCATAGGTATTTATTTCTTATTTTATCACATACAACGTCTCTATACTCTAAGAATTTTCTGATATCATTGATCCATTGTATTCCCTTACAACAAAGCATTTTAAAATGGAAAATGATGTTTCGAATAGATAAAGACGATAGATCGACTTATTCTTTTCCAATTCTTTTTCTTTTTTTTTTTTTATAATTAGAAAGAAAGCCAAATAAACGTTCTTACATTATCAAAGTCGTTACAGCGATGTTAATGGAGGACAAGGTTTAAAACTACGTAACTCGATAACTCGTTCTAGAAAGAAATCAAAGAACGAAAGATCGCCTCGTTAAAAGTAAACGAAGGCAGCCGTGGAAAGAAAATCACGCGAGAAGATTTCGACCGTGCAGAAGCCGAGACGGAGTTGAAAGTCATCCCGTTAATTACAGGCATCGTCCTAACAAATCATCACGGGGCAACCGCAAACCCCATAATTGCAGGCCTTATGGTTTCACCCGTGGCACGAGCGCTTCCGCAGCTGACCATCGTGTACTACGAAGTCTATAACGGGAACGCAATATCCCGGAACACCCGTGGACTGTAGAAGCCATAATGTAGAGCAGCGCCCACCGTCCATGAACGGAGTGATTCACCGAAATACGCGACAGATGCACGATCTGGAAGATAGTGGATATAACATTTAACGTTCGCAAGTAGCCCGATAACTTCTGGAAGCCCACACAGGGGTTGCGCACGTTTTTATGTTGGGCTCTTGGCCTGCTTCTTCTTCTTTTTCTTCTTCTTCCTTCGACGAGGTTCCAAGATGAATAAATCGTTAGTCCAAGGGATTCTCCGCTTGTTTTCTGGACGTTCGTAAGTATCGGCACGCTTACGAGAACTCGAGTAATCCTGAGAAATCGTTGTAAAATCATAACGAAGAATTATTATCTCGTTCGAAGCATTAAACTGTAAACGGTCGGTATATTCGACACTAGGCGTAACATCGATCCGATCGATTCGATAGAACGAAACGAGTTCGGCGAAAGATTTCACGATCTGTGCGATTTTAACTGGATCGTTCGTTTCTATCGAAGTAAAGCTTCCGTTGATCAGCGACTGCGTTTCTCGGCATTATTCGCATTGGTTCTCAGCGCGAACAATGAGAGCCACCCCTCAAAAGGGCAATTACAGAAACAGAGAAGAATGGCGGCGCAGACGCGGAACAGGCGAGCGCGTTTAGATAGTCGCAGCTACGTCGATGCTAGAAAATCGGAGCAAAGAGGGTGTCTGGCGTACTTTGCAGAAAACACGCTGCTACGCGCGGTGGATCGCGGTATCTGCAACCTGGAAATAAGGGAATCACACATAATCGGACGTGACAAGTGACGTTCTCGCCGGGTAGTAAGTCATCCCCTATGCTTTTCGTCGGAGCGTTACGACGCCAAGGGGAGAGGCACGCTCTTTCTCTCTCCCCTGTTGCTCGTATTCACGGTACACCCACGCACAATGACTGCCCCTAATAGGTACACGCAGCCCTTGATTAGAATCTAGGAGACGAGAGATGCCAGTGACTTTTGTACCTACCAGCCTACAAATGTGTGTTTGTTCGGTCGAGTTGACGTATCGGGGTTGGTATTTTCTGACAGAGACATCGACCGGTTGTTTGAAGAGAAACGATACCCGTGGTAGTAACGCAGAGAAGAAACCACGAATTTCTGGGAAAAGCAGATATTTTGCTTCTTTCTACGATAATCGTATAATATTACGAATCACATAATTTACATTACATGAAATAGGTAGATAGATTCTCAGGAGAAACTTGAAATACACGTAATAGTACTGAATTAGTAGCAGTAAGAAAGAATAGCGAGTTCTGAGGGAAGAGAAACGTCGGAGAATCTCTTCACCGAATCGGACAATTTTTATTTTAAACAGACCACGTACTTCTCCTAGTTGGGTACCGAACTGCTCGCTTTCCGCGAATTTGTTAATTTTGTGTCATCGTTTTTTAGGATTCTCGATTCTCAACGATATCTTCATACCGATTAGTATTATAATATTCGATTTTTCCGTTACGCTCGTTTCATTGATTAATACACGATTAAAACCTGAAAGCTGTATTCGAATTCAATTGATAATTAGCGTTACGATCTGTCGCGAACATTCACGATTTTCATTAGAGAAAGAAATATAGCGGTCTTGCGTGATTCGATTCACATAGAACGTAGAAGATAAGAGGAAAACCTAAAAATTTCAACCTTCGTACTAGATACGTACATATTTCACTTCCCTGTGCAAATTACGCAGCACGTGCGAAATATGTATTCTTCCACGTAGAAACTCGTATAGTAGAAGCTCGTGTAGAATAAAAGTCACGCGATATTCGCGCGTCCCTGTTTATTTATAAAATGCGCTAAAGAGTCGCGTTACACGTAGATCGGCCGTCGGTTGTCCGATAAGAGCATGTACGCGTGCCACTCACGTGTAATTATAATAATGAATCGTAATTCATGATTTATAGCGCATTTTTTAGTAGCCACTGTAGCGACGTATATCACGTAGCATGATACGCTTATGGAAATTTACGTACGGTACAGCTTTATTAGAGAGATGACCTAAATGTAGCCTGTACGTGTTTAAGTATATCTTTATATCGGAGGTTTTTAGAAAATAGAAATGTTGGAACGTGCATTTGTAAAGTGGCAGTGTATCGTGTTTGAGAATTGTACGAAAAACTGGGCATGAGAAAGTAGGAAAAATATCGATAAATTTATCCTCCAGAATTATTTTTCGAAATATTTTTTTATAGTACTATTTTATATTTTATAAATTTCATATCAGACAATTAGTTGAAAAATTCCTGTTATTTGACAGGACTTTGTTAAAATCCCACTAGCGTCACGAACGCCAAACATTATGGGTCTATTAATAATTATACTCCACGTTTTGGTAAGTTTAACGATACTCGTCGAAGCTAAAAGGGTCTGGCATTCGCTATTTGCTTAATTATGCAGGCTTCGAAACTATTTTCGTTGAACGGTGTTACCCTTAATCTTTATGAAATTTTATGGACCAATTTCAAGGCGATAATTAACGGTGAATATTCAACTAAAGTACGCTTACCTACTTGAATTACTTTCAATAAATCTTGAAAATTAATTATTTTCTTAAACGATATATTACCTTGTCGAATATAAACGATGCTTCGTTTTTTACCATAAATTTACAGTTTCGGATTTTTGTTACGTTCGCAAATTCAAGGAAAAATCCTGGATGTTAACATCAGAGCTAGCAATTTACAGCGTATTGTAACACGATAAATATGTTACATTTACGCGTATATGATTTAATGAAAATAAATAGATACGCACAATATCTTTCCCTTGCCAAACATTTTTTTAGTAACATTTAGCGAAAGATTAAGCGTTCGATTAAAGATATTCTTACATTAAGCGACAGAAAAAGTACTTACGCTTTTGCAAAACATCGTTAGGCCTATTAGTTAAGCCTATTTATAATAGATAACAAGATAGATGTACGACTCTCTTTCGAGATGTTTAGCAAAATCCTTCTAAAAATCTAAAAATATCAACTCGAATCATCTATTTACATACTATTCGTATCTTTCCTGAAAGTTACGATTTATTTGCAAATAATCCGCAAAGTACGTTTATTCTGTACTCTCGGGTACTAACGATACGCGTGCAAGTGCGACAAAGTAGACAAATTCTGATACTCTTCGCAGGAAGGTATTTAAAATCGTTGCAAGAACGAAAAGAAGAAAATATAACTTAACGACTGCAACGTGTGTAGCGTAGGAAGGAAAACGAAAAGTTGCGGACGCGCACGCACAGTTTGGATTATAAGCGGAGCGAGGCTCGACATTAGGTCCTCATGGGACGTTATTAGCGTTGGCTATCATGCGTGGTGCAAATAGAGCGTGCTCGAAACACGAAAGCATTACGCTTGATTACTCAACCTGCCAAGCGATGAACTAGCATAATAGGCAGGCCCGTGCAGCCACATTCAGGACGTGGTTGCGCGAATCCAAGCTTGGAAAACTAGCCGACCAGATACCCGATCGAAGAACTAAATCCTTTCTTCGTTAGTCGCGGCTTCGTTTGTCACAGCTTCGAAAACATAAACGATTAATTAAATGTAAAACTTTGTCTTCCGTTCTGACACACTGTCCGATCTACCTGAAACACTTTGTGTAGCCGAAAGAATATTATCGATCGAAATCTCAGCAATGACAATTTGCTAAAATCAATTTGACGATAGTTCCACGAGTATAATCGATAACGATCTACCCTTGGAAAAAGCGACTATTTTCATAATCAATTTCGAATCTGTCCTGCGGCCACCGATAAGATCAAAAAATTGGCACGAGCTTCTTGATCGTGGGATTCCGTATCCCTGGGGGTTAAAGGGAATGATCTGGATTTCATCCGACTGCGGTATCCCTCGGGAAAACTTGGACGTTCCCTTAATTACTGCATTTTACCGTAGCCGGAATAATTAAGACCAACAGGGGCATCCGACGAAACGATTATCGTTGGAAGCAGAAAAATTCTCTGATTAAAGTTTATGCATGAGACGCGAGCAAGGGTTTAATTCGATCTTGTTTTCATAGCTTTTCACTGGAACCGAGGAAAGCGAGAACGTTTGACCCTTTCTTCGTGAAACCATCGAGAATCGTAAAGAAGGTTGTTGCGGCGTAAAAAGTGGAACCCCTGGATGGTAAAATTGAAACCTACCGCGACGGAGGAATATTTCTTTGAAAATAATTTCACCGAATCTAATCTCGATGAAAGCATTAAACGATCTTACCTGGTAATAATGTAAATAAAAAACCTTAGTAAACTTACGTCTAGAGATACGAAATGAAATTTTCGTGACGAAAGAACTGGCAATTTTTACCGCAAACGTGTCTATTATCTTCTCGATGAGGAAACAAATATCTAATATAGTAAAATTGAAAATTATTACAAGTTTACGAAAGCCAAATTGTTGAAAGTTGAACGTTCCTTTTTTAGCAATGAAATTAAATGTATTTACACGATAGGGACGTCAAATATTTTTTTCCTGCGTTTTCAGAAATCAACGTTTTATGGAAAAATGTTAAAGTTAAGCCTTTTCCTTCTATTATTTGTAATCGCGTCGATTTCTTGGATATTTTATTAGCTACACGAATGAGAACACAACGAAAAGTTACTCATATAGAATTTAGAGCATTGTCATTTTCCAATTGCTCTACTAATTTACGATCTTCTAAATAATCTTTTGGCGCGAATTTAAATTAATTTGAGGTAAGATTATTACTTTGTTACGCTTCAAAGATTCTCGAAAATATACGCAAACGTCGCGTTAAACCACAAACTGAACGATCGTTACTCTCTGCTCGGTCGTTCGAAATCGCTTCATTTAGCGAAGGTTAAACGAACAATGCGAAACGATCGTTCAAATCACCTGCTGTCGATCCGTGTCCGCAACCTGTTCGATAGATTTATCAAGCGTTATCGATCGAGAGACATCAATGGACGCAATTATCCTGTCACGTGCCGATTCAAGTGCGTGCATCCGAGGAGAGCCAGAGGGGACTTTGGAAAAAGGTAGAGATAAAGCAGGTCCTTTGGTCCTTTGAAGGATCCGACGTTGATAAATGTCACGCACGTGACACGAGTCATACCATTCGCTTGTCACGAACCTATCGACATTTATGTATTTTTGATGGAGACTTCAACGCGTGGACTGTGCTTCTTTTTCGTAAATCCGAATTTTATCATTATCCTAACAGATAGTTGGGTTCGAGCATTTTTCGAATTCACGAAGCTGTTAGAATTTAATCTTAAAGTCAAGATAAATAATCTGTGGAAGACACGATGTTTATGTTGAAATAATGTTAGGTGATATTTATTAAACGGAATTACAGAACCAAATGTATTTAAAATATAAGCGAGCGATATGGTATAATTAAGAAAGCGTGCGGATAAAAAATTTATGGATTGTTGACAGTTGGACAGTTAGTCTCAGACTGACTGTACTCAGTGACCCATGGTCCCTTAAAAGATTTTCAACTCCACACTCTATACAGTAGCGAGTATGACCTGTGTAAGTGTCCTGTCCAAATGCCTGTGTAGGTGTCTGTATAAGACTATTCGTGTTTATGCGTGTAATATCGTTGTATTTCAACAGAAACACGTGGCTATGAAATGATTTTTAGTAAATAATTTAGGAATCGATCAAATTTGAAGCGACGACAATTTTTGCGAATCGTCGATTCAAAATTTAGTTGGAAGTAGCTTGTGGAATTTTCTTTCTACGATTATTTTGAGAAAATATATTGCATATATGTAGATGTACAAATCATCCGCAAAGCGATGCAAGTAATTTAAAAATATCTTAATTGTACGATATTTGCAGTTTACAAATATGGTTGAGGATTAAATATTACGAACAACTCTTTTCATTGGGCCAAAATTTACGTGCCAATAAAAGAAGATTTTATCAAGTTGTGTGTAACTTCACGCGTGTCGCATACGTGACTTCGATTCGAATCAGTGGATAATGACGCAAACAAATCGAACGAATTGCTTCTATCCAATCATCGTGAAATATATACGTGTATACACTGGTTAAATAAAATTTGCAACGGTAATCTTCATTTCGACGCATGGCTTTAAATAAAAATAACGCAAAAGTCGATCGTATTTCAGATTTTAAAATGAAATTATACACTTAATTAGCTAATTTGTATAATACTCTCGCGGCGAATAATAGCCAGTATCGTATCATTTCGATCGTAACGCGATATTGAAGATAAATACGCTCGCAAGAAGCATCGGGTATGCGTGTATATCGAATTGCAAATAAGTTTCATTAAACTTATCGACGACGATATAACACGCCGTCTTATTTTTAGTTTACGCGTTTTAAACAACTGAAATTACTTTCAGACAATTACGTATGTACGTATGTACGACGAAAGTGTGAATAAAAGTGAAATTATAAAATAAACGCCACAGATAGCTATAGATCAACGCCGCTTTTTCTCTCGTTTCACGCGCGTTTCGTTCGGCTTAAGATTCGATCGCCAATCGACGCTCATCGATGCCTCGATGATCTTAAATATAAACAACTGCTCGTTGCTTTGCGACAAATAACGAAAACGCAGCTAATGTCAACGCTCGTAAACCGAGAACGTATCCTCGGAATGCACAGCCAAGGCGATCCATCCGGTAGTACGTAGATGGGCCAAGTCCCGTGCCTCTCTGATTTCCCGGGGGATTTGCCGCCGTTTCGTTTCCAGAGTTCTACACCCTCGAACGGAGCGGAGCCTCTTCCCATACGTACTCTCTCTCCCATGGAAACCGTGAAACTCGCTGTTGCACAACCCTGATGATTACCGTGGCATGCGATTGCGCTACGCCGCGTAACTTTGTCGTAGAAAAATCTCGTTCCTGCTATTCCGTGCACTAACCTTGTGGAAAACTGGAAATCTTCTGGAAAATTACGATCCCAACTTGTAGGATTGCTTATCGTTCTGCGTACTGATCAACGTCTGCTAAATTTTAGTTGTTAATTATCGATTAAATACAAGTATTATATCGTTTATCTTTTTAGCAATAATAATATTTATCGTAATTCCAGCGCCCAGTGGGACATAGAATGGGTTTGGTTTGCAAACATCACTCTGTAAAGTTTTTTAATATCGTCGCGATAATAAATTCTTTATGGGGGAATTATTTCCTCATCGATCGGTTATTTTAAATTATCGACGAACCTCTCTCTGTTGAGTTGCAGCCTTTCCAAACTTCCGTACAATTCCTCGATACGTTCTATCCACGATGTCTTGCCAAGCACTCTGTCTTTACCATAGAATCCTTCAACGTTGGTTTACTTGCCCGATCTTCGAACGCGCCGTAGTTCCTGCTGCTTAAAGCTAAACGAAAATCCAGGTCGAGCGTAGCTTAGCGTATCGATCTTCGATAATTCGCACAGTTCGCACGGGCGGTGTTTAATCCATTTACAAGAGTTGTTATCCTTCTGTCATCCGATAATCCACGTTCGATGGATTGACACACGTTCGGCCAGCGAACTCGAGACTGCCTAACTTTTTCTCACAGAGGGACCGGAATCCTGGAATCTTCTTTGGAAATTTTTCATCGACGTGGCCGCGCGATTTTCGAACCTCGGAACGCAATTTTATCGAACATCCATCGTCGCTGCAGTTTTTCTATCCCCGCTGGAAATTGTCAGAACAGTCGTCGCGTTAGCTGGAAATTCCGACACAATTAAGTACGCGATACGCGTACGATACAAGTACATGGAATGGAAAGTATGTGGGTGTATGAGAACGACTCTTAAGGGTCAAACGCGTCAATCTGGACGCTGAAACCGTCCTTGTCTAAACCTATAAATCGTACAAAGTATACCATCAGAGTGATTTTCGCAGCGCGGAGCTGCATCGTGTCCACGATCGATGGAATTAAAAATTCTCATGGTATCCCGCTACGGAGCATCGATATTTTTTTCGATCTTCACCGTGAGAAGCCAAATCGCCAAAACTCCCTACGGTGCCCATGGGTGCCATCGTATAACGTGTCAAGTGTGCAATAAGAACAGCCATGAACAACGACCGTGAACACAATAGCAGGTCGTAACACTTGCACGCTGCCCCATAAGTGGATCCACGTATTCTCTCCGTCTCTTTCTCTCGTCTTCTATTCCCAAGCTAGTATATCTCCCTCTCTCCAACGATATTTCTCTGTGAGACTGTCGTTCGTTGTCGACTTCTAGCACGGTAAGCCCTACGGGCGCCTCCTGCAATATGCTAGCGAGTACATCGGATACTCTTGGGTTTGGTGTTTGCAGTGCCGTTCCCATAACTCCCCCGTGAATTCGCTCGGCTTGTTACATCTCCAGGGACACCCTGGTGATATAATGTGAGAATCGAGGACGGAGGCTTGGTCGAAACCAACGGAAACCGGCTCCGGTGAAGATTAGTCTTCGAAAGGACGCTTTAGAGATGGTCTGATAAAAGGAAGCCAGGATATTGGAAAACGGCCAACGTTGGAAATTTCTATTTACGATTAAACAGTGTACTCGATAACGAAGGCAACGAAGAGGTAGAAATTGTTACGTAGATCGTTCGCTTAGACAGCAGAGACGTAACTTTCTGTTAATCTTTTCCGATCTCTCGTAAGTTACGACTGCAGGAAGAATAGATGCGCATACATATTCGTATGTTCGTCTATTTTAAATTGCGCGTTACTTAATTATCGTTGTGTTATTAAAGCTATAAAAGCTGTATTAACATCGAGCTGTACATTTCAGGAGATAACAAAACTTTGATATCGGAAAGTGAATTGTTAATTACGCGATTATCTATGGAAATATAATAGTATGCAAGCATCTCTTGAATCTGATATAGTTAGTACAACGAATGCAGTTGATCGGTGATTGTACGGTGGTGCAAATTAAAAATTGGAGTGTTTATATACCCTTTCTGAATGAACAGTACGAGCAGCTGAAACTTCAACTACTTTGATAGTTGTTTCCAAGCAGCTGCTTTCTAGCTAGTCATTGATGTTTCATCGGTTCCGAACAAATTACAACTTCCGTACAAGATCACCAATTTAAATAAACGTCAATGTACCTTCTATCGGTTTGGAAAACCGTCAAAGGAAACGTCTAGAAACATTTCGAAAGAAATATTCCGAACGTTATGTATTACTGTATAACGCGATAAGCAACGATTATGGTATCGTTCCAATGATCTTCTTGCGGTCGGCGGTACTTTTAAAAACAATACCAAACTAACACGATTCGAATCAACGATTGATCGACGACTAACCTTCTTATGGAATAGTCAAACTGAAATTACCAAGAAAAGAAACACAGCAATGGCATATTTTACCATTTTACTATTACTAAATACATTTATCATTTATATAAGCAGCGCTGTTCGCATTAACGCCGCGAGTCTTTCTATCCATCGAATTGGGAGTTAAGAAATCCAAAAACAAGCGATTTGTCAAACAACGCGATAATTGCGCGAGCCGAGTCAATCGCAAATGTCAGTTTTATCGTTAAATATTGGCGTTTGAAAGTGAATTTGTGTTACAAGCTGAATTTTTATTACGTAGCTAAACAAACGTCCGGATATTATTGAGCGATAGTATGACTATTTCGTTTCTAACGCGAATTTAAGCAATCGTGAATTGGCTGTATTTAATGAAACTTGGCACGTGTCGATAGACAGATGGTGAAGCCTTTCGCTGTTCTCCCTTTCCTTACAATTAGTATCCTTCGTGCTTCCCGTCAGAAGTATTATAGTTGAACGACGCGACGCCACGCAACGTTCCGAATGATTCCACGAGTCAATGAATTGCGCAAGTATCTTGTTACTTCGACACCGTTGGCTTCCAGGATCTCGTACTACTGTACATAGCGTATCGGTTACACTTCCCTTAACCCTTTCACCGCGAAAAGTCAATGGTTCGTTATCGAGTTCTAACGTGTTTAAGGGAGAAGACGCGTTAAAGAGTGGAAATATTATACGAAAGTCGTATAACGATCGAATACCGATACTTTTTGGATAAGAAGATATTTCTCTATTTTTATATAACCCGATAAATATTTCCTCGTTATGGATATACCAAATAACAGGAACGATGAGAATAATAGGAACGATATTAATTATACGACACCGCTTATCGGCAACTATCGATCTTGATAATTGATATAATAATAACTACAATATACAAACAACTAAGCAATCGTTTTAATGGAAAATGATGAATGGCAATTTCGTTGATTGATACCTGTGTGTCAATAGCAAGGAGCAAAATGATTATACAGTCGTAAAAATGGTTGAAATTTCCGCGAATAATTCGGAATATCGAAATAAAAACTACTTGCGACGATGTAAACAGTACGTTCGCGTTATTAGATTCAAAGGTGCGATCTTTCGAAAAGTAATAAAGTTAGAAAATTTTGTAACTACGTATATAATTATATATATACACATATTGGATCGAACGAAACAATTTAACACGCGTCGAAGAATTTAAAGATAGCTATTTAAAGATAGCATTTAATACCGACGACCATGAAGTCTCTTAAAAAAAAAAAAAATCTGAGAAAAAGTCCAACTCTTACACGTGATACCTGAAGTAGCGTAACTTTGTACTGAGAAGTTCTTCCTACAACAATAAATAAAGCAAACATTTAGGTGATCCCATTCAGCTAAGCCACCCTGTACGTATATTGTTATATAGTAAGTAAACAAAATAAAAATCTAAAGAACAAAGATGTAATATTTTTCTTTGTCCAACGAATCACGTACCTGAAAAACGTATCACGAGTCTATAAATTTACATATAAATTCTTACGATTAAGGTGTCAATTACAAATAAGCTGACAATATATAAATCAATGTTTAAGTAAGATTATTTCTGAAAAGAGATTCCGCTACTAAAAATGGTTTTAATGCTAAACTTACTTATAAAAGGCCGAAAACGCGACCTATCGTATTTCCCGCGAATGATTTTTAAATACAAAAACGGTCAAGAACTCGAATTACCGGTTTGTTGTTCTTTCGACGATCGCGTCAGCGTGGCGAAAGAATTTGATCGAAAACGTGTTCCACAGGGGTGCTTTCGACGCAACCACCCCCCTAATACGCGACGTCAAAGGAACAGCCCAGAATAGATTTTCATTAGAAGCCCTCCTATTAAAAATCGTAACGCGAGCGAGTAAAAGAAAATATAGAGCAACGGCAGCTGTGCTCGCTGAAGCAAACGAAAAAAATATTAATAACGTGGTCTCTGCGTCGTCCACCTAGCGGCCCTTTGATTTCCGGCGATTCGACCTTTCCCGGAAATAATATCTGTGTTTAAAAACCCGTAACGTTGCGCTTTGTATGAAAATCACGGTACCGGATTGTTCGTCGATCTCGGGAAGAAAAATGGAAGCAGCCTGACGTCAAAGACATCTGTATTTCCTTTCCGGTTCCGTTATTGCGTGACTATATTTAATTACAAAACTGTTGACGATGTAACAAAAATTCTACTTCAAATTGCAAATTGATATTTTCTTACTAACGTTAGACGTTACGAATTGCCTAACGAGGCGGGATACCCAGTGAGAAATTATTTATTTATTAATTGTTTCTCCAAGCAATAAAACCGTTTACCGCGTTTATTACAATATCTCGATCAGCGCGGTTTATCGGTATCGCAAAAGTGGAAACAATCGTGGAGAATCAATTTAGAGCTCGTCTCTTCTAAACAAGCGTGTAACGAGAAGCCAGTTTTACCCAGTCGACCGATAGTAGATTAAAATCGTCTTCCCTCCTCGACCAGAGACGTATATAGTCCCCTTAACACCCCTATCCCGGTAGTTTTGCTTTAGTTCGCTTGACCCTACTTGTCCCATCAAGGTCTGCCGCCACACGTCCCTCCCTACGAGACACTTCTGTGTCTCTCTTCTATTTCTCGTCGAATTTTTATTCCCCGTCCCTGTTTATCGTCTTTTGTTCCTTTGTTCCGCATTCCCGTTTGCTTTCGCGGCTGTAAACTTTCTCGCGTTTAGCTTCGTCGTTGCTCGTCGCTGCGTACCTTTTGCGTTATCCGTTTTGTCTCTGAATTTCTTCCAGTATCCACACCATCCTCCGCGCGTTCGTCCTTTCTCCTTTAGACTCGTCTTCTGCTCGTTAAAAACACATCGATTTCGCATCGTCGTACGTAAATCGCGAAATTACGTTGCGTTGTATTTTCCACAATTTTTCCTATACGAGTATACGCTACGTTTTGCGTCATTTTTAATCGAATTTGCTTTTTCTAAGGAAACTGTTCCAAGACCTTTTACGTTAATTGTTTGCGCACTGCATAAAGCGAGATATGGCAACTGGCAAAGTACCTGCGACGATAGGTACACGTGACCGCGCATCTTTCTCGGTTCTGCGGATCACAGGGAGTGGACAGAGATCCAGTCGTCCATCTAGAAACGAGGTGGCGCGTATGCACGAGAGCTTTTCGTGTCGGTTGGAAAGAGGCAACCCTTATTCGGTCCCCTCGCGCGTGCGGTTAATACGGAAGAATGCGAAAGCGACCCGACTGTGACAGGGAGCGGTGCGAAGAGTCCACGCAATTTCCTTAATGTACTCGCTAAATGTTCTAACCCCCCTGATACATGTACCAGCCGGCGCGGAGCGGCGTTACGTGGCTACATACTGTATCCTATATGACGTGTGTGCGTGTAACGCGAACACCCTTCGAGACAAGGGTGTGCGGTCACACGTGGAACGCTCGAAGCAAGTAGGCTAAGAGGGCACGAGTGGGTGACGTGATAGAAACGATTATCGATTACGGAGAATACGCGACAGCTATCGCGAGGATTACGACCTTGGTCATCCGTTTCCAATACGTTTCCAGCGAAGATATCCTGCTTTGGCGAGAAATTTTAACGCGAATGTCGCGTTGATGCGCGAGTGTAGCAGGTACGACAGAGGAAATACAGCGAACTGTAGATGATATTAAGGTATGGCATTGGACTGCGTAAATGGAAGAGCGAGGAAAAGCGACGGTACAAGCGTTATTAAAAAAACCTTAGCGTCAAGTTTAAGTTTGCCACGTGTGTAAATATGAAAATGGATCGTTGATGCATCGATCTGGTGTATCTTGTACGTGTCTAGATAGTTGATATAATTGCTTCGACGTTATTGAAAATACAAAACGTATGTACTCGAAAGATTCCTTTGTAATTCTGCTTATTTCCTCAAAACTGTAAGTATATTTTTAGAAACAAATATAACAAACGCATATATTATTATTTGGTAAGCAACGACAAACAACAAAATATAAATATCATAAACTGTAAAGTAACGAGTAACAGCGAAATGAATTAACTTGATCGAATACACATATGAGAAAACATTTACGAATTTGCTACATTTTCTTCGCACATTTATTTATACGCGTAAATAATTTTTACGCGTTCACCTCGATATTCCTTTACGTTTATCGTCAAAGCAACGAACATTAATCACGTGCAGTTACATTTTGATCGGTGACTGTTCCGTCATGGGTCATTCTCGACCGAGGCAGATTCTAGGATAGAAAGAATACTCGGATAAAATGGTTAATGGGGTAGCTAATGTCCCCATATGCCTAAGCCAACGCGTAGATATGCAGGACACGCAATGGGCGGTGCGCATAAATAATTTAAGCATAGGACCATCATCCATCCTCGTGGAGAAGCCCATTTGGCACACTTACTTGCGTGGCGCCTGTTTCACCCATGCGTAGCTATCTACATTCTGCGTTCGTGCGATAATTTAACGAACGATCTTCTTTGATCGCTGTGTAATCCGTCGTTTCTAACGATAAGCCACGTTCGCCGAAATTGGAAGATCGTCAACCTCGTTTACGCGAGACTTTACGCGTATATCGGATTATAATTCAAATATGGATAAACGGAATTAAATATTAAAGAAACAAATACATCGTAGGTTCAAAATCGAACCTGTATCGTATGGAAAATTTATAACTTTACGCTGCAGAATAAATTTTATAACGTAATTTGCAACTTAATCCCTTGACCTACGATTACGGGCATAGCCCGTGGTAGATGATCGGACCAAACGTAAATATTACGGGCACAGCCCGTAGTACGATGATCGGGCCAAATATAATATACAGGGTGGTTGGTAACTGGTGGCACAAGCGAAAAAAGAAGTCGAAAATATAGAATAAAAATTTCTTTTTATTTTTTTTTTTTAATTTTTCCATCGAGACAACGATCTACAGTGAGATCCGTTATAACGTACCGCACGCGTACCGAGCGGAAATTCAAAGTCGATTTTCTCGAAAACAAAGCCCCAAACGAAAAATTTTTATTCTATATTTTCGACTTCCTTTTTCGCGTAGAATCACCCCCTTTCCGCTTGTACCACCAGTTACCAATTACTCTGTATAATATAATACATAATAGTTTACGTTTTCGGCCCAAAATTCTTAGACGTAAATCGTTAATAAGTTAAGGGGTTAACTTTAAGCGAGTGCGCCGATACGATTTTATTACCAACGAACGACAGACTGGATGTTTGTTCGCTATTGAAGTTCACGCATGCTTTTTAATTACATCGATTTTGTATCATTTCTTTCCAATAATTCGTCAAAGTCTAACAACGAGATCGTTCGTACGAAAAATCGCCATATACGTAATACTTGCGTGGAGACCGAATCAATATCATTTGTCAATCTCGTAATCACCGATAAAGCCTGTTAAAGTGACTCGCGTTTTTCTCCAGAGGTTCACCCCACGTAAAGAAGGGAAGAAGAGGACCGTGGGCTTTTTATCGAGGGTTCTCCGAGGCACGATGAACCATTCGCATATTAGCCGGCCCCGCGGACACATTGTGCACATTTTATACGTGTTTGCACAATTCCCGATGATTTTTCGTCATGCGGACCAACTGTTTGCCAGGCCAGCATCGGCCAGAAGGGTAGGAAACGAATTCGACGGCTCGGTTGCCGTTTTATCGGTCGGAAGATATTGGATTTATTAATGTCGTTGGTTAGGCACGTTGGATTTATTTTATTGCCAGCCACGATCGCTCCCTCTCTCTGTCGATACTTATCTCAACGATGCTTTATCTGTGCCACGATTTTTCCCTATTCTCCTTTTCTATCCTGTACGAACATACGAGTGTATAGGTATGTTTGTTTACAAATTGCATGGCACGACACGTGGAATGGAAATTCGTAGAACATCTCCCGTAAGAGTTAGTTTCGACCGATTCTCGCCACTTTGCTTAATCGCGTTCTCCTCCTTGAAACAGTAAATTATCGCTTTCGCGTACGTATATCGGTTTCGTCCAAAAAAGAACTTACAACGAAGGGAAATAGAATTAAGAAATCCTGAACTTGCTTAGTTAAATTACGCGCGTACATGCAACGAACAAACATCCAGATAATTCAGATTATTTACAGAAAATTATAATTGTTAATTGAAAGCAATATTTCATCTAATAAGCGTCGCTAAAGCTGTAAAATCATGCTGGAGAAATATAGCAACGGGAACAATTACGGTAATTACACAGCTTAATTACGAAATTAACCGAGTAGGGTGGGGTTGAAACGAGCCGCGTCATTCCCTCAAAGTATAGCACACGATTGTTTATACCAACTGCATTTATCGTTGGTTATTAAATAACACCTTGAGAAATAATCAAATAATAAATCAAATAATATAGGCCATTCAGCCAGTGAACTCTACCCGATAACACAGAAAACGTCGCTTCTTTTATTCAGACGTTCCATCTGACGTCCACTCGGCATCTTGGCACGGTCCGTGCAAATCGTAATAAATATAAATAAATTGTCGGATTAACGTTTGAAAAAGTAGCGAAAAATCAGGTTCGCGTTTAAGAGGCTAAAGCTGCAAATAATCCAACAATCGGAACGAATAAAACAAAGCAATCCTTTTGCACGCGAATTTTCCACCGTGCTCTCTGCACACGCTGTATTACCCCTGCGATTACTAGGCACTAAGCACCCTGTGTCCCGGTTCGATCCGCGGCAAAGTCATAAGTCCGTGGTGCACGCGGTATGGTCGTCGATCTCCGGGGATCGCGTTACTTTTGATTATCCCTCTGGCTGGGAGAAAGGGAAAACGGACTTGAAAGGTTCAGAGAGAACGAGCACGGACCGGTGCACGCAAATGCGCGGGCGTATGTCGTTTAAGCCCATTTAACCGTACAAACGTTTGAGAGATCTCGGCCGGTGCCGAGGAGACAATGAGAGGGAGCTGTCGTCGGCCTTTGTGAGCGGCTTTTCATAGGAGGGGCAGGGTTGTGCACGAGGATTGCACGGAGCCGAATTCGAAATGACGAGGTAGCTGGAGGGGTTGGTCGGTGAGTCGAGGTCGCGGGTAGAAGCGACGAAGAAGGGGTTGTGTCGGCGAAACGGTGGTTACACCACCGCGACGGCACACCCACGCAGGCGCCCCTTCACCCAACCTTCTCTTTCTCTCCCCCTTTCGCTTCCCTCGCGTTCTCTTCGTCCTTCCTTTTCCATCTCTTTCATCCTCGTCTCGTCCCTCCGCTTGTTTACCGCCGCGTCGACACGGTACCGATAACTACGCGCTACATCCTTGCTCTTCTCTCTCCGTTTCCGCATAAGCCTTTTCCATCCTCTTTCGACCGGCTGATTCTCTTTTGTCCCCGCTTTTTCCAGTCGTCTGCTACTCCGGTATACTCGTATTCTCTTTTCGTATCCGCGCTCTCTCGTCTCAGCCCGATTTTTCCCGTTCTTCTCTGTCCCAGCCGACGCTTCTGCACGTCCGTGACACAATGGCACATCTGGTGTTAACTTCTGCTTTTTGGTCGCGGCGCTTGTCGAGAGAAATCGTCTCGCTTGTCCTCGTCCCGCCCGGATCGCGAACATCTCCGCCGATCCTACGCTCGGTTTTTTCCTTTCCAAACGAAACTCTTCCTCCTCTTTCCTTCTTGCAGTCGCGTGCAATCGCGACCACCGTTTGTTTCGTTCGTTCTGCTCGCTGTAGTTGCGTGAATACGACGGCCAATTTTTCCGCCACACCACGCCAAACTGGTTCAACCAAGAACCACACGGTTTGTCATTATCTTTTCTCGGTGTTTGCGATTTAACCCGTTCCCGAACCAGGCTTTCAGCCTTTCTCGGCTGCCGAGATGAATAGCGCGACTTCGAAATGGCTGGATTTCGAAATAGAGTCTGTCAGCTTTTATTTAATCGTTCCTTTTCCACGGCGATAGCGGCCAACGATACCAGTCTTTCGGCGACTTTTCGCTACGCGCAAACCTCTATGGGAGATCTAACGTCTGTACGTATCAAAGCTAATACGCGATAACGAAACTAAGCTCTGTAATTCTCAGATCCTACGGGGCTACTTGTTTTTAGATACTCGGCAAGCTCTTTTTTTTTATTAGGTTGTCCGAAAAGCGTCTTTCTCTTACAAACCCGTCTTTTACGACGACGCGTCTTTGTACAAACACGAAACTTAATTCGTCGAACATCGCGACCTTTATTTTGATAGAACAAAATGGATCATACGTAGTTCGATGAAATAATATAAAACGGAAAACGTGCATCCGTTATTTGCTTATAAAACGAAAGAAACTCCTCGGACGACCCGACAGATCTACCGCTTGATCTCTTAATTAGACGTCGGATTAAGAAGAGCCTCGCAAACTGACGGAAAGGCTCGCGATGTTAATACAAACAGCGATATTTAAACGATAAATACATACCTACACAGTTACAGTATCTACGGTATGCAATTATCGCCACGTTTCTTAATTATTTAGCAGCATTTTTATTCAATTTATCGCGTACATTTGTATGTCGGAGTCAGGTTGGCATTTTGGGGCGTTCGATGAACCTTTACTTACTTTACATCGTCGCGGATGTAGCTAATATTTATCGGTACAAATGGGGCACTACGAGAGGCTACGAGTAATGGCGATAGGATGATCGAGACGATGGTGACAACGAATTCAAGTTCGATGACGAATCCACGGTCCACGGGATGACCGGTGTCAACGTAATACACGATTCGGGTAATTTTCTCGATAACTCAATGAGCAATTCGTCCAACGACTAACTAACAAACTAACTCACTTATATACTCCTGTCCCCGCTTCTCGGGTCAATCTTTGTTTTTAAGGAGAGCCATATAATCATTTCGTACCTCTGTCAGGTACACGTCTCTCCCTTGACCGTGGCTACGTCTATGTCACTTCGAGCCCGAACCCATCGTCATAAAGTCAGATTGAAACATTAAAACTATTTCTTATTTTTATTACTTAAGTGCAGCTATAGTAAAAATCTGGACTAGGGTATTGGGGTTTTTTCCAACATTCCGGACGGGAAATGTTCTTTCATCTCCGACATATAATTATATTCTGACGATTACGTACCAAGCTTTGCTTCTAATTACTAATTCGTTATCGATTTGATACAATTTGGTGAAATTCACGTATCGTTACACCTGCTGCGAGTCGATCGAATCGTCGGAATATTTACGAATGGCAGGGTAAACGCGAATATTCTTTACGCTAATGTTTCGTGTATACGTTTTTAACGCCTAATTGGTATTCATACGCGATTCGGCGAGCGTTAAGGATCAATTGGACGAGGCGCGCGACCTCCGGTGCTATCGTTGAAGCGAGAAGCTCGTCCGCTGAAAAACCATATGCGTAAATGGGGCAAGGGAAGCGAACCGGCCGATATAAATTCAAACGTATTTGCGCGGTAAGGGTGGCGTAATTTATTACCCGTCGATGTAATGGAAACGCCCATAGAGAAGATCTGCTCGGCGCAAATTCGATTATATGCAGTTGTATCTCGCTTGCGATTCCTCTAGCCACGCGGGGAATACAGTTAAATTAAAAAACGCAGGAACCGCGCGAACCTGCATATTTCATCGACGTCGTCTTTTTGCCAGTTGAACCCGCGTCCATGGAATATTCTGTCGGCGGGGTTCCTCCGAAGAAATACGGCACACCATTAAACGTCATCGTTTCTCCTTCTGCTCTAGCTACTAGAGCAGCAGCAGAGCTACTGCCTGCTACGAACGCGATTCACGATTTTTAGATTTTTATCTACCTCGAATAGGTGTCCGAACAGGCGATATTTCTCGTCTCGTTGTTGCATTAAAAACGAAGCGCTCTATAACGAGATGAAATTGCAGGTGGTAGTTAGGTTCAGCTGTTGATTAATATTAGGACACCTGCTCTTAGTTGCATTCGGTCGACCCTAGCAAATTTTTATCTGTTTGGCATTTTACGTTGTTCAATTTGTACTTGATCTAAGAGAACGACAAATCATATGTTTTAAGACGATCTGAAATTCAAGAATGTAAAACCTTCGAGTATGTCGAATACCGTGTCACTTATAAGTAGAACACGATTGAAAATGGAAGAACTCGATACAAACCATGTGAAAATCTTCGGCAACTTTCAATTCCATTTTCCCCGGGAACCAACAAAAAGGTCGTATCTCCGAAACCAATCACAGTGCCCCGGCATCCTCGAAACATCCTATGATATATCTTCGAAATACCCGAATGCACCGGCGTTGGTGCCTCCGTTGGCCCAGAAAAATAAAAATAAAAAAGAAAGAAGGGCAGAGAAAGAGGAAGAAAAGGTAACGCGGCAGCGTGCAGGCCAAAGCGAGAGAAAACAGTCATCGTCCCTTCGGGGGATGGAGATACCGGCAGCGCCGATAATCATTCGAATCCGACCCTCGTCTCCCGACCTTTCGCTAGTTTCTGCCAGCGACTCCGACCGATATTTACGAGATCTCTGCTCGCGAAGTAAGCGAAATGAAAAAGAGGAATATGGTGGTTAGTCGGGTCAAGCGTACACCGCTGCCGCGGGGGTGCGTTCGCAGACTGCTCGCAACCCCCTTTTCTCCCGTCCCACCTCTCGCCGGTCGTTAGTCTTGTCACGAGCCAACACGGGAGAAGACTCGCGGACGAACGAAATCTCTCCACCCTTGGATAGGCCGCGATAAACCCTCGTGTTGATGCTTTTTACGGTGACGGACGACTCCTGGAGGCGTGTCGACATGTGCAACGGTACCGACGAAGGGTGGGTTCGCGTGATCGAAGCCCGAGGAGGACGCCCACGGAAATCACGGGGTCGCGCAATCGCAGAGACACCCCCTTATAGCGGATCTTGGCGATGGAAACGCGCGGCCCGTGTCGGATGTATCGCCGTAGAATCGTATCGCTGTCGCGGTTCGTTCCAAAAGATTCCAAAAGTGACTGAGCTTTCCGACGAATTCGATAGGGGGTCTCGAGAGTTTCGATGATTTCTTGGGAGAGACGATCGAGTTTCGCATCGTTTTAAGGAGAAAAAATTATACGTTGACGGTAGCCCGCGAGCTTGGGATGGCTTCCTACCATCGCTGACTCGAGACAGTTGCAAAAGTGTGCCGTGTAGACTTTGACGAGCTCTTGAAAACAGGATAGTAGGAAAAATCATCGACGCTTTTACGATCGATCGTAATCGGATTCCGCCTATCCGAGCGACCAAAGATGCAAAATTTTCCACCTGACATGGATGGGGCCCGGAGGCAACAGATGGTTCGATACTTTGCATGCACGGCGACCGTCATGCTCGTAAAATCATTTATGCGAACGCGACACCTTCTCTGGTCCAGAAACGAATAAAAATGTTCGATACGCGAACGATTTGCCAACCACATGGTACGGCTCGCCTTTTCAGCGGTAAATAACGCTTGTTAGTTACGCGCCATTGCATTTTCTGGCTGGTTTTCATTACCTATCGCCAAGAGTATCGAGTATTTTATTTTATAACGACGAATGCCTTTTTCGCTCTCTTCCTGCGTGATAATTTTCCTAATAAAATCCTTCCTATTGTTTGGCGGAATAACAATATCCGCACGAGTCGAGCGTCTTTGTCGTTCGAGGGTTAAAAGTAGAGTAAAAAGTGTCGCTACTTCGCTCGCTCGTCAAAAACTTTTATACGCTTGCAAAAACGCATCGATCAATTGCTTTCGACGACAGACTCGCCAGCCAATCCGTAGCCTCGTGCTTTAACCGAAATATTTTACCCCGTTGCCGACTGATTTTGTCGGTTGGCGCCGAGATTTCATGCTAGGTACAATTATCCTGTAAGTATCCGTAACTCTGTTATTATCACGGTGCGAGCGATAAAAGAGCAGGATCTTTATCGCGTTCTAACAACGCTGGCCTTGAAAAACCCTACGAGACGAAAATTCGATATTCTAAGCTTCTTGCGCTGCCGATCGCGACATCGGTAACGTCGTTAACGAGCGCCAAGATGTCACGATAAGATTCGAACGGCACCGGGGAACGTCCTAACGCACGGGGCACAGGAATTTCCATACGAAAAGGCGACGGGAGCCAGTCTAGGTACAAGGGCAAACAGAAAGATATCAGCCATCTGACTCTACCGTGAAAGACAAAGACTCTTATCGAGAGTGTACCGTTTCATGGTGGTAGTCGCGTCTATACGTCTACTTATACACGTTCACGCCAGCCTGTACCCTCGTCGAGTTATTCGTTTCGGTGTAGATAGGCGCGCACGGCCACGAGCCAGCCAGCCAGCCAGCCAGCAACGAGAAAAAGAGTACGTATAGGTACACGACTGATCTCGACTAAGATTATAAAATGGCGACCCTCACCCCCCGGCTCGGCTGTTCTTAATTTCGCTCCAATCCTTTTGTCCCCTCCTACTCAGCCTGCTTTCTCCGCCGTTCCCTTCTCATCTCCTCCGCGCCCGTCTTCTTCTCCTTTTTTTCTCTGCTTCTTTTCGCTCGCTCGCTCGCCTACTCCACCTACTTCCTCCTTCGCCTTTCGCAAACGGCACAACTCCCGAGACGATGCCAAAGGAAGTCGCCGAACAGAGGCCAACGAATTCTTTTACGCGACGATTCCAACGAATAGAAACCGTGGCCATCGTTGCGTTGTAACCGTGGAAATGGATTCGCGGATACGACGCCGGATGATCGTCGCGTATAATGCCACCGCATACTTAAACAGAGGGCTGGCTCTTTGTCGTTGCCTCTGCCGATTCGCTCGTGTCTCGACTGTCTTTGATGAATTTCAGTGTTGCACGTTGGCGAATACCGACTTTCCTCGTGTATTTAACCGCGCGGCATTGGATGATCCGTCTACGAACCAGCTTCAACCAACGAACAAGGAAGAAACCTACTCTTTGTCGTAGTAATCACGCGTCGTTCGACAGTCGCATAAGCTTCTGCCTATTCTCGAGTCCGTATCGCTCCAACGATTCTTACCGATTCGGTGCGTCTTCCTTTCGCGACTAACTCCAAACCATACGCTACGCGTATAATTCGTTGCAGAGCAAATCCTGTCGGTCTGTTCCGCGAGCGTCGTCGCTCGATACGAAGAGACGCGTTCCTCCTCCGTGTTCCTCGCCCGAAGCGATCTTGGAAAAGCGCGAAGTTCACACATGGTCGGGCAAAGATAGATCCCGTGCGGGTTTCTAGAAGCTTCGCTTCTGTCGTCCTGGCAGCGCATCATCGCGGTGTCAACGGCGCATCATCGGC
Source organism: Bombus impatiens (assembly GCF_000188095.3). Lineage (NCBI taxonomy): Eukaryota > Metazoa > Arthropoda > Insecta > Hymenoptera > Apidae > Bombus > Bombus impatiens. The sequence goes on along the minus strand of NT_177059.1, from coordinate 1,333,475 downwards.
ACCCAAGCGAGTAGCAAGAAGTCGGAAGAGCGTCGCGTCGCTCCCTCGGAAGACGTTTCGCGGTACGACGATCGCCATATTGGAGGCGGTCGATCTTCTCGCCAATCGGCGACACAGCTTCAGAAGCGTGGG
>NT_177059.1:1303485-1332624 GCF_000188095.3 Bombus impatiens | reverse complement strand
GTGGGTGCGAGCCACACCCAATAGCTTTCTCCCATGCCCCACCATAAAACCACCACACCCACGAGTGTCACGTGCGCACGAGCAGCTGCAACATCGTTCGAACAGTCGTTCGCGTACTCTTACACCGATCGCGTCGATCGCTCCTTCGCTACACTCTGTATCGCGATCCTGTTTCACCGACGTTGCTCGCGTCGACGTTGCGAACGAATTTCCATTATTCTCGTTATCTCCGACAACGACGATGGTTCGATGGACTGATAGGCAGTGCGGATAATCTATCGCCGTTACCTCGTTCTTGTCACACCAACAACGTCGCATATCTGTGCCGATCCGAAGGAATGGCATGGCATGAAAATGGTCCGGCCGAACCGACGTTAAACGGTTCGATAAATTCGGACGCTCTTTTCAAGAATGTTCATCGCCAAGGACTAGGTAGAGAGTTTGGAACTGCTTGTTCTTCGGCGAAAGTGAAAGTGAACTAATCGGTGGACAGTCGACAAGGACGTATGTCGCTCGAGATTCGACGAGATCATCGAGTTGGAATTAATTAATAAGTTGTTTAGAAACGAACGCTTGGCGCGGTGTTAAGTGGAACTTACGACTCTGATATTGCTCGCTATCTACCCTTTGCTTCGATCGGAAACGAACGAATACGAGTAGGTACTCGAACGAAATTAGGAGAAACGGAAGATAAAAATGCGAAGAGAAGGAAGAAATGAATAAGCAAAAGCACACGGCGCAGAGAGAGAAGGAATATAAATAGACATAAGGAAGAATAGTAAAGGATGATCGCGAGACAGGTGTCCTATTTAGGTGCTAGTAACGTAGATGCGAATGAAATAAATAAATGTCTGGGTAAAACCAGGTAACGTAAGAGAGAAAAGAATATAGACGATAAAAGCTTGCGAACGATCACAGGACAAGCGTCGAGTAAAACTCATCGCGAAGCATCCTTGTCAAGGACGAAACTTGAAACCTAATTTCGCGCCCAGCTGGTCGACGTCGAACGAATGCAAGAGAATATTAAATCTAATAAAAATACAATTTCATAAACCAAAGGAACGAATCCTAACAAAACGGTATTTATCGTATCGTGGAGTAATTTATCGCGATATCTGAAATATCAGGGCTCGTTAAATATCGCAATCGACGATTGTCGAAATTCTATTAAAAAGAGAAAATAATCGTGGAAAGGTTTAAAACGACGAAGGAATAAGCTGCGTAAATTGGATCGAAAAACGCAATTATGACTATGATAAGTCTGGAAATGTTGGGCCGTGAGGCTTCGCCTCTGGAAGGGATGTATCGGCGCGCTCGTCAAGACGTCTTGACACCGCCACGCGATAGCCCGGAGTCACAAAACGTCCGGCGGAACGGTAGCAGCACCGGAAACGTCGCGAACGTCGCCAGCTTCGACGGCGCTTCTCACCACGAGATGCACCCTTTGGATCAACCGGCCGTGGAACTCGATTTGCCGGCCAATCTTCCTGAAATCCTCTATTGTAAGTGGGGAACGTACGGTTTTTAATCGATCGAATTCCGTTTCGATGACTCGCGTACCCAGATAAAAGTTTATGTATTTGCGCGTGATATTGTAACGATCAAGCGTCGAAGACGATGCGTATGGAGATGCGAAGAACTCGAATATTCGGCGTACTTGCGATGGTTTCATACGTGAACTAAAGCAGAGAACCGAGCAATTTGAAATCGTGAAATTAATCGAGAAATAAGATTCTTGTAGAAGAGAAAAATTAGCACGTAGTTGAATTTGGAAAGATTCGCCGAATCTGGAACCGAACCATCGATCGTTGTGTTACACGAACCGAGATCGAACGATAGAAATTACGTGCATAATTGTGATTCAAAAGTTGCGAAGATTTCATTTGCGTAATACAGAGTTGATTTTAAGATTATGATACGGTTATTACGTATAAGTCACAAAGTCCTGCATCGTATGACTACAACAGCTCGTTCTTAAAATCATCGTAACAACGATCGTCACGGTATCATCCTCGCGTTGGAGAAGACCATTGTCCATACAGAAAAACGATATAGATATCGTATGCGTAATTTGTATTATAATTATGTTAAATCGTAAATAAAGATACGGTTAAGTTAGCGATAACTTAACTTAAAGCTAAAGTATATAGTCAGTGGTACATTATTATTTACGAAAACTTGTGTTATATCGTAAGGTGCTGTTGCAATTATGATATTTCGATAATCCGTGTCTTCTTCTTCTCAATATCGCTCTCGTAATATAGTTTGACTAAATCTGAAACTTTGGGCTTCTATCTTCTTTCGACTTTAATTTATTACGATTTCGATTGCGAAGCTAATAAATAATAATAATCTATTTAAGAATCTTATAGTTGAGATCGTATTATAGAACGTATAGTTAAAGTTACAGATTCCAACCTGTATCTACAAGTTCCAGCTGCTCGCGTTTCCGACAGATACTTTTAACGACATCTTTAAGTATTAAACGATCTTCTGTCGAATGTTACAGCTTCGATACCAAAATGCGGAGGCTGTCAGGAAGCGATTTTGGACAAATACGTTCTGAGAGTTCTGGAAAGGTGTTGGCATGCAAGGTGCCTCACGTGCCGGGATTGTGGTGCAAGATTGACTGATAAATGTTTCGCAAGAAACGGCCATGTCTTTTGCAAGGACGACTTCTTCAAGTAAGTACCAACAATTATTTTTATCACGCTCTACCTTCTCGCTCGCACTTTTCTATCGACAGAATTTATATTCAAAAGATCGTCAATTTCGAAATTGTCCAGACTTCTTGTATTTCTATTAGAGCACGCGATCGAAAATTATTTTATACATCTGCGATCAAACTCGGGATATAATTTATAATCGCTGTCTCATTCGTTGATAAGAATACACACAGATACTGGTACTTGGATGAATTTTACGTCCAGTCTCCTGTATAGATACGTATACGCGATATAAGAAAATGTTAAAAATGTACGTGTGCGTGTTTGTAGTTTATAAGATGAAATTAACGTTATTTCAATACATGGTATAATATACGTTGACCTACATATATTATGTCTGTTCTCGTTGTGACAAACGTTCGATTAATAAAATGTAAGCTACGTATATTTGTTGAACTAACAAGCGGTCATACATCACCAGCTAGCCGCCACCAACCTGTTTATATGATATATTAACAATGCTGTTAATCTACCGACCTATTTACACGTTTACGACGATCCAAAGTATACATTGATAAAACTAAGCTATAATAATACAAGTTATTTGAAATATTTTTTCGTTCCATGTATTTCTTGCATAAAATTCACCAAAATAAAATAGCAAGATACGCGATACACCTGTATACATATATAGAAGCTAAAAGAATTTTTCCTTATTCTCCAAAGAGGAAACAGGGCGCTATACCTGTATACCTGTGTACGTATTCCACGTTATACTCACGACGAGACTCTCGTTTATTTAACATATTTTACTATTGCGTGTTATAAGCGTGTGAACCATCGGGCGATCTACGTACGGTAAATTATTACGTAATTGTATCGACGAGCTGTAGTGCGATATTTTTTTAAGATATTATCTAAACAGATAGCGAAAAGGTATAAAACGCTTATCGACTGTTACTTATCGCTTGCAAAAATTGCACCTGCGGAACCGAAAGTCCGCATTATTCTCGGTAGATAATGAAAAAAAGTGGATGTACCTGGTAGAAAAATGAGAGACAAGTTGGATCAAACGCGCATATATATCCAGCAACTGATATCGATTGTGCGAGAAAAGAGTGCCTTTTCTCATCTACCCACACCTTCGCGAGGACTAGACGCCATCTTTCTTCTCCTGCGAGCCAAATCGAAGGAACTTACCCTCTTTCCCCTTCGTCCTACCATTCTCCCTGGTATTCCACATTTCCTAGGGTTCAGGAATTTTCAGGAAAACTGGTAAACTCGCTGGTGCGTTCAAAGGCGTTACGAGCAACGTTCGAGTTTGACGAACCACTTATTCCTTGTATGTAACGTCGACTGCAAGCTTTGTGATTAATCTCGAACGTGTACATTGTTTTCTCCGAATGTATACAGGTGTGTTTATGTTAAGGGAGTAAATAAGAAAAGTAAATTTGAAAAAATTATAGAGCTCGTATTAAAAGGAAACAGAGTAGGAATCTCTGGAAATATCATTGAAAGTATCGTTAACTTAATTCTAAAATAGTTTCTATTTAACTTTGCTCCGTTCTTTCAGTCACTTTTAACTTGTTCGCGAATAATTACCGACACGTGCGATATCTCGTTCCGATTTTATGCCAAGGGGGATCATCAAGATCCTGTTCTTCCGATGAAATAAATTTTTGTTTGCTAAAATAAATGTAAAATCGAAAGGTCGAAATTTTAAGATCTCCTACGATACTTTTATACGCGTAATTTATCGATCAAATTGACAGACTTTGTCAAAATTGTCGAAAGTATCGTTCTGACAATAAGTACAAAGGTAAATAATCCATGGATTGCCTTGTCTCCTTTTTGCAGATGTAAAAAATATATGTAGCATGACATAGATAATCAATCGTGTTCAAACTACTCTAATTATGTTTCGTTATTTACTTGATATTGCGTGTAACATGGACAAATTCTATTGATAATTCTATTATTCGGAATAACCTCGCGTCTCTATAAACGCAGAAAGGCGTTTCATTAACTGCAAGATTGTTCTATCTTAAATATTAATACAGCAGCTGATACAGTAGTTTCGTTAATCAACTGCTTACGCGCATCGGGCTACTCGTTTAAATTACTTAGCTTAATGGCATGCAATGATAAAGAGAAAGGTCTAAACCGGATAGGTCAGGCGATCATAGGGCCCTCGTGACATTTTATAATATCGGTATTTCAGTTTATATCTCGACCGAGAACCTGAATGAACCTGTTGCTTATATATTTCAAATTCAGAATTATCCGCCTGCTCGATGTACTATCGAAGTTTCCCGATTTCCTCGCAAAACACCACGCAGATCTTTTCCTAATTATACGGTACGGCAAAGAAACGAAAATCGAACATACTGATACTCGCGCGAACAATTTCAACACGATTATTTCACAATTTCACGCGATTATTCAACTTTGGAAATCCTTTCGAATATCGACCTCCCACGTATCAAAAACGCCGACTTTTCGATCTTGATTTTCATTTTGGAAACGAAACGCAACATACATCCACGCGCAGCGAAGCCAAAAGGGTAGGGATAATGGTTCAGCGCAAAAGTACCTTTTCGATTTTCCTAGGAAGAACGTTGTTATTACGCCAAAGGATGATATTTTTGCGTTGTTTGTCGTCGTTCTAAGCAACCCGTATATTTAGTCTCGTGTCATTTATTCGTGCAAACAGAGAAAACTGGAAATCAGATTCCGATTAATAGAACGTCAAGAAACAGTCGGGTACCTTTCTCGCTAATTCTGCCAGGTATGAAATCGTTCTTGACGACGCTCTACATTCGTATTTTTATGAACTATCTTCAAACGGTTCTACTTAATATTTTCTGTTTTTCAAGGCGGTGCAACCTTGATCGAACGAGATGTTGCTGCAATTAATACGCGAACGTAATGTGAAAATGTTGTATGTTGTTGGTATGGCAGGCGTTTTGGGACGAAATGCGCGGGCTGCGGCCAAGGATTGGCACCGTCGCAAGTCGTGCGTAGGGCGCAAGAATTGATCTACCATCTAACTTGTTTCTCGTGCGCCCTTTGCTCTCGACAGTTGGACACTGGGGACGAGTTCTACCTCATGGAAGATAGAAAGCTCGTTTGTAAACCTGACTACGAGCAGGCGAAGGCAAAAGGTAACGTATATGTACGTTGTACTTGCTTCCATATATTTTTATTATTTTACGATCCAGTCTCTTCTTCTACGATCCTGAGATTGCGCGAAAAGAATCACTCTCAGACGTTTAAACGACTTATATCTATTATTGATCCCTTTGTATCATAGAATTGGCAGACGGAGGAAGTATAGACGGTGACCAACCAAACAAAAGGCCAAGGACCACGATCACAGCGAAACAGTTGGAAACTTTAAAATTAGCGTACAATACCAGTCCTAAGCCAGCGAGACACGTGCGAGAGCAACTTTCTCAGGATACAGGACTCGACATGCGCGTGGTTCAAGTTTGGTTCCAAAACAGGTACGTATGTACATCGATGTATTGAATAAAATTCAAGTTCAATTCGCGAATGATTAAGTATTCGTTCGAGGATCGAATATTTCTCGCCAGTATAAAGAAACATGGGGTATCGTAGTAATTACGACACAAGCGGAAAGGGAGTGATTCTACGCGAAAAAGTAGAATAAAATTTGTTCATGGATGTAACGTATCGTTTTCGAGAAGATCGATTTTGAATATTCTCCTTGGGTGGTTAAAAGTTCGATGAATTAAAGATATAAAATACGTTAAAAAGGCTGCATAATAGATTTATCTGTGCATTAGTAAGGTAAATCTTAAAAACTACTTGCCTTATTATAGTCGACGGCTTATTTTGCACAAAGCCTGATAAGAAATCAACTAGTGATATTAATGTTATTTGCGAAGGACAGACATAATAGAATCGCCCGATCACGATATAGTTGAGTACACGAGTACGCGTTCCAGAAGAACGTGGAAGATCAATTTTTTCGAAAACAAAATCCCATTTGGAAAAATTCTATTCTGTATTTTCGACTTATTCTTTTTCTTTTTTTGTGACACATTGTATGGTATAAGGTATACCTGCTACACGATCGTGGCTAATTTTTTAATCGTTTAAATGTAGTTTTCTAATGTCGTGATATTTCTTTGAAAAGATACTTAAATAAAAATGAAACTTAAATTAAAAGAAAATAACGAGGGTAGAGGGATACATAAACTTTCGAGCAATGTTTTAATCTGTACGTAAATTATGAAAACGGTACTTATCCATGTAATAACTAAGTACGTACATATCGTAGTTTGTAGCTATAATTGGAATATCGTATTAAGTTGATTTTTATCGCACTTTTAAAAACTGCCTACGACATAAGTGTTTGTAAGTTATTATTAAAATCGCTACTTGAAACTGAAGATTATAAATTATTCGAATAATCGAATTATTTATCAACTTTTCAAAAACAGCAACATTATTCATAATATATCTATGGCAGACATGGATCGTCGGTTATCACACTAATCTAAGATTTTTCTTCCAATTCGACTTCTTGTTATCTCTATCGAGAACATCGTTGTGTACAACGTTGCACATAACTTAAGAAAAATTACTTTATCGATCCTATTCGCTCGTATACCATAATCCTATGGCTTCGTGTTGAAAACGGGGAAAACTGTGACAATCTCGATACAAAGTATTATTATCGCAATTTATGTCATCAATGACCGGCGATAAAATACCGTAAAAATCTTAAAAATTAACACGTGTGGAATACTTTAACTCTGTAGAGTCACTCTCTTAAGGCTCTCTTCCGTGAAATTCAAGTGGGTTTTCCTGCGTCATTTATTCGCTTAGTATATAAAAATGTTATCGCAGTATCACTTATTTTTGTTTTGTATACATATTAATAGATATTTGCCTTGTGATATCGAGTAAATCTCGTACTACGGATCATCGTTCAGATTCAACGAAGGTACAAGTATTATAATCTAACAGAATTTACTTTGAGCTTTATTTGTAATTCCAATCCTCCAAACCGAAATGTACTGTAATTAAAAAAATACGTCTGATTTACGTGTAATTTACACCGGATACGGTATTGTAATAGTTTACCTAAGTAGTTTCTAAAAAATCCTGAGCCAAGGTTACACGTAAAAGTTAAAGTTCAAGAATGGAGATTCATATTGCTTTTCTCTTTTTCCAGGAGAGCAAAAGAGAAGAGACTGAAGAAAGACGCGGGTAGAACAAGATGGTCTCAGTATTTTCGAAGTATGAAAGGAACGGGTGCAGGTGGACATTCACCTAGGCATGATAAGCTTCTTGATAAGGACGAGCTTAAAGTCGACTTAGACGCCACCTTTGGTCACCATGGTACGTAATGGTTACGATTAGTCACGCTTAATATATCATTGTGTCCAATTTCCTTATCGCTCGTATTTAAACTTTCGCTTCGACTGCTTCTGAATCGATACTATAAATTTTATACCGGTTGTATTATTTGAGATACAGATAATACGATATAATAGAAAAATGACCTTTAGATACAGGCACACACATTGTAGATTAACGTTTGATTAAGGTTGAGGTAGATTATAGTATAGATCGATTATTGATAAATTTCAATTATTTAATTACGACTACATAATTTATCTTACTTATCGTTGTATATGAACGTAAAAATGATAGTAGATGTTCGTGATTTCTGCACGAGATAAAATTCTTGGCAGTTTCGTAGTGCAAAATTGCGCTGCGTTATTAGAAACGGGCATTGAAAAGCGACCCATAACGGGTTATTTGTACTTCCAATATCACGAAATGTACGCAGCTTCCTCTCTGCGTGCACAAACGTTCCTTTCGATTCGCGAAACGAGAAAATGTTACAAGCAATGGTACGCTATCGCCGAATACCCTCGTGTGTGTATATTTCAAGAGATTTCGTTATTAAAAGTCGCTACTCTTTGTGCTAGAAATTTATAATAACAAAAATTGCAAAGGATAAAAAATAGGTTTCTGTATTAAGATGAAAGGAACCAGTGTTTACATAAATATTTTAAATAATTATGTCGCTAATTAGTACGCTTACGATTTTTTTCGCGAATAGATTTAGTCGACAAATTTATCAGTTTTTCAAGCGTAGAACAAGCGTAGCTAGAAAATATCGTTGACTTGTCAATTATACGTAAAAAAGATATCATATAAAAAAAGTTATAATTAGGCACATGCGTATGTAAAGAGATACTTATCGTCAAAAACGCAAAACTATACAGAAGCTTTAAAAAAAAATTACCTGTTGTCTGGCTCTGTTGCTTTCGCTTTAATATTGGTTACATCTAAGCTTTCGTGTACTCGAGCGTTTAGCAAAGGGGAAGACGATCTCGTCAATTATTCAAGAGTTCGTGGAGGCTAACTGCTAGTTCGCCGTGTCCGAGATTTCAGGAAGATTGCGGACCATGCTGAAATTTATGCCGATCGTTAACCATACACGCCGTAAAGTCATATAAACTTCAGCTATTGTTTAAATTTTAAACGGCTTCATTATCCAGTGCCTTTCTTGCACCTGACAGATATAATACAAAGTTATTCGAATCATATATACTTAACGTCGCTACCATAAAAAGAAAAATGTCTCTGGTACGGTTAAAATTGTAATCTTACATTAAAAACAACAAATTTCCGACGTAGAGATTTTATAAGAAAATTTGACTAGATTTAGTTTCACGTAAATGTTGGATATAATTTTATTTCCTGCTACAAACTAAAGGAGATAACGATGACTGCGTAAATTCCTTTGCAAATTTAAAATACAAGTAGCAATTTTATGTCATTAATCGATTACAGCGTTATAACCTGTCCTGATATTCGGAGCAAGCTCTTATAGGACAATAAAATAATGATTATGTTATCTTTACATTTAGATTTGAGTAACGATAGTTACGGAACAGTGGTGAACATGGGATTAGATGGTGAAGGCGCGAGTCCAGGTGGGGGTGGAAATGGGGCAGGCGGGGGCCCTCCACGTAGTTATTTGGGTGCAACAACTCCCCCTTATCTCTCAACGTCCAGATCACCGTCCTTACCACCTCAATTTCCATATCCACCGGATGCTGGCCTCTCCGTCTACACTACCCTTGGTAAGTAAACGTCACATTTCTATATTGTATATCATATCGTAATCCTCCGGTTCCGGTTAGAATATCTAGTTTATCTATCGTGTAAAGAATCTAGATCCGTAGGACACTATCTTTCTTCGATATAAAAGAAAACATATAAGTAGATACGTTGCGTATATAGAAAGACAACAGGAGCGAAAATCAAGTTTCGATCGCGTCACCATTAATTTCGTTTCACCATTTATTGGTCGCGAAAAATATTCTCCACGATATGGCCTAATAGATTCGCGCTTACGATTATATTCATTTCAGTCTATATTAACATTAAACGCACCTTCGTTTAAATTTCACCACCACCGTACATTTCCAAGCCACGGTGTTATAAAAAAGGCGAAAATGTTAATGGAAAAATTGGACGATGCATGTTGCAGGAGGCACAGGTGGCATGGTACCAGGACCGGCATCGGATTTGAGCAACGAATCGAGCGGAGGTGGTGGTGGCGGCGGAGGCGGCGGTGGAGGTGGTTACCCGGACTTTCCACCCTCGCCCGATTCATGGCTCGGCGAACCACCACCTCCACACGCTCACCACCATTCCCACTACGCCACATAACCCGGCAAACTGACGCGTTGCCAAGCACCGTTCGGAAGAACGGATCGGCGCAAGGCGTTTACCTGACGATCTTTATCCATAAGGCAAGACTCAATTAAAAGACTAAGCCTTCGATCGAATCATCAACCTGTCCACTTTCGTCGATCGTCGACGATCTTACGTTCGCGAGTCTCGATCTCGAGAGGATCTCGGTGTTCTCGGTGTATCACCAAGAGATCCACCTAATAAGAGCGGAACTCGATCAGGATATGCGTGACGATCGAGCACCGTCTCGAGCCACAGGAGTCATTCCACACCGTACACTTCACCGTCCCGGCGGGGTTCCCATCATCGGAATGATGCCATATGTCGCTGTCGTATAAAGTTACATTTAGAGCGCGTATACGATACGCATTCGATAGGTACGATTAATCTAAATATATTTATGTACAAGTTCCTCGTTTCCCGGTACTATGGAGTTTAATCGTCGAATAAAGAAATACTAGAGGGTAGTTTAGACGTGTCGCGAGACCGGTTGTTCACAACGAATCGATATCGTTCGAAAGGACGATACTTCGTAACGAACTTTTTTTTCCAACGTACATGTATGTTGGTATTCAACGAAATCGTCAAGATATTTGCAAGAATGGGTATTCGTACGCGTAAAGAGCTGGCATTCGTTCTAGCGAATACATACGCATTCCCGTAGAACGAATTGCGTTTCGTAGAGATCGTACTTGACGAAAGATATCGTTTCGTTCGTGAACATCGCGGGACACGTTTCTATGGTATACCGCGCTTACGTGACGCTAGAAGTTTCAAGTGTCGTTTATTGTACATAGTTCAGATTAGATTTTATTGTACTACGGTAAGGGAAGGAGGAAAAATGGGAGGTAGAGCGAAAGCAGGAAAGACGGGAAGGATAGGCGTACAGCGATCTCTAAGGAAGCGACGCCGTCCGCAAATGAAATTCGAAATAAAAGTTAACCCTGAAGCACTAATGAATTTTTTCCATCGACGCTCGATAGATCGATTTTCTCATAAATGCGAGATAATTACACACGAGACTGGTTCATTATTTTTCGTTAGCGAAGCTGTGACATAGCACGGAATCGTGAATGTTCGATCGAGGAAGCGTAGATTGTAAAATCAGTTTCGATTGGTCAAACGATTTACACTTTTTTCATAATGAATATATATCGAATGTCGCGCTCTTCTAATGTAAAGTACATGCATAAAATGTAGGTACGTACGAATTTAGTGCTACAGAGTTGGCCAGCTTCGCGACCAATCAGAATCGTTCTACTTACCGCGAACCGTTCAGTCCACTTTAAGAAACGGACGAGCGAAGACGTGGTGGAAATATTGTCCACGTTAGATCGAACGTCGTCGCGTGATTTCCGAACGCCTTATTCAAATTGATTCGAGAAGTGTGATTTTCGAGCGAACGACAGCCAGGTGTGGATTATTAATTGTGTTGTAATTTATTGCAAAAAGGTTTACTTGCGACTGGTGAATCGTGGAGAACTATGATAAGTCGAGAGAGGCTTGCCCTTATGGATACAACGATCGATGTATCCATAAACAAAACCAATCGTGTAGTCTACATCGTGAAGCATAACGAAGATGTTTCTTAGCGTGACAACGCAACGAATATCAACATCCATGATTGTCGCTCGAAAGTAAGTCCCTTTTTCGCGACTTATTAGACGATCGCCATTCGATTCCACCAACGTAAACGAAATCGACAAACAAACACGACGCCATTTGATCGAATACCGAATCAAAGTTTACTTTGCATGTTTGTTTATCGTTGGTGAAACCGAGCGTCAGTAGATTACACCTTTGACGTGCTCTGCGTCACTTTTTATCGATTTACAGCATCGGAAAGGCACTGTCGCGAGATATTTCGATCAATCGATTCCATTTGAACGAACGTTCGTTTACGCGGTTAACGCTTCACAGATCAAGCTGTAAATTTACTTAAAAATTTTGTGGATATGGAAAATAAATTACATTAATACCTTTTTTAAATATTAGACTAAAGCGTACAAATGCACAATTTACCAGGTTCTGTCTGTAAAGCGGTAACAATGTTAAATAATCAAAGTCGTAACGATGTCAATTGTACTCTTGTCTCAACGCATATATGTATATGCGCGATTATGTATAAATTGTATACATATGTATGTACACGCGAGATACATATTCGTGACAGCATGCCTAGATTTATATATAGATGATCGATAATCAAAAGCAACGGATTCAATTGATCGACGTAAGTCTCCGATTGATGGCTAACTTCATTCGTATATGTAGTAATATGAGGCATATATATATATATATATATATATACACACACACCATATTAATTACGTAACAAACGTAAAATTTTTTATGTATATTTGTTCAAGATTTACGACGACATGATTTGTAAATTTATTTTTCAAATATTCCTATATGCCTCGTATTATTCGAGCGATATAGTACTTGAAACATAGCGCACATCGTCCGAGAAGGAGCGATAAAAAAAAAATATATCATTGTAGAATTGTATATACGTCGCCCCGATTATTTTACCCGCGAAAATTCGATGAACTGAAATTGAAAGGAGAGCTGAAACAGAAATACGATATATTTCGTCGGGTAAAAGAACTGAATGTTGTACAGTTATGAAAATCGAACACACACACTCCTCACCGGGTTTCATAAAGATGAATAAAAAAGATTCGCATGACTAGCGCAATTCATAACTTCATCGACACGAGTTACTACGGATCTTTATATTATTATCTAGTCATCGAGTGATAATAAAAATTCTATCGTAATCTATATCACGTTGTACTGTGTACTTTCAAACTCTTCATTTTTATCCGTACACGAGCTTAAGCAAAATTTATTCTTTGCACATTAATTTTACAGACATTCTATTAACGTTAGTTTTTATCAAGTTCGTCGTTTTATTCTATTTTAGCATATATCTCGTTATCATTTTTTTAAATATTTTCTAACGAATGTAAACAACGTAATTTCTAGTAAATTATTGTCTAGCTTTGAGAATTGAGATTTACGAATAAGATTTAATAATATTTTTTATGTAAAACATGCCCCTATTTATAAGATATTTCCGTTGTCCAGAACAGCGGGGAAAAAAGTTATTCTAATTTTATGTAAGTAAAATTTATTGTCTGCTTAGTTTGTTTTTACTCATATCACATGTACATCCGACAGTAAATGGAAAATAGTCTTTTAAAATTTTTATTGGCTGCAAGAATACAACATAGGATACGAAGGGAAATATAAACGAAAATATAAATTGGAACTGGAAGTAAGAAGTAATATTTTTTCTAACTTTAACGTCATTTTTTTTGTCAAATATCAATGGCACTTTATTTGTGAAGATTATGTACAGATGCTGTGTAATGACTTTCTCGGTGTTCGTATGTACACGCGCGCGAATTTCGGGACGTCGAGAACTCGAAGATACGGTAAAATGGACAGCTTTCGTTTCGATGATAAGGTTGTAGTAACCTTCGAAGAGAAGAAACAATCTACAAAAGAATTCGAATACACATACACGATTATATACAAAACTTACATATACAGCTTCGTTTTTTTCCACGAAGATTCCTTTCTTTCTTTTTTCCTTATCGTCATCTTTTCTCTATATTAATTCTTACATCTTCCCTTTTTTCGTTCAATGTTTCACGAATATACGAAAATACTTTTTCTTACAAAATACGATAATCGTCGCCGCCGTTTTTCTTTCATTTGTACAGATACAATTCGTTCGTTGACGATTGTTCTAAATTTTCATATGAATCGAAAAACGTATGAAATACAGAAATATAGTAAAAACGCGATTAAAAAAGTTGAGGATAATTTCAGTTCTTTAAAAACTGACAACGAACGACGACTTTTCATTTGGTTCTCTATTCTCTGGCGAATGAATGATATTTTTCTGTAGTTTAATAGTTTCAATTGTCCAGTGGTTCTTCGTACGTCCTTGTTTTCTTCAATATGCTCTTAGTAATCTGTAATTGCTTCGTTATCGCTTTCTCGACGTTTTTCTTGTTTTTATTCGACGCAGAAAGATGTTGGAAAGTATCTTCCAATGCCCTTCTTGTTTTCATTAATCTTCTTTTCAGTGTTTCATTTTCTTGCTTCAAAGCTTCTACTTCATCGAGGCCTGATGGATAATAAGTTTTATTTGTTGAAATATATAACGAAGAATTAGGAATGTATGATTGAAATAAAATAAAATTGTATAGCAACTGTTATAATTTATAAAAATAAGTTACCTTCTATCGGCAAAGGGCTTTCGCTATCGGCCTCTCGAACTGGCCTATTACCATTGTTATTATCTTCATCGCTCAACAGATTAGTCATGGATTCGGTGATTTTTAAAGTGTCTTGTAACGGCCTCATAGTTGTAACAGCCGCGTCACTTTCGATTCCCAGGTCTGGTGAACAGCTTGTTTTACTGCGCCCGCCAATCGTCGAGTAGCTTATAGGTAGCCAGTACTGCGAATTCTAAAATAATATAATTTAGCACAATCTTCAAATAATCCCAGAAAATAGTTAAAATATCAATCGTTATAAAATTTCTACTACGCTTTTAAATTGACTGCACATTTAATCCATATAATAGAAGGAACTTTTCAAGCATCGATCATTGAACAGTGGCAGTCCATTAGAAACACGGAATCCTTACAAGCGCGTTCGAGCTTTCGATAAATTCTCTTTTGAATGAACCGTTTAAAAAAAAAAAGATACGATTATTAAAAATATTCGACTAACGTTGTATGCTTGATATTCCTGCATGATATCTTCGCAAGTTTGTTTCAGCATAGTCTCTGTAGGTATGGAAGAAACGCCACTGGAACTTGGCGCTGAATCGCTCGCTTCACAAACTGCTACATGTCTTCGCAACTCTTTATTAGTCACTTCCAATTCTTGTAATCTTGCCCTTTGAGATTCGTTAATTTGATTCAGATCTGATATCTGTAAGTGTACACAGGTATATTACAAAATGGTATTACGATCGAAGATGGATTGATTCTAATTAATTCGAGCCATAAACATCGATTATCTTACTTCTTTGTTAAATTTATCATGCATGGCACGAACAGTCATGTCACATCTGTTCTCCGTTTTCCTTACTTCTTGCTCTAAACGTAACTTATCGTTCGTTAGCTTTGTATTCTCCACGAGAATCTGACTATGCGAAAGAGTCAAATGGTCCAGTTCTTTCGTCAACGTTGATATGCTCGTCTTTGCAGATTCGTGTTCGTCTTCCAATTTTTTGATTCGTGTCCTCAACTGTAATTATTCAGAAAACATAATTACCAAACGATAACAATTAACATCGGTAAAATATTAATTCTCAAAGAGCTATGTTTTCGACTAGTTTTAAATACCATTGAATACACGTAATAGTTAAAGTTGTAAAAATTGAGAAAAGAATGATTTATCACCGTGTCGTTTTCCCTGTTGAGCGATATTAGCATTTCCGCGGCTTTTCTTTCGGCATTGTCTTTGTAATGTATTAGTTCAGCCTTCTGTTTATTCATTTCTGTTGCCATGCACTCCAGATCAGCTAGTTTCTTTTCCAATTGCGCTCTACGCGTACAATTTTGTTTGCTTTCTTTCCTCAGTGTGTGGACTTCGTGTACTCTTCTGTCCAAAGCTGATTGCAATTTCTCGCAGTACTTTTGCGACTTTTCCAATTTGATCATCAATGGCGATATTTTTTCGTCGAATATCTGAAAATTAAAAAAATACATTTAAAAACAAGATCATCTACTTTACTATCGCGTTAAAGACTTCTAAGATATATTTTTACAAAATTCCTAATAATGCTTTCGAATTTTTAACAAAGACTAAGAGTCAAAGAGATTTTTGATATTTTAAGAAATGCACGAATTAACACGCGCTTAATTAAATTTATCAACGAACGAGAAAACAATTGTAAACAACGCAAAGAACGCGACAGGGTTGATAAAATTGCGTAGGTCATACTTACACAATCGAAAGAAATTTTGGCAGTGAACTCGTTCCTAAGAGCACTGAGCTCCGTGTACAGTAAAGCGTTTGTTTCTTTAAGCTCTTGTATCTGATAATTGGCTTCGGAATCGTTCAGATCGTTCTGATACGACTTATAATAAGGCACATATTCCAACGAGTCTTCGGAATCGGTGAACGTTTTAGTATACTTGGAAAATCTGGACCGGTTCAAAGACTTCTGTTGCGTCTCTTGTAATCCAATTCTAGCCATAGAAACGGTCCTATCAGGTTCAGAAAACGCCTCGGAATCTGACTGCGTGGACGCTTGATTCTTCGTAGCGCTGAGTAAGTTGTCAGATCGACTTTTCTTCACCGAATTGTCCAGCGATTTTACATTCGCGTCATCGGTGTTAATGGCTAAATCATTCGTCGACATTCCCTCGAGCGCGTTGACGAAATCGTCGGACAGTATCTTCGAGTTCATGAAAACGTCGAATACGGTCTTCTTATGGTCGTTGCCGATGGTATCCGCGTAGTTGGCGTTTTTCAACATTTCTTTCATGAACTTTACCAAGTCTTTCAAATGTGTACGCATGAGTTCGCAATATTTCTTGGCTCTCTCCGTTTGATTATCACCGTATCCATCGATCTCCGTGGCGATGTCCGGTTTCGAAACCAGCTTCAACCACTTTAGGTAATCGACTTCCTTCTCCAACTCATTTTTCTGGGCTACCAGCTTCTGTACATAGTCTGTCATAGTTTTTACGTCTATGGTCTCGTTGCCGTCGACGTAGTTCAGTTGGATCACCTCATTGGTAAACGTTACCTTGATACCAATGTCGTTTAGCTCTTTGATCAGAGTCGATAGCTGCGTGCTGGCGCTTTCTTGCGTCATGTCTAACTTGTTTCGGCTCCTTTCGAGACAGTGAGTGGCGGTCATATGGTTGTGGAGCTTGGCGATCTCCTTGTTCTTGCTCCATAGCTCCGTGTTCACCAGCTTCTGTAAGTTCTGTGTCTTCACTTGCAACTCCTTCGACAACTGCTCGATCTTACGATTCTTCTCCGTGATCTCTGCATCGCGAACTTGCAGATCGTGAATAAGGTCCTCCCGTTTGCTCGACTCCTCCATATCGTTTTTTATCATTTTCTTCAGTTTGTCGAGTTCATCCATCTTGTTCTGCAGCTGTTCCTTTATCGTCTGCTTCTCGATCTCTAGGACTTCTATCTTCTGTTCCCTATCCTGAAGTCGCCCTTTCAATTCCTGAAAATAATATTAATATCCTGTTAGTTTGGAGATTTTAACGGAGATCAGAACTCAGGTAAACGCATTACCGCGCGATTGTAAAAAAATTCTTCTTTATTCGATGTTAAGAAATTTAAATGATTAACTACTACGTTGTTTTATTATTAATTACACTACGCGAGTATTACGTGTATCGATAACTAAGCTTAGACGCGAAGAAAAGAGCAATATTATATATAGAATAAGGTGTTATAAATACGCGTGATGATAAATAGGGGAAAATCCGTGTATTGTTAATATTATTTTGATATTCGATCGTTTAACGAAATCTAAAAAAGAGTTTCAACCAGTTATGACGTTATTTCGCGTCCTAAACGAGTTAACTTTGCTCGAACTTGGATCTACTCTACGCAATGGCTCAATTTGTTACAAATATCACTAAATATTTATATAAAAATATATTTTTAGACGAAAGGAAACGAAGAAAGTTTCGCGTTTTAAGAGATTAGATCGCAATTGAAATAATTTGGAGAAAATCCAGTCGACAAGCTTCGTTCTGTTGTATCTAGTATCAACAATCCCATAATCTGCTACTTAAAAGGGAGAAGTAGAGAAAAATATATCCATTCGTAGAGGAACGAGTGAGAAAAGTATAAAACTTTCATGCATTGCAATTTTTGCAACAATTCACCAATCCAAATATCGTCTTGCGTAATTCGTACTTTTCGCTATATAAACAATTTTCGCACAACACCGAGCACATTCTTTTAACGTATATATAAATAAAATACCACTATCGTCCGTAAGCATATAGTTGGAGAAACGCATCTGATCTTCGAACAAATTAAACAATAATTTCTTCCCTCTTGAAATTCTTCGATCGAATGACAATTTGCCGTGTCGACGAAACGTCTTCGAATTAATCAATTTTGCCAATTAAGTTACATAAGTTTTTCAAGCTTCTTGTCTAATTTCTCGAATCGATATAAAAGCTATTTAGCCGGATTTACTTTCTAACGAAGGCACGATAACGAAGGAAACGATTGTTCGAAAAGGGATACGCAATTAACGGAGTAATACCTCTGATTCAACTTGAATCTGCTTCTCCAAACGACTCTTTTCGGCCTTGATGGTCTCTATTTGGTCTCGTAGATCGTTTATTTTGGCTTCCATTTCGTCGAATCGTTGCTGCACATATAAAGTATTGTTCTCGTCAATAAAACTCGGAAACAAATCGGTTGCAACGATCGGTAAGCTTTATTTGCAAGAACAACTGCGATTACAGAGATGGTGTATGGTACAAAAGTTTGCGTGCGATCAATTTGCATCGAAATCGTGGGAATTATTTAAGCGAGAAGAGAAGAGTTTCGCGGTACGTGGAGGATTCGTATGGAACTCGTGGACGGATAACGTGGAAGGAAAAGCGGAGCAACGTTACATGCTGATTTAACATTCTGCAGAGATCGTTCTTTTTTTTTTTTTTGTTTCTTTGTTTGTTAAGTTTTGTTTTTTAAGTTTTTGTTTGGTAATACGGGTATTTAGTTTTTCGGTTTCCTTGACCAACTGCGCGGCGAGACAAGGGTAACGATATCTGGCTCCTAAAAGCAAAAAGATACATCTAATTTGTAACTTTACAGTTAGCCTTAATTTTACCGACTTTTCTTATCGATTTGGACGAGCTAACAATTTGCGGCGTTAGTTCCAGTTTTGGGCACGGTACTGCGTTTTTTACTTTTTTTTTTTTTTTTTCAAAAGTAGTAGTTTTATGAAAAGAGATCTTACGATGTAGATTGGAAAATTCCAGCGTAGTGTCGGCAATCGTAGGCGTTTTAAGAATGAAACAAAGAATCGAAAGGAATGAAGTAAAAATGTTAACTGATTGACAGATAATTAATTCGATGTTTTCGAATTCGTGTTTTATAGAGGAAAGTATGGATAAGAGTTGAAGCTTTGAGATTAAAGATTTTAAAAAAAAAAAAAAAAAAAAGATTTGCAATTTCCTAACTTATATGTTTGTTAACCTTTCCGCGAAGAAGATAAGTACCTTATTCTCTATTCTGCTTAAAGATAAGAAATGATTTTCACGCAAAATTTCTACGATTTAGTTATCTTCTCGAAGATTTATGTTTTCGCGTATACGGATTTGTTATATCGCATAAGATTTAATCATATCGTAATTAATTGAAATGTAATACATAATTGAATCGCTGTCAATTTATTTTGAAAAAAGAAATCTCTTTTCTATGTAAAATATACGATACTTATAATTTCATAGTAATCGGCTAGATAAACATCTTATATGTAACAAAAGTGTGATATAAAAATTTAATTAATTTCTCGATTGTTTTATAAAGTCATATAATTATTGCACAAAACTTTCTCGAGTTTCTGTAATAAGTTACTCAAATTTCACTGTTAAAAGAAGCCAACTACAGCTAACTGTAACAATTATTGCGCTTAATTCGTTAAAAGCAAAAGTAAATTATCAATAAGTCATCAATTTTGTACAGATCCGCTTTTGATTTAACAGAATAAAAAATCAATTACCATGGTTAACGTATCACACAGCTTAGATCGTTTTAACGATAAATATAGAACACATGATCGAAAAATAGACGAAAACTTAATCGATTTGCCCAAAAGACGATACTTGTTACATCCACCTACCTCCATTCTCACCGAGGCGCACAAACAGGAGAACATTTTTATCGTCTTTCTTTTCTTTTCTTTTCTCTTTTTCGATTTCCGTTCGATTCAATTACGTTGAATTAATCCTTGAAAGATACTCAACGCAAATGCTACAATTATTTCTAGCACTGGCGAATATCTGTGACAGAGGAAAGGGAAAGACACGAGAGCGCCGTTTCTTCCCGAATTGTTGCCGAAACTTTTCGATGGATTTTCCGTGGGAAAATCACGAGATTCCTTTTCAATTCTCCCTTTCGTAAAACAAAACGAGGAAAACGAAGAAAAAGAAAAAGAATAGTAAACGGATAAACTCGCGTGTTCTTCGACTCAACTTCGATCTAGAGTCGTTCTCTTCGTTCAGACAAAAGAAAAAAAAGTCGCACTTGTTCGAATTCGTTTTACTTTGAAATTCTAATCGAACGTTCGTCGTTTTTGATCGTGTATAAAGCAAAAGAGAATAAGGATAACTGGACTCTGAGTCTCCTCAAATCTCCTGGATCGATTATGTCGATTGTGTCGCGTTCTTAGTCAATTACAGTCGTTTTCAATTATCGTCGTTCGTTGTGGAGAAAACCACGGTGATTGGAAAACGGTCGAGACTCGAGACGAATTTTCGTACGAAGACTGCGAGCCGGCAGCGGATCGCGCAGACTTCGCGAGCGGACTGTCTCTATTATTAGACGAAAGGCACGTCTTCGGTTTGGTATCTCGAAGACACCGCCTCGCCGGGACTTGCTCTACGAAAATTACTTTGATAATCCGATATACGATCGCGTTGCCCGCTCGCACGCCGTTTTCGCTCCATGTCCAGCTATGGTCGCTAACTTGCGCTCGTTTAACGTGGAATTCGTGTGTAGGACGCTGCTATCAGTCTGAGAGTTTCGAATTAAGCTACTGACTGTTAACGGTCGTTGCCACCAGCGGTAGTCTTGTTTCAGATGTAATTTTCTCATTTCTGAATCGAACAACGTCGAAATACTCGAGGAACGAGGTCAAGTACTTTGATTTAACAATTAAGTCGGCTAACGAGACAAATAGCTCGAGGGATGTGAATTAAGTCCGTGGCTTTTAAAGGTGATTGACTTTACGGTACGTACTTCCACTCGAGAAATCATTCGTCTATTTTTGATGTTCGTTATCATTGATTTAGTTGATCTGTTAGTTGGAATCCGAATAACGCGAATTACAATATGTTGGAATCGTTTGAAACCACTTGGCAACTCTAATTTCGTAGCAGAAAATATTTGATGCGTACCTATAAGAAGAAAATAATAGGGGAATGAACTTGACGGTAAATTTGGACTTTGAAACTCCTTGGGGAACTGGAACCTTGGGCCGTAGCCTAATTAAACTATATTTAGATTCCATCCATGTATCAGATTCGAAGTAGAATCGAGAAAACACCGAAATCTTTCAAAATATATGTAAACGTGTTCCGACTCGTTGGTTAATATATATAGAAATTCGACTAAAGTTCGCCAATTAGACAATTGATAAACGCAAAGTGAGTAATTAATTTATTTGTTGACAGCTTTGATAACAGATTGCTGATTTGTTAAAAATATGCAAATTTCTTAGGAACTTCTTGTTCGATTTCACATCTGAGGAAGTAGTTGTATTATGCGATTAGTTAATTTAGCTTGGAAAGGTATGTTAGTGCGCAAGTAATGAGACAAAGTAATGTAATATCGCGGAATAATTAATTAGCAGGACCAGAGCGACATAAAAAAAATTGTACAAAAATTTATTAAATTTCGTCGGTGTGATTTAAAAAACCGTTCTTCGAACGTACATAACAGCGTAAAATACAAATATCCCGTTTGCTTGTGTTTCGACACTAATACGCGTACGTAAATTAAAAACGCGATTTATCTCTGATACATGCCATGCGTTAACACTACAAACCCGTGCAAAAAAAAAACGTATGCACAAAGAAAAAACCAATAATAGATCACTTCATAATTAAAAAAAGATTAAAAAAAAGTGAAGAAAAAAATACGTAACTTGTACTGAACTCGAAATGTAAAATAAATTCAATTAATTAAATTAAGAATCAAGAAGTAAAACAAGCGTAAGAAAACGAGAAGGAATCTTCTCAACGGAGGATTCCAACTTTAAACTCGTATCACGAATGTAAAAGAAAATTCTTGAAAAAATTACTAGAACTCGACTCGAGTAACGCTGGATTTGTATATTTAAATCTCATATGCGTACATGTTGAATAGCGCAGAGCTACTTGTGGTCGCAATTTTCGGTGCACCGGTAAGGATATCGAAATGTAACGAACAGTGGCCCAAAGCGATAAGTGTCATGCAGTGAGAGAGATGATGACGATAAAGCAGAAAAGGAGAAGTAGAAGTAGAAGATATTAGGTGAATTCAGTATCTCTGAAAGAAAGAGAAACGTTTGATAATACTAAACCATTCCGTGATTAATTCCGTTTTCCTCGTTAAAAGCGGAATGCGTTACAATTCCAAGCGTTGTCTCCACGTTAGCGAACTTTCATACAATGACCGTTCGTCCGTTAGCCTTTCCGACTAATCATCGAGATCCAAATTCCATTCGTGATTAATTATTTCTGTATTTTACAGTAACGTTAAACAGCTACGATAATATAGAATAACCTCGAGACAATGCTACCAAACCTTAAAAGCCCAAAGCCTAAATTTTTGATATGATGCTTCAAAAACGTAGAGACAAGCATGCAGAATCGAAAAATCATGATGTCGACCTGATTGCTGGCATCGCGTTCTGGATCGTCCGTCATGTCGGTGCTGAAATCTCTCAGAACGAATTGATCGTGTCCATCCCTCGCAGCCTTCGCATTCTCGTACTCCCGCAGCCTGTTCAGTTCTATTTCTAACTCCATGATCTTCTGTTCCTTCCTCAGCTTCGTGTTTTCCAATTGTTGCTGCCTCTCCATGAAACCTTGAATCGTCTTAATCGCTTTCTCGTGTTCACCTTCTAACTTCTTCAGTTTGTAACTCATCGTTTCTGCTTGTTTCTGCGTGTTACATAGTTTCAGTACCAACTGTTTTCTCGATTCTTCTTGAGCTTTCAATTCCTTTTCTTTTTCTTCCAGCTCCTAAACGAGATAAATATTCAATTTAAGATCGATGTTTGTAGAATCGTTAGTAGTTCGATAATTCTTAGCAAGAAAAAAGAAGAGATGAGAAGAAAAGTTTCTGCGAACCTTGATTAAGTCTCTAATGTCTCTGATCTCTCCGTTCAAAGTTTGCACTGGCGACTTCACTCTGGTTGACCTTTCTCGATTTGGTTCCCAATCGAGACAAGTGTTTCCTCTCTTCGTCATCCCTTGCGCGCAGCTCATCTTTTGTCCCATTCTTGCTTGCAAAGGATCTTCGACCGAATTCATAGCCGATGGACTGCTCGGGGGTGATCTTTTAACATAACCGTTCTCGAACTGCAATATAAATTCATTGAAATTAATTAATCAAACTTAACGCGTTATACCAGAAAAATAATTTTCCTTAAATTCAATATTACTTTAACGTCTAATTTCTTAAATCCTAGTTTTAACTTTTATATCTAGTAATATTATTTATCAAGTAAATATCAAGTGCCTTTTTTTTTTAGTTTTTAATTCTAAAGAATCCTAAAGGACCACGCATTTCACGATATGTTTTCTCTCTTCATAGTTAATGCTGTATCGCTGGATTTCTTCTTCTGTTGTCGGTAATTCTAAATCTTTGCGAATGGTCGCATTTGTGACGTACCAGGGAGCGTCAAGCATTGATCCGAGTGCTTTGTATCGGAATCATTGTAAAATATCAATTACTGGCAAGTCCTTCGTAATTTGTATTCCACAAGTCAACACTGGCTTCAGGATATCTTTACAGATACTTAATTTATCGTAGAATGACAGTTGAGATTTCCTACCAATAAGCCAGTACATTTTACCTAGTTTCAGATCCAATTCTCTCCTCTTGGTTTTCATACGCTTTGCCCGTGTTAGTCTTGTCTCTAAATGCATTCCAAGTTACTTCGCTTTATCTTTACAGAGATGTGGTATACACAGATTTTCTTTCACTGACTTTTATTCGTCAGGTATCCAGCGATATTTGTACGTCTCTAATGCCTTTCCGAAGCATTTTTCAGCTTTCTTTGCGATCTTGATTAAGCGCTAGAACGTAACTACCGTGATATCTCTTTATATATAGGTAAATCCACGGTGTGCTACACAGCGTGCTAATCTCGGCACGTTACCTCGAGACGTTCCATGTAACGAGATGGAATATAATTTCGATGGGGTCATGTTCGTGGCGTACGTGCAACCGTCTATTGTTTAAATGTGATTTCAAGAATAGAAAGTAGCGAGATAGATTGATTTTAATGTCGTCAAGTAGACGAGCACGTGAAACTTTATCGAAAGCTTGTTGTATGTCTAGGAAGACGGTATCTCTTCTCCCCTAGTAAGTGTAGAATTACGTTATAGACTCTACCGATTTGTTTGTTGTCTGAAACCAAGTTTTTCTTTGCTCGTTGCAAGTTTTAGTTCTCTTAGAAGTCATTTTGCGAACAGTATACACACGATGGGCGATAGAGTCTTATATACAAAGCGATATGATGTAGGTTCGTTGATGTAGGAATCACGATGATTTCTGCAAACTTCCACTGATTAGAGACATGCGTCGTGCGGATGATTGCGTTAAACAGGATGATTATGTAGACGATAGCTTTTCTTTTAAGGTAACTCTTTAAGGATGTTATCAGTAATGAGATGATAACCAGGAGACTTGCTGCAATAGATATAAATGAAATTCAAATCTGATAATCACCTGAGAGAGCAGGGCACGATGTTTGTTATTCAGATCAGTGAGGGCCTCGTCCCTGGCTTTTATAGACGTCCTTAATTGATCGACTTGCTTCTTCCTTTTTTCTGAAACGGCATTTAGCTCCTCGTATACCCGACACCTCTCTTCCAGCTGTGCATTTTTTTCCTTAATGATTCTTTCTTTCTCGAGTAGCTCGGTTTTACACTGCTGAACGACAGTGTCCCTTTTTAGCTGCTGTTCCTCCAGTTCCTTTACTTTCTCCCGTAGCGACTCAATATCTTGCAACCTCTCCGCATCCAAATTTTCTCTCAATCGCGTCTCAGCCTCTAAACGTTCTCTAAACTCATCCCGTTCACCCTCGAGTTCTTGCGCCCAGACGCGTTCCTCGTCCAAGCTGTTCGTCACCTGTTTCACCTACGTTCATTTGCGAATAAATTTTTGGTTAAAATCGTTCGTGTACTACGTGAAACGGTATAACTGGAAAAAAGTACTTTTGTCGTATGTATATTCTATGATATACCTAGAACGGTAAAATGGTAATTTTGCATTCAGTTTTGCCATTTTGTTAGTGATTGCCATCGTATCTTTAATTTAAATCGTTCTCACAATGGATAAAAATGAATAAATGGCAGGTATGGTATGTATATGTATAAAAGTCTCAAGCCGCCACTTTTATTTTTAAAACTACAAAGCATAGGGAAATCAAATAGCCGTTTAAATTAAACATTAGCATCCAAAGGAAAGATTTTTAACAATTTTTTTTAAGAAACAGCCGATTACTTCAAAAATTGCGATGAACTTGAATTCTCAAGAAAGATATTTCCTTTTTATGAGAACTATATCCCCCGTATACAATTTTTACTATTTTACTGTTTCAAGTGTCTTAGCTATTTATGTGTAACGTAACGTAGAAATTTGTATTTTCGATAGACCAGTCGAATACGAAGAATAATAAAAGAAAAGAAGAGAAACATTAGCCCACACTTTTCACATACGTCGCGTAATTATTATCTGTTAATAAGCAAACGTACGTATAAAAAGCTATTGCAAGGATTTGATCAGTGAACAATGTTAACGACGCATACACATCCACGGACAAAATCGTACTGATTAATTTTTTCCTCTTTTTGCAGAGCGACGATAACTCGCTTATCGAGCTCGCATTCTTTTCGTGGCTGAAGGAAGTGAACAAAGATAGCGTTGAAATGGTGTAGATACGTAGAAAAAGGAAAAGAAGTAGGGCAGACGAGTATTTGCTTATCAATTGCCATGAATAACGACGTTCTTTGGGGATCAACTTTGTAAAATCCAGTCGGAAATAATTCAATTTCTCTAGAAGGATATACTCGAAAGAAACCTATATCTTCAGCGATGCTCGAAAAAGATTAAAAGAGAATTTAAAGGGACAGAATAAATAAAAAATAAGTATCAGGGCTTAATTCTTTTACACAATTTAATTTCATTTAATTTAATTTAGATAATCTATCTCATACTTTATTGACTCTGAGAATTAAGGATCAACCCTTTGTATAATACTTAGAAATTACATAATCATATGCGATACTGTATTTCATCAGCATACCATTTCTGCCAACGTTAACCAATCTATTTACAGTAATTACTATTCCCTAAGTTTCAAATGGAAATAAAAAGATCGTAATCGATTGTGAGAATTTTTCTCGTAATAACGTTATTCTAGTTATAGAGGATTAGGTAAAATGAATGTTAGTTTTTCTATAAAAATCATTTCTTTTACGTGTTATCTTTTGTATTATCTTACCTCGGCTTCTAGAGATGCAACGAGTTCTTCCATTTGACATAATTTCTCCTCGTTCTCCAACGCCTTCTCTGGCGTGATACCGAAAGCTTCCTTATAGAAGATAGATGCATCTACTTTTTTTTCTTCGTATTCTGCTAATTCTATGGCAACAGACAACGACATAAAATTTTCATCGTATCAAGTATAAGCGAATTTCGTGGAAAGCAAAGGGTATAAAGAAGGGGGTTTACCGAAGCAACGAGTAACTATGCGAATGAAGCACAACCTATCGAAACATTCCGATACTTTCTCCTACAAAGAGCTTTTTACAAGCTATATCGTAGGAAGAAACGCGTCGAATTATATACGATATTGAATATTATGAAATTACACCGCAGCATTAATAAATCATGGTTATTAGACTGCCGATATTAATGCAAATTTATACTTTTACGAATAGTATTAAAAACAAAACGAATCCCAACAAGCAATAAAGATTTATTTCGCGCTTTAAATACTGCGACAAGGTACTTTATGTTGGATATTTCGTATGTGTTTGCGTAAATTATTTGCATATTTAAGTTATTTGTAAATGCATAAACGTCCACAACATCCACAATCTAGCAATTGCATACTATTTTCATGGCAAAAAGATTCGATATCGATGAACGCGCATAGTAGCAAGTAGATTTAGTAGCTGTTAGTAGGCCATTTGTGTTTGATAATTGAAAATAATAAGCACAATTTATGAAGTTGTTAGTAAAAAAAAAAAAATTAGTTTTATAATTAAAAAATATAGTGTTCTCTTTACGTAATAAACTAATTTATGATAAAATTTAAACCTTTTTTAATTTAATCCAAGGAAACTGCAAAATCGCCAAAATACATAAATACATAAATAATATATACGTATGCATAACTGACATAAATGTTGCTAGAAGAATTACATACATAAATTTGGTAGGAGGATCAATCATAAAACCATTGGAATCCAGGTATAAATTCTTTTTACCGATTCTTCACTGACAAAGAAAATATGCAGAATTTTGTTTAATTACGATAACGAAGCGATAAATTTTATTACGTACCCTTCTCGAGTCTTCTGATCTTTTCTCGTTCATTTTCAAGCGACTGCTGGTACTGGGCTTGATTCCGGGAAGAAGCTTCTTTTTGTTCTTCGATTAATTCGAACGCCTTGGCCGCCTGGCTGAGAAGTTCCTGCTTCTCCACCAACTCTTTCCTCAATGATTCGATTTCAACCTAACGGTAGAATAAAACAATGAAATCTCGCAAATAAAATATATCTACGAAAGTTGTTAAGAAATAAAAATAGATATTTCTGATTTTATCCGTAGAGTCCTCTCTCTATATTCGAATTTTCAACAATAATAAAGCGAATTATAGTTTCAAATTAAAATATCGATATTTATATTACAAACCTAAAAAGAAAGTAAAGAGAATTTGAATTCGCGGAATATATACGCGCTTTTCGGATCGAACGATTAAAATGTTAATTAAAGAAGAGAAAGAAAAGAGAGAAATTGCGAACAAGCTACAAAATATTGCAACGATTTGACAGAAGGTAAAACGTTATACGTAGAAACCTTTAATTCGATATTCTTTTTTATCGCATTTTCATCCGCCGATGTAATTCCCATCCGCTCCTCCAGAAAATAAATCCGTAATTTAAGGTTGAAGTTTTCCTTTTTCAGAGCTTCTAATTGATCTTCGTACTCTTTCATCGTCCTACCAACTCCTGCTCCATCTCTGCTTCCAATTACCCCCGTTGGTGACGTCTTCCCAGGCGATCTCGCATTTGTGCCTAAAACAGAAAATCAAATACATCCTTTTAATTCTTTTTACTCGCGAAAAGCGTTTTTCGCACACTTCTGAAATATTATAAAAAAACTACCAACTTTACTTAGCTTCGTAATACACGTATTATATCATGACGTATTTATTAAAACATTATGCTATTATTAATCGTAAATTCATCAACGAATTATTGTAAGGTCTACGTTTGAACCGACATCAATATACAGGGTGGTTGGTAACTGGTGCTACAAGCGGAAAGGGGATGATTCTACGCGAAAAAAGAAGTCGAAAATATAGAATAAAAAATTTTGTTTTAATTTTTCCATCGAGAAAACGATCTACAGTGAGATCCGTTATAACGCGACGCGATAAAGTGCACGCGTACCGAGCGAGAATTCAAAGTCGATTTTCTCGAAAACAAAGCCTCGAACGAAAAATTGTTATTCTATATTTTCGACTTCT
>NT_177059.1:1282517-1303114 GCF_000188095.3 Bombus impatiens | reverse complement strand
TGATGCTACGAGAAAAAAGAAGTCGAAAATATAGAATAAAAAATTTTGTTTTAATTTTTCCATCGAGAAAACGATCTACAGTGAGATCCGTTATAACGCGACGCGATAAAGTGCACGCGTACCGAGCGAGAATTCAAAGTCGATTTTCTCGAAAACAAAGCCTCGAACGAAAAATTGTTATTCTATATTTTCGACTTCTTTTTTCGCGTAGAATCACCCCCTTTCCGCTTGTACCGCCAGTTACCAACCACCCTGTATAATATCGCAATAAAATCATAAAAGAACAAGGAATAAATTGTTAGGACTATTTTGATATAATAATTTTGGAATAAATTATTCATGAGTCATAATTACGATATAAATTGCTAGAAGCATTGGACATAGGAAGAGACAAAGACTCGTCGTTCAACCATATTACAAATCGGTTCGATTCAATTTCTGGCTGGTTGATTTGCTTAATTAAAGCTATGTAGATCGTCTACGATATTCTGTACGAGCATAATATCAAAGATGACCGTCGTTTACGATTCAATTGATCTGATAAGTCACGCACAGAACATAAAATTCAAAGTAATACGAGAAAAAAAGATATAGAAGCGATTCTATTTCTGAAAATAATAAGAGGGGAAAATAATTTACGTTGATCATTTTCGATCTAACATTGTTAAATGAAATAACCAAAATCGTCGACAAATTAAATTTATCGAAGACATTGTGCATTATCTCTCCTTGCGATTCAATTAATCCTGAAATACGAACGAATCAAAGATTTTAAACGATATGTAAATAAAAATCGTATGGACGATACAAGACGTTCGATTGGCGTGTAAACTTGCACTTGCGTTAATTTTTCCTTTTTCAATCTAAACGTTATTACGCTAAAACCGTTATCAAAATTATTTAGAATTATCGCTTTTATTTAAAATTTCTTACAGAAAAATTAAACGATCGTCGGTATAAAAAATTCTTACTTTCCATAATTAATAGGGCGATCGTTAACCCGATACCGTAGGGTATTTCGTTAGCAAAGAAGCTGTCTTTAAGCCATTTCTAACGATGACAATTTTCATCAATTCCCAATGTCCGACAGTTAAGATCTGTGTCTTTTTCGTCGCCTATTAACGATTCGTCGACGAATCCGGTCACAGAAACGAGAAGGACGATTGCATCGATCCGGTTACGTTATTTTTAACATTTACGTGCTGAACATTTGTACCCAAATTTTGTGTTTTGTGTTTACTTTGTGATAGTTCGTGGCACCCTAACCCGTATCCCCCTCGCTTACTATCGAGAAGCTATTCGAATCGCAGGATCATAGATAAAAGACGACCTATCGATGAAGTTACGCACGAACGCGTTGTTCCAGATTGCTCTACGGAAGCGAAACGCGTGATTTAATAGTTTTCAAAGACTTGGATCGAACGTACGTTTATTTAGAATTTAGGCTAAAGCGGCGATACGTTCTTTTCGATTATTCGTGTTTTAAAATTTGCGTTGTCTTTGTATAAATATCGTGTTTCCTCGGAGCATCGCATACAGACGAGCTAATAATACTCTCGTTATTCAAAGGTAATTGACAAAATTCTGAGGGCAAACGTTGCAAGGCGTACGATATATTTTCTAATTTTAGTTTAAGCGTGTGTAAAACCAATACTTAAAGTTCAAATCGATATTAAGATCCGAATTATTTATCTCGCCTAAGGAAGTTTACTAAAATAGGAAACTGTTTGATCCTAATACAAAACAAAAGTACTTTAGCTGCTGAAGTTATTTCGCCGTTGTATTTACTCTGTAAATTCTAAAGTAAATACTGAGTAAAGACGTAGCCGAAGATGATTCACCGTTTCAAATTGTTTTGTCGTTTCAAATCGTTGTTTTCAAATCGTGTTTTGTCGTTATTTCAAATAATAGTGAATGCTTAAAACTTCCCAACAACTCTATCTTGACCGATGACGTGTCTGATTTTCTCTATGTCTATGCAGTTTTCCCTAAGGTTTTGTATGTCTTGAAAGATCCCCCAAGATTCTTTTGTGCACTGCTGCGAGTTTCCGAAATATCATCCAATGGTATTTATCGCCACGTATCGCCGTAATCGTTTCGAGCGAAGCAAAATTTAAACACAGCAACGAACAAAGTGAAAAATTACTCGAAATCATCGATCGGAAACTACCCCCATGCGAATGAAGGGTTAAGCCTAGAAGAGAAGCTCAACTTCAAATACGTTAACTCGTTTAAATTCCCTTTGGTTAACGAAAAGAAGAAAAATAGAAAACACGGACTAAAGGAACGAGCTCCACTTGCGGACAAAGTTCCTAGTAATGCAAACAGGACTTCTCAAACACGAAAGCAAAGATAAGCCCGCTGTGATTAGATCCCTTTAAAGGACACGATCGACGCACGAACGACGCACAGCACGAACGACGTCCGTGACTAATGCACGCTATCGCACACAGGATCGCTACAAATCGCTCGTTTTTCTCCAGGTGCGCTTGTTGCAATGATTGAACGTTGAATCGATCCTATTCTCGAATTCGTTCGAGCTACGCGACCGATGCCAATTTCGCGATGCCAAACGGGCGCCGCGGTCTTCTTCTCTTTTAAATCTTCTTCGCGCGTCACCAACCTCAAGCCTTTCGGCCGATCTTCGCAAACGTCGTCCACGATGCTCGTTCGACGCGGATTTTTACAAGCCTCTGGAGTGCTCCTTTTCCTTTCTTTCGACTTATCGCGATCATCAGCCCTGTTGTTGGCCGTGTCTCCTCCCTCTTCTCTTCTCTCTCGTTGCCAGTTGTCGGGAAAGATTGCAACAAAGAGTGGCGAGGTGCGATGCGCTTGTGGCGCGGTTCAACGACTCGCGAAAATTTGTATCGACCTCGCGAACGATTCCGACAAAACAGCGTTGCAACAAACCGCGCTCTGTTCGAGTCGAACACACAGCTACGGTCGGTATACGAATACGATATGAAATTTCGATAATCCTCGTTGAAAATATTCGGCAAGTCTGGTAGAATTCCATTCGACGTCGATCGAAGGAGAACGAGACAATTCGAAGGCATTCCGATGGCACGTGACCTTATACGATGCCATTGGCAGCACCGAGCCGTGAAATGAAAATCATCGAAACATAAAGGAAAGGCGAATGAAAATAACGCATCTGGACGATAGGTGCTGGTAACGAAGCGACCAACCAGCGCTCAAATTCACGCTGCCATTTGTGCTTTAATACGGTCTATTAAGCTCGGTAGTTAGCGAC
This sequence comes from Bombus impatiens, assembly GCF_000188095.3. Lineage (NCBI taxonomy): Eukaryota > Metazoa > Arthropoda > Insecta > Hymenoptera > Apidae > Bombus > Bombus impatiens. The sequence continues at coordinate 1,299,861 of NT_177059.1, read as the reverse complement.
CTTTCTTTGTGCGACACAATTCAGCGCAAACGGGGTCCAGCATTGAGCGCATTCTGAAAGGCCCGTTGACTTTATTTTTCTCTCGATAGGATGAAATCATTCAAGGTCGAGCGAGATGCAAACAATATCGTTTGAGACGGTAAATTTCGACGATTGCATAAAGATTATGTTCGATTATCACAACGAGCAATAATAAACGAAGAAGTAACTCGATATCGATAAATGGGTTTACGTTTCTTTCGACTAGGAGAACAAAGGATAATAATAGAACATTTGGCGATGAACATCCGACGATTTATTTGCTAATACGTATGATAGAGTATTAGCCAAACTTCAATCGCAAGCAACGTTTACTTTCTGTTTGAAAATGTTAAATGAAGGTTTATGTTCAACTGTTCAACATATACGTGTATATGTTCGAAGCAATCGAAACGTAAAAATACTTCTTTTTAAGAAAAGCATAGATAATTTTAAAAATAGCAGTCACGTTATCGACGGAGCACTGTGTTACGTAATTCGATATAAAGTTTTCCTTTCCTTTGGTACGTTTGCTCGTTGAAAAATGTCGCGTCTATTACGAAAAAATAACGCGTCGTTTTAACAAATTATTATCCATACATCGTGACAAAACGATTTTTCCATTTTTCGCCGAAAAGTTTAACCTATTTGAAAAAATGTCGAACATATCGGACCAATCGACCTCTAAATGATTGGCGCAATCAATTCGACCTATCGTCACTTTCTTAGAACACGATACATAATAAATTTAACTACGAAGTAACATTCGCAAGTCGTTAAGTTCAATCACACGTGAAAACAACAATTGAAAACACAGGATCGCGTTTTGAAACGCTTTAATTTATAAACCACGTAATTTAATTTCGTCTATATACAAAAAAATCACACGCGCACACGGTTATTGCAATTTCACCCTGACGATATACATAGCGGCAGATGAGGCGTCAACACGCTAAAAATCCATAATTTAGAAGGAAAAAAAATTTAGCTCGGAGAATAGTATTTCGCGTTGGAATCGTCATACGCGCCATATACGGTGGTATAGCAATTTATCAACAGGAGCGGTTCACCCACAGTCTCAAACCATGTAATGCGAATCGCGATTAGCGGAAAATTATAAGAATTACAAGTTTATAAACGCATACAATCACGTTTATGAGAAATTTCGAACTGGACTAAGCGAACTGGACCAAACAAAACAAAGAATTCTGCTGCTATAACACGCGTGTATTTAGTAGTGGAAAGGAATCTCCTCGCAAAGTTCGTAAGAATACGAATACTGTTACGAATATTCGCGATCCAACGATTACGTAAAAACGATACTAAACAGACGCAAGCAACATGCAAAGTGATTTTTACCGAACATAACGTGAACTTGGATTGGCCTGTCCTGGATGTTGTCGAAGGTGGTCGGAGCGTGAACGCGCGACCTACCACATCCCATGCCACGTAAAATCTTCCGTAAAACATCACATCTTAGCGGCTATTGCAGAGCCGAACTAAACGCGAAAATAAAACGAACAAAGACCATTGAGTGTTCTCCGATGATATTTCGTAGGTCTTTTCGCGATCGACGTAGAAACGCTAACTGAGATAAAATGGCAAAGCAGCGCCAAAGTTTACATCGCAATAACCTACAGTTAAAATTATATCCCGAGCATATATCGGATCGCGTATAGCTTACGATACGTATAGGCAACCGTTTCAAGGATTCTCCGAGCCGCAGCTGCACGGGACAACGAATCGACAGCTGTGAAAAAATTCGTTGTTAATTTACGCTACGAAGCTACCATCGAGCACGATGGAGGAGCTTCGATTAATTCGATAATAGCGAAAATGACTCTCGTAATCTGTATATTTTGCAACGTTAAAGACAAACATTTTTGGGGCAAAGATATATCGCCTGGATTCTGCGTGTTTGCGCAGATTTGCGGTATATCCAACGGGTAAACGATGCCGAGATCGTTAAATTTTTCTGTTAACTGCGACGAACTTCTCGACATCTCTGTGTATATATTTTCGAAAAACGATCGTTGCTTCTACGTACCAAAAAGGAATACGTAACACGTATAAGCGGAATTGCAAAGAGGAAGCAGATCCTATTTCACGTTCATACGTTAGATCGATCACAGGAAGCCGTCATATCTTAACCCTAACGTGCATTTCCTCCTATAGTTAGAAGTACGGGTCCTGTTTCCACTCAAGTTCAAATGCCCTCGACGCAGTTCCTGTGCAGCGTTGAACGTCACGTGCTCTCTGCTCACGTGCTCCTACCCTCGTGAGTAGAAATTACTATGTACACATATGTTTTTAGGAAGAAGCGTAACGTAGAAAAGGAACAAGACAGTGTGCGCTATTTTAATCATTTAATAATAGCATTATTTAATTTTGCTTCTTAATATGTAGATAGTGGACGATATTTTATATATCGATTCGTAAAATAAAATAGACCGATCGAGTTTCGTTTCGATGAAAATACCTTTTTTAAATCGTACGTAAATATCTCTGGAAACAACGAAGGCCAATTTCAGCCACTCCATTGCATTTTATCTTTTAGCTGAACAAGGTTGAAATCTTTCGAATAATCGATAATCACGTATTCGATAAACTCGCTTTCCTTTTACCCTCGATTTTGAAATTCAACAGAGCCTATCGTTTACACTTCGCGCGAAACGAGCATACCAAGCAAGAGGAAGATAATTTTTAATCGAAGAAAAAAGAAAGAAAATTAGAAATTATCCATTGAGGAATCGTCGTCCGTGTTATCAATAGCGAGTTGCCAAATCGATCTTTATTTCCGAATTCTCTTTCGTTAACTCGCATTTAAACTCAATTCCCCGTACAAGCGTAAACGTATCTGTCGATTCTTTTCCAAAGAAAACATCAAATAAAAAAAGAAGGTTGATCGTTAGATTACCAACTAAAAAAATAATCTTTGACTCTGCCATGCCCCACTTTACCATCGATCGATCAAAGGAGAAGCTAACGACACCAACCTGCGTCTATTAAACCTACTTCTTCGAAGGCTATCCCGTTTCGAGATCACAAATTTTTCCGATCGTTCCATTTGCCCCCGGAGAGATCGATTCGCGACAGAAATTCAGCAACGCCCGAGCAAAGTTGCACATCCGTTAAAACCTCTCTCCGGGCAAACGATCGGTAGCATTCGCGTCATATGCCGCGTCGTGATTCCAGGTTTCCAGGAATCGATCGGCGAATCTCAGCGATTTAGGTATCGGTACAAGTACGATATCGACTGTGAACCTCGGCTCTGTCGGCCGGACGTAGAGCTCGCGTATTTATAGATGACACATTTAGGCCAGAAGCAACGTTTCAACTATCTTTATTTTGGCAGGCCACTCTCCAGCTCTTCGGTGTGTGTCTGCTCGACCTGACTGTAATTAAAGTTACGAGAAATCGTCTTGAGCGTAAGCGCGCGCAATTGTAATTTTGCCGGTTAACGTCGGCCTATTAATCGTGGATCACGAAATTAGGAGCAGAAGAGGTCGAAACGGGCTTCGCGGTTATTTCGGGTCGCTCGAACTCGCCACCGGCATTGCGACACCGTGTACTTACATATTATGTTACCTTTGGTAACGCGCGTGTCGTCGCGGTTTCTGTGTTCGTGTCAACCGGAGACTTCTGCGACCGATATCGAATTCTGTTAATCGACTTGGCCGCCTGAATCGAGCGGAAAATAGAATTGGATTGGATTCACGAGGGTCGGCCCGGTTATTAAAGCTTCGTCGATAGAACAACAAAAACGTCTTACGAGACGTTTTTCTATCGGCGAGTTTATGTTGGTTTTCATTTTCGAAATTTCTCTCGTCTCTGCTGTACTATTTGCCAGATTTCTGATCCAACGAGGAAAGTTTATTCGCGAATGGGCACATCGACGATCAAAGTTTAACGTCCCTGTCGTGTGTGTTAATCTTAATACGTAAAAATAGCATCAGCGCTCGAGTTATCATTTAGTTCATAAAGACACTAGGTTTTCGCAGACACGTAGGCGTCTGGCTCGATCCCAATCGTGTCAAAGTATAAATGAAAATGACACGGAGGTGGTAGCGGTTCCGAAACGACTAATTAAACTGAAACGTAAGTATCCCACGTTAGTCATTTAATTACTCACCGAACTGTGTGTGCCGCTTAACGCTACTTAAATCAATTATGATCTTGTATTATTGGCAAATTGAACAACCTTGGATCTATCGTGATAAATTATCACGAATTTTCTATCGAGAATCGAATTTTTCTATTGGAAAATTTCTATGGATCGCTAAAAAGACATATGGAGAATTTGTTCGATATCGATTTATTCGACTTTACGCGATCGTCGAGATACTTTTCAAATCGACGAAGATATCTTTCATTTTCCCTAGTTTCTAATACGAAATGGTATTCGTTTCTTGTTTTCAACGATGTTTCCTTTTTCTACAATCAGAAAAATTGATTATCTACAGGGTAGTTGGTAACTGGTGGTACAAGCGGAAAGGGGATGATTCTACGCGAAAAAAGAAATCAAAAATATAGAATAAAATTTTTTTTTTTTAATTTTTCCATCGAGACAACGATCTACAGTGAGATCCGTTATAACGAGACGCGATAAAGAGGACGCGTACCGAGCGAAAATTCAAAGTCGATTTTCTCGAAAACAAGGACTCGAACGAAAAATTGTTATTCTATATTCTCGACTTCTTTTTTCGCGTAGAATCACCCCCTTTCCGCTTGTACCACCAGTTACCAACCACCCTGTATACATACGTATGCATAAAATACAAAAGCGACTGATTCACTCGTCAACGTTCAGCCCAAACCGCTGTGCCTAAAAACGTGAAATTTGAACAGCCCACTTCTGTCATGACGTGGTCCGTGGGACAAGAACTGGGAATTTTGAAAAATTAATTGTATTCTAAAGAGATAAGAGGTAAAGGGATGAATTTTTCTTAAAGGACAACCACGTGGCTCGTATCCCAAGAGTTACCCAGAGATATGAACTTTTCGTTAAAAACAAACAAACACGTGTTTCAGCGTTTTTCGAAATTCAACCCTCACAGGAACCACGAAGGGGTAAGGTGTTCTTCCAAACGATGAACGTACCTCTGTGTGTATCCACTAAAGCTGGGTATTTAGAATTTGGCAAACAAACTTCTCATTAGAAATAAATAAACACGCGTTTGAGCGTTTCCGGAAATTCAACTTCTAAATGGTAACAAACATAAATTATCGTAAAAAGAAATATCGAAGCCGTGGCCGAGCAGCTAGTTATTTCCTTATTGAATTTATCTACAACTTGACTTATCCGCTTCATTAGAGAAAACTTAATATTTTAGTACCGTAAATTCTTCGACAGTGTAAAGTCTGGTATATCTAATTTACAATTCTATAGCGAAAACGCAGAGCTTAATCGGAACAAATATCTACATTATAATCCATTTCACGCATACCGATCGAAAACAGTCGTCTCGATTTCGATATTCTGTTTTACGTTAAGATTTCAGCGAACTCTTCGTCGCAAAATAAACGCAACGTATTCCCTATCAGTTTCGCGTATTTTCGTAAACTCCTAATTCAACAAATTTCTCGCCATCAAAGTCACTACGAACAACCAAAGTTAATAACAACCTTCCTAGCTAACCAATTAAATCGAACAACGCCCGCAACATAAAGACTCGGGAAATCAGGAAGAATCAATACGCGAGCAGAAATAGTGGAAAGTTTGGCTACCATCGCGTCTAACGCTCGAAGCTTGGTGTTCGATACGAATTTCGCATTCCGAGCATCGGGAGAAAGTTTGGACGATAGGAGAGTTCGACCATCTGGAGAAATAAACAACCGGTTCGCTTGGACAATGCACCGCGATGTGCATGGTGTTTTATCTAGAGGCAAGATCGTGTCGTTCAACATGGAAATCGTTCGCAAAGGTGGCGAATAACGTGCCGCAGGACCACAGGGCAACGTGTTACAGAAATAAATACAGAGTCGCGACACGTTTCTCCTACTCTCTCTCTTTCACTCTGTCTCTGTCTCTCTGGCCGCGGAACCCACCGAAATAAATGGATCACTGCTTCCTGTAATTTGAGACCGCGAAAAACATTTTTCTAGGATGCATCAAACATGTTTGTTTCGAAGGGAAAGTTACGAACTACGCTGCAAACGCATCGTATTAGCTTACGATCTTTGAAACGAACTATAGCGGCTGTGAGAGATATTTGCGCATCGAACGGTTTCTTTTTTTATCAGTTTCTACACATTTCGTTTACGCAGCGTGAAATTTTCGTAGTCGCACGAACGATTGCTATTAAACGATAGGAAATGTAACATACCGGGCCTAATCGGCTAGTACGCGAATGCTAAAATAAGCACAACTACCTTAACGTGGCCACTACCAATTCGGTAAAAGCAAGCGATATCGGATTTCTTGCAATTGCTAAAAACGTTCGAACAATAGAAGGGATTATACGCAGAAAATCGTAATGCCACTCGTAGCCACGTTGCCTCGTTTATCCGCACGTGCAACGGGCTTCGATTGAAATTTTTCGCATTGATGCGAAGAAACCGTCGTTATAACGCCACGTTCGTTATAATGCCACGAACCCATCGTCGCGAATCTATCGGTACGAATCGTTCGCTAGCACGTCCGAATATTTCGCGTCGGTCCGAGGCATCGTTTAAAACGCGGACTGGGCGCAGCTGTTGTAAACGAAGAGCCGATGTTTCGCGCGCGAACGAAAATCAACGCGGCGTATGGAACGCGCGGCCACGTGCGATCTTTATCTATAGATCGCGGATCACGGAAACGTATAGATCGCGGATAGGACCGGGCCAAGATGTCGGTTGGTTCTGGCACAGATTCGTTTACCAAGGGCCAAATTTATGCGTATACCACAAAGCAACCGGGCTGATATAGCTAACTTTTGGCCATTGGCCACAGGTTCCTGGTGCTAAAGACTTTCTTTCGTCTTTTAAGACGACACGCGTATCCCTGTATTTCGTCGATTTTAGCACTCGGTATCGGTTATGGAAGAGTTTGGAAGCATATCGGTGGAATTTCACGAAAAGTTTCCGTCATTGTTCGGGGAATAAACGGATTTCGTTAGAATTAAGAGGCTGCGTTCGAAACACCGGGCGTGACCACCCCTGTCGTAAACGTGAGATTACGTCTCGTCGGCGCGCGTCGCGGCGCGGCGTCTGCGTGGACGTAAAATAGCAGTAGCCGAGTGGAACAAGGTTCGTTGCCCCGTTTTCATCGCGATAGATGCAATTTGAATTCTTGCGGGCAAGATCTAATTAAAGCGAGATCGGACAAAGAGGTATTTACGATCTACGGTAATATTTATTCCAACAAAATGGTAATTCGCGCATGTCAGAAGGAATTCCCTTCGAGATCGATCTTCGAACCGACGGGTATATTTTCGTATACGAATTTAGGACGAACGATCGTTCTCCATGAGACAATCAGCTGTTCATCGACTATGACCGATGTCGACAGGGGGTCAATTGCTCGAGGGAAATAGCCAATGAAGGTAGTTTCACTAGGGAAACAGGAAGGTAACTGATCGTTCCATTGTCCGCTCCAATATCGGTGACCTCTCGCTCGAGCAATCGCTTAATTTGCAGGGACATCTGTACGCGATACGTTCATCCGATCCGGGACTATAAGTAATAAATGTAATCGGCTCTTATGCAACGATATCCTACCTCGATCACGCACCGTAAAATTGTATCCGTTCCATCCTGACGATTGATAGACGTTTGAAAATTTTAACGAGTCATTAATCGCCGATTCGTTGATCTTAACGCTTCATTTACCGAGACATTTGAAAATATCTATAGCTTTGTTATTAACGCGATACGTACTTTTTATTTCTATAGATAAATAAGTTCCATTATACAGGGTGGTTGGTAGCTGATGGTACAAGCGGAAAGGGGGTGATTTTACGCGAAAAAAGAAGTCGAAAATATAGAATAAAAAAAATTTTTTCTTTTTTTAATTTTTCCATCGAGACAACGATCTACAGTGAGATCCGTTATAACGTACCGCACGCGTACCGAGCGAAAATTCAAAGTCGATTTTCTCGAAAATAAAGCCTCGAACGAAAAATTGTTATTCTATATTTCCGACTTCTTTTTTCGCGTAGAATCACCCCCTTTCCGCTTGTACCACCAACCACCCTGTATGTAAAAATATGCGTATACGTATAGAAAAAGTTGATATGTCAGAAATAACGTTATTTTCGTATATAATTTTGTAATAATGTATTTATCAGTGACCGTTATAAAGAAAGTGGATATATCGATTTATTAGTCGCTTCAAAATTAATCGAAATATATTCATCGTATTATACGAAACGCAGATAATGCTCCTCCACCCACGCACAGTTTATCTTACGAGCACCAAGTTTCAGTTTGTCAGTATTTTTTTATCTTTTAACAGCTGTAAGACATATTCTCTTGAATCTCGATAACGTACGTTCTTCAGAATTTCTCTTCCTCGATAACGAAAAATATTTCTCGCTTCGTTTAAAGATACGATCGCGTTATTTTTGCAAGTTTTATTAAAAACGTAAAATTAGATAAGGAGTTTTCACGTAGTATTCTTACTCGAGCCTATTATTAATTCGTTTCTTTCTAACCGACAGTTTTATTAACATTTGCTATTTTGACGTTGATGGTGTCAGAATTTCGTGTCTGTAATATTCCTTCTAACCCCGTTCCGCTGCTCCAATTTTTCTATCTCAGTTTCATACTCGTTTCAACAAACGGTAACGACACTCGATGTCTTGTAAACATTTTTACGCATAAAATTGAAATCTGATTGCTATCTTACCAATAACGATTCTTCTATTTTATCTTCAATCTTAGGAAGCTTTTTTAACGAAGCTTGTACACTGTTACATTGTATAGATATATTTACATACTTTTGTTACACTTTGAAGACATTCGCTGGTAAATAATCTATCGTTATTTTAAAGAAAACAGAGAAAAGACACTTATCTCTCTTTAAAAGGTAATAATTTAGGAATAATTAGATTTGTTAATGAAAATAGTAATTTTTTAACGAATCGAATGATTCAACTGGTCTTTTCGACGCTGATCAAAGAAGAGTTTAATATTTAAATGCGAAATTCGAAGTTGCTACTTACCATTTATTAACGGCAGAGTTTGATTCATCGTGATGTCCTGCAGTGGCATATTTGTGCTGTAACAAAACACGAAACAAAAATACCAATTAATCACCAATTAATTCATATATTGTACATGCACGCAATACAATTTCAAATTAATTCCATAGATATACGTTAATTGATATTTTCCGATAAAAGAGTAACGCAAGGAACTGCAATGTTATTTTAAAAATCGAGAATACAAAACGAAGAACAGGAAGCTTTCTTTTACGACTCCTGGAGACGATAATGAAAGTACGTCACCGAAGCTTAAAGATGGTTTATTTTTGGAATAGGGCCGAGAATGGAGCGGAGGCACGTGGTGGCTCCTGATTCCATACGAAATAGACTGTACGAACTAGACCGAATTAGATGAAACTTTTAAAAAGGATCAAGATGAAGATTGCGTTCTATTTCCAGAGCGACGATCGCTTCAAAGTAAAACATTCGATCCTAAGGACAAGGTTTGCGCATAGATAAACTATTAATCAGACGACATAACAATCGTCCGAAGAATCTCCCGCTAAAATTTCAGCTCGTTAATTTTAACAGGCTAGAATTTCAATTACTTGACACGTCCGGCGAACGCGTTGCTCGATCAGGATGATATTTAATCGTACTTCTTTTTATTTCCCTTTTCCGTCATTTTCTTGATAACTTTTGATACCGAACATCCACGGGAAATCATATTCGCAGTTGACAAAAGAAAATGATTCCTTTTAGTTTCCATCGGCGATACGAGTTCCCTTAACAACGAATCAATTAAAAGAATAATCAATTAGAAGAATAGATATTCAAGACTGAAACAGTTAATTTCAACAACTGAAATTACGTTCGAGAGTGTGAAAATTCGCGGTATGACATCCGGCGGAATTTAAGGAACGATTCGTTATAATTAAACGCGACCCAGATTTTGATTGCAATTTTCTTCGTTCTGACGAATCGGTTAGCTCGATGTAAAACTGTTTGCGTGATGTGTGACATGTCAGTGATTTATAGTTGCGGGCCACTTCAAACCGAGTTACGGTATACGAGTAGTAAGGAAATGCAGAATTTCCAGAAAGGTTTAATTTAGATTTCATCCAAACGCTATTCCTGCTGACCAGTGTTGAAATGTGAAATGAGTAATTAACGGATAATGTCTCTCCAGCGGCTTGTCACGGATTTTAACAAGTTCTAAGAGTTGCGCTATTATTCGCGCGCACCGTGCAGTCTGGAAAATCTGACCTCGCTTCCCTTCTGGGACGTCTCACGCTCAGAAATTCGTCTTAAGCATCGGTCCTCATAGACAAAGTCTCGTTCAACATTTATAAGCCGTCTATTTAATTTCAATTGCACATACGAACCTCTCAGAGTCCAAACTGATTAATTTCGCTTTTACGTAAATAGAATTCGTAGATTCCACGATGACGCGCTCTAATCATTATCCAAAGTAAATTACACGAAAACAACTCGACAAATGTGGATTAGAAAATAAAACGTTGAAAAACGAATTACGCGATTTCAGCTATTCAGACGTCGCGTTTGTCGACTCGACAAATTAAAGAGACAGAGAAAAGGTGACGTTTAAATAACATATTTTAAATTTACCTTACAATCTACCATTATTTGTGTCATCTACTCAGAGAAAATGAACTCGTGCAAGTCGGTACATAATTGGTTTCTTGAAAGTCGAACTAATTAATCGCGTACTTAGGTGATAAAAGTGAAAAATCGGTCGGTTCGATCTCTGAGATGTTCAGGTTTAAAATACTTTGCCAACAGCAGAAATTATTAAATACGAACAATGTATATTTCGATGAAATAAATTTCGTTCTCCTAAAAATAATACGCCGCAGAAAGACAACAACGTTGCACGCTACGACGCTAATGGTACAAATTAACGTACGCATTTGAAGCTGAAAATGACACATTGCGCGCAGAGATCCGCAGCGTGTCATTAGCGTTGTTCATCTTTTTCCATAGTCACAAAGAGACGAGGGGGAGAGAACCAGTCGTTTCTTTTAGCGACGTCTATTTAGAAGCTTGCAGTGCACGTAATCCCGTTTACCTCGCGAACCACAGGCCTGTAACCGTGGCCATCCTCTTTTTCGGCAGCACCCCAACATCTGACTCTGATATATTAAGCACTACCCCTTAGGTCCATGTAGAACTAATCCGGATCCAGACTTCTCAGAATCTCAAGACGCCTCAGAAGTTGCTCAGCCCGGAACGAACACGAGGGGAGCGAACGGACCAAAGGGTGACACTATGCTGATATTATTATTGGCCACTTTACGAGACAGGGTTGCTTTGCGTAACGAGCATCGCAGCCGCGACATCCGCCACCAGTCGCAAAACGCGACTATTAATTGGCAGCGAAGGTGCTAAATTCGAAACAAAATGGAAAGTTCTCTCGATTCTCAGCTAATAAGTTTAGTAAGAGCTTTGGCTGTTGTTGCTCCTTCGCGCTCGGCACTGACAAACGATTTAAGCAAACGCGATGAGAGGATGGAAAGAAGAGCGAATTAAAGACGATGAGTCACTGATGGTTGCGGATCATTTTATTAATTATGCCAGCGTAGAATATCGTACTCAATGTTTGTTCGAGTTTAGTTTCAAAAGATCGATCAAAAGATTAAGTGGTTCAAAAAATAATATTGGAATATTTAGCGAGTAACTAAAGGACTGAAATATATTAACGAAATATTTATTTTGTAAATATTAGCCGAAACGAATATTTGTTCAAATAAGTTCTAATTTTAAATTTCTGTTTAAATATTTAGAAACTAATACTCTAATAAATACTTAAAGGAGAGATTTTAATTTAAAGAATTTTATTTCCTATGTAGATTCTGAACGTTAATTCGTTATGCAGGTTTTGAGCCACGCTACGACTGCTCGAAGAATCAAAAAACGATATATCGTTGAAGAAAAAAGTTTAATTACCGAATGTTTAAGCTTATATACTTGTTGCATGTTATTGCTACGTTTTAGCTGTAAATTCTTATTAGTATTTCGCATAATAAATTTGTATACTCGCGCTCTAGTCAAATTAATATTCATTGTAAAATAAAGTTGTTGTACTTTCACTAGGTAAAGACTGGAGTTTCGGTGTAAGAATTAATTAGTTGCAAACGCAGATTGCAAGCACATCGTTCGATCGTCGTCAATTATCTACGTCGTTCGTAAAACTACAATTGGTCGCAATAGAGATTCGTTACATAATTCATAACGCATTTCGTAACATGCAAACGACAGTTATTGTCGCGTTTCATGCATAAAAATCAATCAGAAACATGTCGATCTAATATAAAGCAGTTTATAAATAAATGTTTTTTACGCGATATCTCGTAAATAACGATAATTATAAAATCATCTATACGAATATCTTAATTAATTAATGCGTGTTAGTAATTTGATAGAAATAGAAACATAGAAGAAACCATTTCACTTTATGAACGCTCCTCGCGAATTTTCTATTAAAATAAAATTGATTCTGAAATTAACAAACTAAAGTTTAATCGATCGCGCTTGTTGCTTAGAAAATGTATATTTGTACACAATCTGTAGACAATTCCTTACAACGAACTTCGTCTTTACAACGATTGATCGAAAGATTCAACAATTGACGATACTAACTTCCATCGGTACACGTTTGGCGTATGTCACCTGCGTGACAACCCAGCTTGGAAAGACGTTGATAAAGAGGAAAACGATTTTATGAAATGACCCCACACAGTTGTCGTCATCTGGCAAGATGGAGGCTGCTTGTGTAAGTAATCAATACTGGTGAGCAGATATGGTGGCATGGACCGAAAGAGAGCAGTATGTATGCAGCTTGAGCTGTAATTGCTTTTACGATAGAACTTTCTGTCGTATGGAAAATCTGGCGTTTGTTATTCTACTCTCTTTATCCTACCGTGTAGCGATGGATAAATTTCTTAAAAAAAAGTGCTAAATATCTAACGCAGCGTTATTCGAGATAATAACAACCAACGGATCATCTTGTGTTTCCATTGAAAGTAATTCCGTAAATCGCGCTTTTAACACGTTGTCATCTCACGCATTATGCCGTTGAACGATATCAGAAGAAGCGTGTATTCGCATTGACGTGCAAAGTTCGCTCAATTACCGGATCGTTAAACGCGTTAACTTGCCCAGTTAAACAATTAGCTCGGCCCTGCCGAATGAAAACATTGTTTATAGAGCGGTTCAGACTAGCTGCCGTATTCTTATGGCCGTCCGAGTGGGTGTCCGGTGGGCGAAAGAGTTCATTAAGGCTTTAATGAACGCACGAGACACTTGGCGAATGTACGCGTATGTAGATTGATGCAATTCAGTCCGATGTGTCGCAATATTCGCTGTGTCACGACCTATGATAGCAGTGGATTTATATCGTCGGAAGAAAAAATAGAGCACTTTTAGAAAAAATGATTCTGTTTTCTAGTAAAGAGATACGTAGATAAAGTTCCTCGTTGAACACACGCTCTCCATCGTGATACTAAAGTATCGTAATACCAGAGAATTTACATCGTTAAAAAAAGTACCGGCTTAACAGCGATGAGTTTACATCGATACGTACTTAAAAGGATAGCAACGAAAAGGAATCTTTTTATATGACGAAAACGCGCAAGGAATTATTATTTATCTACGTTATTGTGCAAATATAGTGTCTGGACGAAGTAGTAAATATGTATAATGAAAATGACTCGTATAATCGCAAGGTGCGTTGACCTCCTACAATCTAACATTCAACGATGCTACAGTAAGCACAATTGAATACAGCTGCATCAACTGACAATCAGACGAGTTATACTTTCTTTCTAAGTAATATTATATTTTATAATAAAGTAAAACATTATAGATAAAGAAATAGGTTGAGAGTAAAAATAGGTTAACGATATCCTTATACTTTGGATTTGTACGATTTTTATAAACAGTACGATAAAATTCTACGATGAATTCGATATAATTATACATCCGTATTAATAAACGAGGTAATTGTAAAAAGCATATACAGACACCTAGTAGTAAATCGGTATACATAGCGGTATAATTAATTAAAATAAACGGGACTTATTCCTCTCCAACATTTTACTTTGTACGATACAAATAGCCAGCAGAATACACTAATCATTGTGGTTTACTTGTGACTGATTTCGTAATCGAAACAATAATTCGCGCGATATCCGTACAGGAGGGACAAATATAAACTCTTTACGGTACTTTTCCTAGCTCAGATCAACTAACAGTGGCAAGGTAAATGCCACTGTTACGATAAACGTTGAAATCAGATGTTAGAATAAATTTGTTATATATCGTAATAGATATTCTATATCGAGAATTTTTGAGAAAAAAATCTGGTATAATAAGCTTCTTCGACAACGGAAACACGTTACAAATGTATTCATTTAAGGAATTAGAATAATTCCAAAGTGATACACGTATTTTGCCACTTAAGTCACGGAGATCTATATGTTTGTCTCTGATTTAGAATATTTGAATCGCGTGTAGTTTAAGACGGTATACTTTACATTCGACCATCCTGTTATTACGACCAATTATACGTATTTTTAATACGAAAGATAGAAAGACAACAGTTAATTAAAACGAAAGTGAGATAAAGAGCGACACGTTCGACGTGTAATACATTTAAAATAGGCAATGATCTAACAAATGCAAAAAAATGCAGCCAGTCAAAGAGAAAGTGTGGTAAAAGTCGCGAAGATGTTAGATACGATGAACACGATACCGCGAATAAACCATATTTTTGTTGCTCTCTTGAAATATGTAAGTATCTCTTTATAACTATCTTTGAATAACTCTTACGATGTTGTTTGCTGCGATGAACATTTTATTGAATTTCGGAAAAGATTACTGCCGAGAATCTCTTAAAATATGAAATAAAGATTTTACACGGTACATTAGGACACACAGCAGACTGTAATCGAAAAATATGTATCTCGGCAGTGGGATATTTTTGTCGGAGGCCAACGATTTTCAAGTTCAGAGAACTAAAACGATGCGCTAGGGAGAAAGGAATTGCATTTAGCGGTTCCTTTGATTTTCCTGCCTCACAATGAAACATTCGATGCTGTTATTCGAAGCTGTCAAACCGAACCCTACCGTCATGCATCGAGAAACTAACAGACTAAGGTTTACCCCAAAATATTCACGATAAACAATCTAATTTTAAGAAACTAAGGGGAGACGGCATCTTTCGCGTATGTAGCTTCGATTTGCTTTGATACAGTAACGAATTTCCTCTGCCAGGCGTATTTTTAAAATCTTTCTCCTTGTAACATATTTCTCCGTATTCCATTAAAGTTAATCGCATAAAGATCAGAAAGGGAAAAGGGAAAAATATCGAGTATTGGTGGCTTAAGTTGGTCGAATATTGACTAAACGCTGTATACATGCATTTACAGGAAAATACAAATATGGAAAAATGCACGTAATACGCGTAATATGCAAAATATATAAAGAAACATTACAATTACAATGAATACCATCCTCTAACATCTACGCATTGACTTTGAATTCGATGAATACAATCGCGACAGCAGAGTCCCGTTATAACGTTAACGAAATTTCAAAACGTTTTATAAAACTCGTATAAATAAAAATTTTTCATGACAAACGTTTAAATACTCTTTCATCGGCCATTGTATATATTTTTACATGCTGTACGCAATTTATGTATTTTTTCATCTTCAAATGCCTCGCAAATGCATAAACATCCGCGGTTTAATTATCATGCAGTTAGTAAATTAACGTGGAAACGGATCCAGGTCAATAAGCGGTTACTTACTTCCGAAACGGACTGCAAACGCTACCCCAGACGCTGGTTCTGGTCGGCGAGGGTGAGTTGTTTTGATGTTGATTGGAATATCCGTAGCCGGCGAAAAACATATTGCGGTAATTGTTCCTCATTTGCACACGAAAAATATGACTTCCCGTACGAATAGAATGGTCCTCGAATCGAATCACACGCGAAATCACGCGGCCATATATATATATGTACAAAACAAACGTACGTAATAACTATGCACAACAATATAGTAACAAACAACGATAATAACAAGGTGAATAATAGTTTTGTGATAATACTATGATAACTTGTACTTTCAACGGGCCTCTTTGGCACCTTTATTTGGCACAGAGCATCACTGTACTAGAGTTCTCAAGCAAGCGTTATCAACGCAAACGTGATCCAACACCATCAAAAGCCCTCTCTCGTCGGTCTTGTTAAAAAGCTATACCGAAATCCAACGATTATTCGTGGCGTAATTCGGTAGCTCGTGACCCAATGAACATTCGAAAAAGTTGTTTTCCACAGTTTCGATTCCCACACTAAAACTGTGTTAGCACGGTCGACCTATATGCTGCTGGATCGATCAATGCAGAGATAACTCTCGCTCAAGACGACGCGTCGGATGATTCGCACTAACCGTGTCCCGATGCACTTCCTAGTCACTAAACACCTTTTCCGCGAAACGCCGTTTCGAGTCTGTTTCGCGTAAACTCCTGTTCGATACGAACGATCTGAGACAAGAAAGGATCGAAACAAAAAACGAAAGCGAAAAACACAACGAAAACGCAGTCTGGCACGCGTTGAGACCACGACAAAATCACCCTGTCACTGAATCAGCAGTTTATATTTTAGCACAGTCCTTTTGGAGAATGGTAATAAGAGATTTCTCGCTGGTCGTCTGTCGTCTTCCATCGTGTCCGACGACCAAAACCACCGTCGATCGAACGTTCGTAAACTTTCGATCGCAAACTATTTGTTTTCTCGACCAAACGATGATACCGAGGGGAATTTCCAAACGCTTGGCTCGGTCAGGCGTTGCCTTTATAGATAACGATTAACGAATGTACTTTCGACGAAATGAAGACACTGTTGGATACCGCACGTGACATCACAACTCTCAACCTACTCCAGCGATAGATTGAACGCAACTGAGGCAGGCGTCGATGCGACACGGACGCGACACGGCTCACGTTCTGATCGAGGGGAGGCACGAACGGAGGGTTTAAGGTCGAAAGATTCGTGCGGCTGGTCGAGGAGCAAAACGGAGGCCTACGTATGGACCCCAGCCGAATGGGCTAACGGCGGGGGGGGGGGGGGGGGGGGCGCGGGAAGGGGGGGGGGGGGGGGGGGGGGGGGGGGGGGG
>NT_177059.1:1226984-1281661 GCF_000188095.3 Bombus impatiens | reverse complement strand
TGGTGGTGGAGCGGTGGAGCGGCGGAGCGGTGGGGTAGAGATAAAGAGTAGACGAAGAACGGAGGGAGAGCCGAACGAAACGACAAAAACAGATAGAAAAGCAGGGTTGTAAAGAGCCGGAACACTGCGTACATCGGTCAAACACAGTGCCTCTCAATTGGGGGTAGATAAATAAAATTAATGATTATGGAAAATAATGGATTTTGAGAATAATCTTCGAGTTGGACGAGTCTGATGGTGAAAATGCAGATAACGGAGGCGGAGTCAACGAATAGCTATGAAATTAGTCTTTTTATTGTTATAAAACAATTTTAAGACGAATCGTGTGTTATAAGATCAATATACATGCTACATACATATATTTTATAAGAGGTACCTCTCTTTTTGTGTTGCAAATACGATGACAAAGAATTAACATTTTACGGCTTCAGAAAAGCAAATCAAATTTTCAAGATAAAAAATACAGTCTATATAATATAACCGTATTTTTAGCGAATATTTAATTTATACCGCATACTGAAAATTGTTATTCTAACTCTTCTTATGTGTTTCTTTGCGTCTTCATTTTTCATTCATTTCATTTCATTTTTGTTTTACGTATTTATATAGTCTATTGAAATATTTAAAAATGCAATCCGTTTAATACATATAATATAACAATTATCAATAAACTACTGTTTCAGGAAATTTCTCTGTTTGTAACTTATTACTAAAAAAAGATTATCAATTATAAAGGCTATATCATATATTCTAATAAGTAGAACGCATTCGCTAAATATTTGAAAGTATTTATCGATAGCTTAAGTACCGAATAATTTAATTAATTATTGAATTTTTCAATTATTTTAAACTTTGTATTAAAATTTATTGAAGATTACAATTATACAAAATTGTTAAGAGAAACGGTTCTTTTAGATCGCCGGAAATTTCATGAATTTCTGATTCGTGCTAAGTATTCCTCCTTCGTTTCATCTGTCTTTTATAATTCTCCTTCTCTGACAAAAACCCATCCCATGTGGGGAACATTCGTTGAAACATAAATGCGTTCCGGAGAATTAGCGATCGCAGAAGTAAACGTTTTTCAACTGCATACAAAGAACGTAATTGTGACGATACAATATAGTTGTTATAGAAAAGTAAATATAGAAATTTATGATTTGACCCTAAGATATACATCAGCAGGCCAGGTATATGTTTGTAAATAACGGTATTACTATCTTAACATTAAAAAGAAATTATACATTGTATTCCTTAAGTACTAAAATTAGCCAAAATCCTAAACATGCATAACGAATTGTAATTCTAATTTTGGACAGTTCGCGGTAGATTTGAGAACCATTAAGTAGACAATAAACTCCATCCCTATTTAGCGAGATGATTATCATTTAAATGAACAAAGAAATATGGAAAGTAGTAATTATAGCATATATATGTATATTAGAAAAAGCAATAAATAATATAGAACGTTTCAGATAAATGAATTTCTTTCGTTAAATGAATTACTACAATGTGTAGTTTTAACGTTTCTTGAGTGTAGTTTATGAAACAAAATATAAACAGTCACGTAAAATATATCTTTATGAAAGGCATCGACAAATAAATTTCTAATTAATAATTATAAAAATTTGAAAGTTTCCTCTCACAAGAAATTTTCTCGTTTTACATAAATTCTACAATTTAATTAATATTAGCAATACAATGTTGTATTTTCAATTATCTTGAAAGTAGTCATTCTGCTTATGCATGTTTTTGATTGCAATAAACAGGAATATAATGAAATATTATTAAATAATTACATACAAATATAATTTTAGCGCTTTATCTCTATATATTATATATTAACACTAATACCATAATTATCATATATAATAATGCTTTAGCACATTGCTCTTTTTATAAAATTAAAATCATTTGTAATAATGCATGTATAATAACATTGTTAATTAACTTCGAACTTCGGTATTCACTTCTAACCTTAAAATTTAGTCTGCAGAAACTTTATGCATACATGCATATCATTTTTTGGATATATTAATATTTATTCAGAGCGAATGTGAATTTTTGAGGGGGGAAAATGAGTTTAAGAATTTACAATAATAAAAACAAATTATAATGACTTAAAATTATTGAATTGTTTATGAATAGGGTACTTTACGGAGATTTGTCGGTAAAAATGTTTTCCACTATACTTATACCCTATTGAATGTACTAATGATTTTGTAAATATTACTATACATATTATGATGAAATACAAAATGCAAACAAATAACCAAAATTAACATAAATTATTTCTAATTCCTTTTCTTTTTAATTTTACAGTTACTATAGACTGTTTTACTAGACCTGTATAAATTATTTCAAGTACATCAACAATATATTAATCTCTCTTCAAGTTGTAAACAATACTATTACAATATAGGCATACAATATATTATAAAATAGCGTGAACAAACGTGTGAACAAAGACCTCCAACTTTGAAAGACAAAAATAACATAGCACGATATGCAAAGCCATAAATTTACTTACGTATCAAAATAATTTGTCGTGGCAGTCGTTTCATCCATAAAATCCTCCATTTTTTATTTAATTTCACGACGCACATTAGCAACAAACAAATAAAAAACAAGAACTTACATGCACTTTCAAACCGTCAAATTTAAAAACTAATTCTCAATATTTCCACTGTACGCGCTAAATGCACGCTCTATATTTTTCTACGTCAGTCCTACCAATGTTACACATTTACGTTTAACATGAAAATAAAAATGAAATGTTCCTAGTATAACGACAATTTTATGAGTCACGGCGTGAGAGCAAAACGCCATATAATCAAATAGTGACGACATTATATGTACATATAATTATCTTTGTATACTAGAAGATAAGAAGTGTTGTATTTATTTAGTGTACGCGTCTAGGTTTCTTTAAGATGAGTCACACAAGTATCCACTCGTTTTTCAGTATCGTAATATTATTCTTGTAAACTATTGTTATTCACGTTGTTTGTGGAGTAGTGCGAGTTAGTCATTTGCATTTCGCGCTGTACACGTTGTGCTAATTTTCTAAAACAGGGGACACTAACTATACCTACATATATAATATGGAGCTTCAAAACCAGTGATTACTTAAGTAACTGAGTGACTGGACAGTAGTGGACAGTATGGCAGTAGTCTGCACTTAATCCGATAGTTCGATATATGTAAAATTTCTGCGGCCTTGGGTATACAAATTATTTAAGGATGACTCGATCAAACCTAGTTGTGATGGATCAGTAAAGAATGAATTCTTGGAACGTTACATTTTTACTCTCTTTCCTTTAACATTGCTCCGATAGACGGGCACGGAATCAGCACAATATCGACTTTGACAGGTGCTAGTTGTCATTTTTTGCTCGTCTAATTGGAGGTTATAGCATCATGTTTGCAACGCTGAAAAATAAAATACGAGAGGAAATAGGGAGTGACGTGTCAACTGTCGTTAGAAATGCCGGCAATGTGCGCGGCATTAACTCGAGGCATATGTCTCAGGTAAACATGTTGTTACCATGTGTAACTTATTATCAGTGTGGAACCGATAACGCAACTACATAGCATACTTATTTATAAACGATCTATAATTGTGATCTATATTTGTAGTAGTCACTTTAAATCATCATTAATTTTCAAGAAAGTACTGGCGATATTTTAAGTTAGATATTTATGTTTTTTATTAATTCCGCATATGTTTATCGGACGATTCATTAATATTTCATATGTTCGTTATCTAATTTTGATAATCGCAAGATTTGCTCGAATACCTACTGATAGTTTAGTCTATTTTAGAGACATTACTTTATAGATACTTTTGCTATTTTTGTACCGTTTAAAATTATGTTTTTAATTAGTCTATAACAGACTAAATGTTTAAAATGAAATTGTAGAAAAGACCTTTTATAAATTTTTATCTATAATATAATGTAAAGCATCGTTATGATCATACGTATAAACTGAGTTATTACAATGAATGATATTTTTTTTCTAGACGGGATCCACGAGTAGCATCAGTGGATCTCAAATTTCATTAGATGGTTCGCGTGAGGAAAATATAGCTTCACCTTTACCACCTGTTTCTTTGGAAAAAGATACCAGTTTTGATCTTAAATTAAATGATAATATGCAACTTTCTGCTAAAGATATTAAAAAACTTGAAAATAGAGAAGATGAATGGCGGAAAAGATTGGCGAAAAAGGAGGCTGAATTAATGAAACGAATGGAAAAGAAAGAAGAGGATTGGAAAGTAAGATTCTTGGAAAAAGAGAAAGAGTGGAAAAGAGTAGTTGAAAAACAAGAAAAAGAGAAGAATAAGATAGAAGAGGAATTAAGACATGTAGAAAGTTCAAAACGTTCATTGGAATTGGCTCTTAAAGATGCAGAAGGTACATTCGTAATTATATGATACAAATTTAAAAAAGCGAATTAATGTTGCTTGATTTAAATTTTAGTGGCAAATGAAATTTATATATACGTATCTAAATTTTCATAACTAATATTGTGTTTCAGAATACAAGAAAAAATTATATAGTTTTCAAGAAGATGCGGAACAACTAGAAGGTTTCCAAACTCAAGAAATGGCAAAAATAAAACACCTAGTAAGTTTTATATATTCTTTCTTTAAAAGCTTACCTTTATCATTTATATTTTCTGCTTAATACGCTTCTATGTTTAATACTTTATATACTTCTATATTTATTTTATTTATTTTAATTTAGTTACTGGCAAAAGAACAGGAAGTAGAAGAAAAATCACATCATTTAAAAGCAGCCACTGCAGAAATTGATAGTTTAAAAAGTGAAGTCTCTCGTCTTAGAAGATACGAAGATGAATTGAACAATGTACAGGTGAGTAAATTATCTAATGATTGGTTTCATTTTAATTATCACGTGAAATGTATTATAAACTTCAAAATTATGTTAACATAATTATTTAATATAGTTGTGTTAATATAAGTTGCTTTGATGATTGACATCATTTAAGTGAGTAAACATGGACTATACTTTAAATTGAGTTTAAGTATATTTATATAAATCTTTTATTTTTAAATATATTAAAAATTTTTTTCCACACAAAAATATTCTATGTTAAATATTAAGCTATATATGAACATTTACAAGTACTATCTTAGATTTAATATTTTAGGTTTACATTTACTTTTTATTTACTTACAAAATTTGTCACAACTTTGCAGAGTCTAGCAGTTTGTAGCTTTTAAGGAAAAAGAAGTAATCCCATAAAAATCTTAAGTTATTCTATTTCCATTAGATGAGCATTGTATTTTACAAATTAACAGCTTTACTTTGTCACATGTAAGGAATTAGTATAAAGAAATGATTGGTTCGATAAAATAACAATTAAAGTTTGTTTTTGATTTATAAGATAAAACAGTATTATTGATAAGATATAATCTAAATTTGTCCTTGTTGTAATAGTATTGTTTCTAATAAATGCAAATTATTTCTTATTGCAAATGAATTAATTTGTTATGTGTATATATATAGTGTTATATAGATAATTTCATAACAATTTGGTTTAAAAGTAAATATTAGATATTATTTTGTCATGAATTAATATTTCAATAGTAGCTTTTCATATATTGCATTTTGTGTTATAAATTCATTTATAACATTGAACATTTTTTAATGAGAAGGGATAAAGCTGCATGGAAAAGTCAATTCTTTTTGTTTGTCATAATGTTTTTTTTAATGAATATTTACCTTTATAGTGCCAATTATTGATCATGTGGTCCGCTACAAAAATAATGACCATAAACATATTTTTTAGGTATAAGCACGCTTCCTTTTAAAAATTAGTTTTGTTTTTAAGCCTCCCACTACTTTTCTTTCTCCTTTTTTTATTTTATATATAGCTTTTTGTTTTGTCACGTTTTTGCCATGTTTTTCTGCACATTTTTTGTATTGACACATAGTATCAATCTATGATGAACAGGTGACATTTAGTCAAGAATCTTAATTATTTGAATATTTAGAATATTTGGAATATATTTTAAAATAAAACAAATGAGCATATGTTCCATAACTCTTATTTGTACTCTTAGAATGCGCTTTTAATACTTGATAGGAAGTATTTACTTCCATTTTATTAAACTTAGTTTGGGAAAGAACAGGCATTTTGTTGAGTACAAACAAATTGTGAAAGAACAATATTCTTTTATTGGTTATGGAACATGAGCAATACCTAAGTGATACTGAAAGTTTTGTGAAAACGACATACGCATGAAGATTGGAAAACTTTGATAAACGAGAGCATTGGAGATCAGAGTAGGCGGTATTTTCCGCTAATTCGCTGCTGCTACCGCTGATGCTAGAGGTACGTCTTCAAAGCTTTGCTGCTATTCTGCAATAAATTATTCTGCAACATAAATAACTTCTATAGATTTTACTTACATCAATGTTGCTCTTTATGTAATTCTCTCCTTGGTGCAAAATTTTATAATATAGGAGAAATGCATGTATTAACTAATGGAAGTGGTTTAATGGTAAAGAAATTATTATATATAGTATTATAATAAAATTTAATTTAAAATATCTCAACTATTTCTACTGCAGTACTCATACTCCAATGTTGTTACTCTCGTAACAGCGTGGAATAATTATTTTAAATAATAAAATGTCTCTTATAAACTTAAATTTTTGTCATATCCAGTTATATAGCAATTAATGGAAAATTTGAAGAGACTTTGAACAAAAAATTTATTCAACACTATTTAGTTTTGCTTCATAAATTTTTTTCTTCATTTTATTCACTTTCAGCATTATTATCATTAACCATCAAATTCATCATTCGCTTGTTCTTGGCTTTATAAGGTTTGGATTATTTATAATATTCTATTCATCTTTATGCATTAGAGCAATGCTTTGGTAAGGTTTGCAATGAAGCTTTACAGAGCAAAATGTAATAATAATAAATATAAAAAAACATTCCTGGTAATAATATCACCATTTTCAGGATGAAATGGAGACACTACGTCATTCTACCCAGCGTGAGAGAGCTCAGCTATCCTGTCAACTGGCACAAACCGAAGAAGAAGTACGTCACCTAAAGGATAAGGTTTTTGTGTTAGAACAAAGAGTCGCATTAGAGAGTAATGATCAAGTGACAGTGGATGAAAGAATAGCTGATCTTATGAGAGAAAGAGCACTGTTAGAAAGAAAGTTAGAAGAAGCTCATCTTCATTTATCCGATATAAAGACTAGTTGGTCAGGAAAAATATCTAGCTTGGAGACACAAGTTGGAAGACTTAGTAGACAGGCTGGTGAAGAAGGTTTGGAAAGGAGACGAGTCGAAGAAGAAAGTGAAAGACTGAAGCAAAGGATTAAGCAGCTAGAAGCTGAAATAGAGGTGAACAATGTTGTCATGGCGACGAAAGACGCCAAGCTTTTGCGCATGGCAGAGGACATCGACGAGATGGCCACGGAACTAAAAGAGCTCCGGGCCAGCGTCGATGATGAGGTGGACGAATTTAAACGACAAATTGTGAGTTACCGCGATATGTAGTCGTGCATGGGCTAGATTGTTTCGAAGAGGATGTCTTGTTAGAGTTTGAAATGCAAAAGTAACGAACATTCCCCATTTGTCAGGTGGCAATTTTCAAATGATCACAGCATTGAATAATAGATTTAATTTTTTAAAGAATGTATAACGATAGAATTTCCAACATAGATATTAGATATATATGATATAGATATATTATAATTCCTGTTTTGTTAATATTTGAAAAAGGAAGTTGATATTTCCATCTCGAATAATTTCTTTCATTTTTAAATTAACTGTGATCGCATAAAGTTGTGTTTATTTTCTGATTTGTTATAAGTGTTTTAATAATTTTATAAATTACTAAATGTTTATGACGTTACACCATTAGTGTAAAAACACTGGACGCGTAAAAATATGAATGTCTGGAACGTGTATACACGAAAGTTGTTAATTTACAATTGAAAACTACATATCGCCTATATACTTGCATGTTATATCTATGATGCTTGACGCTTAACGCACAGAACATTTATTTTACGTATATTTACTAGCACACTCTTTTGTTTATAATTTTTTTATTTACTTTTATATGCATGCAAAAATTTATAATGTACATTATATTTCATCAGTATCACGTATCAATAAACAAAAATAATTGTAGACTACTTTTTAAAACTTCCACATTTCCACTCCGCGTGTATTTATACATGAAAATTAGATAGTACCAACAATAATATTTTTATGTACGATCGCATTTCTGTATATTTTATTTGTGGAATAAAGAAAAGAACAAATAAATTATATCGTTTATTGCATTCGTTTTTGTGCTTGTTTTTAACCCATTTTTATATCCCCCTTTTTCAAGCGGCTTTTTATATATTATTATATACACAAATGTGTACACGATTTTTTTCTTACAGGGTTAATAAATCATATTATATTTTGCTACACCAACGACACAGTCCGATTATATTTACGTTGCTGTAAATATTAGGAATGCGTATCCAAGCTGATACAATTAAAGGAAAACGTATCGTATCCATATTCGTATAGAATAGAAGATAGAATGGTTATATAGAATCGAAAATCTTGCAGAAAGGCAGAAGATATAACAGAAAGCTTTTTTAATTAATCAAATGTACTCAAATTAAAATTTATTGCAGGTGTGAACTTCGGAATCAATGGCGCGTTCCGACATTATTTTGTTTATCATATAAAATGAATTGATAAATATTTTACATTTTTATATACTCTCTTCATATAAATTTAATATCTCCATTTTATTACATGTGCATTTATCCATTTTAAGTATAATTGTTACAAAGTCGATAAGATACAATAATCTCCTATTCAATTTTTAAAATTTCTGTTCATTAAATATTTTTTGTTTTATAATGCCTTCCGTCATACTGTTTTGCGAATATTGTTTAATTTAAAAATATTTTGATAAATTTATATTAACTTGCAAATTTTAACTTTAGTTAAGATATAAGACTTACGTATCATATTCTTTTCTGAAAGTATCATTATTACTCTATACTTTTCTATGTTATTGTTACTTGTGTTATTCTTATTAATGTCACTTTTCATAAAACGTTATCACTTTGAACATTAAATTTTGTTGAATAAATTCTGTTGATAAATCCATTTTACCATAAATTCCAAAGATAGTAGATAATGAAGTAGGTAATGAAGAAGTAGATAACGAAGCATATTTTAAATAAATTCAATCATTGCCAAACTACAATTATTTCGTTTCAACATTATAATATTAGATATCACTCACATTGTTTTGTTGTTTGCTTTCTTTTGTCAGGAATCATCGTCAAAGCAAATAACCCGGCTGAAACAAGATCTAGAAGAAGCAACAGCAAAACTTTCAACTGCTACTTCAGAATTAGCCCATGTTCGTCTGACTCTAGAAGGTGAACGGATGAATAATTCTTCCTTACATTTAGAAGTAGCGCGTCTACGGGAAGATCTGGAATCTGAAAGAACAGCATCAGCAACATTAAAAGTGTGCCTAGAAAAGGAAAAAAATGAAAAAGACACTGCATTATTGAGAAACGCTCAAGTCTCCCAAGACATAGAAATGGTAAAGCAAGAGAATCGACAGCAGGAAGTCGAAAATATTGAGTTACAAAATAGAATAGAAACCTTAGAGCACAATTTACTAAGTAAAAGTAAAGAAGTAGAACAAGCAATGACGACGCTAGAAGAAACTAAAAAGAAAATGTTGGAATTGGAGGAAGTAGAACAAAATAGGAAAAAGATAGAGAGAAATGAAAAACTACTTAAAAGTAGCTTAATGGACCTAGAGGAGCAATTAAATGAAAAGACTAAGGTAGACTTGAAAAATAGATCTATGAAAATATATTTCAGAGAATAATATTAATTATCGAATATATTTTTAGACAATCAAAGTCTTACAGCAGCGACTAACCGATATGAAAAAGACCCTTCAACGAGAGTTGAGAGTTCCATCTTCATCATTGGATAGCGATGTTGAACCTTCTGCAGCAATTCTCAAGCCCAGTTCGTCGAAAACGGTCACTGCCAGGCACAATAGCACAAGAGACGACGATGTTAACTTTAAATACCTTAAACACGTTCTCATAAAGTTCCTAACAAGTAGGGAATACGAGGTAAATGTAATGTACTTTCTAAAATTCCAAAACCATAATATGTAAAATAAATTACTAAGAATAGTATGCTGAAATAATTTTGTTAAACAACAATGAAAAGAAATGCATGAGATATTTATAATTTTTCAACTATTTTCTAACTTACATTTTGTTCATTTGTTTAAGGCTCTTCATTTAACAAGAGCAGTAGCTACTCTTTTGCATTTTTCACCCGAAGAAGAGCGGTTGTTGCAAGAAACTTTGGAGTGGAAAATGTCATGGTTTGGTACACGGCCTAATTTAGGTTTTGGACAAACTGCCAAAGCTATACCGCCTAGCTGATAGCTGAAACAAATTTCTCTTTCTATAGATATCATAAAAGTGGCCACAGATTCGTGGGTAAAATCAAAAAATTGGATCGCGTCGATGATCGGTCGCAAATGATTATAAATACTTGAGAAATTAGGGAGGACACAAATGGAAAAAGTTTACAAGCTAGAAATTTCATAAATTTTGTAAAATATTTAGCCTTCATAATACGCGTATAATTTATTCGCGTGAACAAATATTGGTCATAGTTAGCTTCCAAAATGCCCACTAAAATATGTAGCATCAAATATTATTTAGGTAAAATAAGTCAAATATAGAAGAATTTTGACATTCGTCATACACTGACATTACAAAATAAATTAGTGAAAAATATGTACTACATGCAACATATAAAATATCATCTTTTTCCGTACATAAATACTTGAATATACACAATCATTCCGCAATATTTAATATCCAAAAATCATAGTTAAATTTATTTCTATATACAAAAATCTGACACGAGATACTTTATTATTAAATTGATACTACATTTATCATTTTTTGTTATATTCGAATTTTGAATATACGATAATTTTGCATACAAGTATTATATTGCATTATGTATATTATCATCTATTTCATATTTAATGAATGTAAGTTGAAGCAAGTTGATATGACTTAAAAAGTATGAAATAATTACGTCATCGTTATATGATGTAAACAAATTAGATCTTTTAAAGGAATTTAGTATCGTCTAGATATAGCTGCAGATCGGTTATAAAAATTAGGGAAAACTTGTTTTAGCTCCGTTAATATCGAAGCTATTTGTAATTGCCATAATTATTATTTGTGATATGAATATTGCAATTGTGTCATGTTCATGTTTGTAAATAATAAGATGACGTTTCTATATGAATAATTAAAGCAGACGGGGTGAAATAACTCATTAATAAAATCTAATAAAATGATTTATTTAATTTTTCACCTATGTCTATATCGAATGGTTGTTACCTTCGTCTATAGTACATAATAATTTTGTGCATCTTGTGAAATTATTTTACCAATAATAAAATTTATAATTATATAAATAGAAACTACCGATATTATATTGTATCTTATTTAAGCAGGCAAGTATGTAAGAAAATTATTTCGGGAAATTAAAATTTTTACTTATTACCAAATTTTGTGAATTTAGGCTTTAGACTCGAATATTCTACGTCAGATTAATTTGATCAATTCACTACATTTTCAGGACTTTATTTTAATTTCTTTTTCTTTAGACTGCTATATTATTATAAAACATTCCGTCTCGAACACAATGTTAAATTAGTAAAAGAAATTATCCTCAAGTTTGAAGATAATACTTTAATAATACGATGTGACACTAAGGAATAAATCAGATTGTCGCACGTTATATAAAGTGTAATTATTTATTTACAACAATCTATATCAATACCATATTGACTAATAATATACAAGTCGGTAATATCTAATAAATAATAAAACTAGTAATTTAAAGTACTTTAATTTCCAAATGATATTGAAATCAGGAAAGTTTTACGACGTATATCATTTTGAAATACTAATTTTTAGATTTATCAGATATTGAATACAACTGCAATTTTTTTTATATATAAAAATATAAACAGAGTCTTTGTTCACAAACCGTTAAACAGTTATTAAATAACAAATTAATTAGTTAATAAGATCACTGATAAAATTTTGTAAAATACGTAATTTAATTTTATCAATCGTCTATACAAATTTTAACGTGAATATTGTTCAGATATTTCAGAATCGAGAACGTCTATACGATATTTTAAGTATCAAATCTACGAAGATTATACATACAGAAAAACAAAGATTTAATATTTCATTAAAATAAATATTATTTAAAATAATTAGTTGCACCATTACTTTGGTCGAGTATATGGACAATGTAGTGCGCTATTAAAACATATATGTATACAAATACAGATTTCTAAGTACAACAAACTATGTATTACTTTTAAGTAGTTTAGAGTGGAAGTGAAATTATGTTTGATTAAATGTCAATTCTTTTTAACAAACTTATATACATCTATCATATCTTGACGGAGCTAGTAGAATAAGTTGAGCTTACATATAATATTATGCTTAATCATCGTGTATATTCACATTTTGTTTTTAATCTATCGGCATTTTGGTATAAACGCAAATGGGACGAGTGCAAATTCAATAAACATATACGTATAAATAATAAATTTGCAAACGATATACGAGGTGACAAATTACATGTAATCTAAATACTGCAGACGTAAGTAATTTATTTCTTTTTGATTGTTTTATAGTCGCAGGTAGAATTATCTAAAGACCTGAGAAATTTCTATATGCTTAAATAAGGTATTTCTGATGAAAAATCAGCATTACGTGTTAAGAATGACTTTATTCGTTGCTATCTTCCTACCTACAATGCCAATTTGTCTTATACTACGGACCGTTTCGTTTGATTAAAAATATACACAGTATTTATAAAATAAACAGGAACATGTCACCATATTCGTCTCCCGTCGTTGATGACAAAAATGTAATTTCTTTTTCGCTTATCTCTTTTTCCTATTTTTGAGCCCTCGTAAAAATAACTCTCTCCCTTTCTTTTCATAAGTTCAAAAAACATCCGCCTATAATTCTATGGTTTAACATGCCTGATGTTATTACATAATATCCTATGCATTGTATCTACAAGGCGCGTGCAGAAAGTCATATTCATGTTGTAAAAAAAGTTATATATGTACTCGTTTTACAAGTATATTCGACAATCGAGTGTCGCTCGCCAAGCGTTAATGTTACAACTAGAACTTTCTCGATCCGGAAATAATCTCTTGATAAAGTTCTGGTGTGATTTCGACGTATTCTTTGTTACCGGATAAGAAGTACATCTTGTCTTGAATTTTGCTCGGATCGAAACCTTCCTTTTGAAGGTTCATCTTCTTCAACTTAAATGTCCCTGTTATTTCCAGTTCTTTCACAATTCGCAAGAAGATTGGTCTAGCATATGCTGGCAGTGCTTTCTCTAAACCTTCCGCAAGAGCTTTGAAATCCAGAAGGCTGTCTGGGTCAACTATCGCTGCCATTCCTGCCCTTCCTTCCATTCCAGGCACCTTCGGTCATATTAAAATTAATTCACGTTTTTAGATTTAAAATACAAACAAGTCAAACTCTATATACAAAAAAGTGTGACAAGTTTTACATAGTAATTAACTACGTCTTTTATTAAAATTATCTATGTATTAATGTTATATTAAAAGCGGATATAATTATTTTTGTTAACAAACCTGAACTCCGTAAACGGTAGCGTCTCTTTTTCCTGCAATATTACTGATAACTCCCTCCACTTCTGCAGTAGCAACGTTTTCTCCCTTCCACCTAAACGTGTCGCCTACTCTATCCTTGAAATAGATATAACCGCATTCGTCCTCTACTAAAATATCACCTAAGAAAAGAATTCCAGAAAATAGAAATTATCTTAAGAGAAAATCGTTGGTGGTAAAGACTTTTATTTAAACGAACATTTGATTGGACGAAGGTCCTTTTACGACTGCGTATAAGTCCCTTATCAGTTATTAAAGTACAACTCACCTGTTAGAAAGGCCTTATCACCTTTCACAAACACATCTTGTATTATTTTTCTTTTCGATTCCTCTTTATCCAGATATCCATTGAACTCTCTTAACGCGTCTCCTTCTTTTATTAATCCTATGAACATGCCTGGCTCATCTATCAAAAAAAAAAAAAAGATAGTTTTGCAGAGAAAATAAGTAGAATTTCGTATTAAGTGTATTACAAAAATAAATTTAACACGACAAAACCAATATTTCAGCAAAGTTTGCTTTCGCATCCGTTATGAATTGTTTAATATCAAAGTTAAATTCTTACTTGTTTCTGCTCTTATACATAAGCCATTGGTTCCTCTAACAGGCTCGTATGTCTGGTTATTTACGCGGATAATTGCTAGAGGATGAAACACTCGTGGCACGATTAGTGGCACAAAACCGACGGCGCCAGTTCGACCGTCTAAATTGGCTGTAATACAACAATAACGAATTATTTAAGAATCTCTACTGTAAGAATTAAATATAAAAATTACAATAAGGAATATCAGCTTGTGATTTATTGTTACAATTTTATTTGAATGCTATAAGTAAGTAAAATTGATTACGATATAAAATATGATCGAAATTCGAAATTGAATAAAATATAAGAATATTTTCCAAATGTTTTTACATAACGTTCCTAGATATATAATTAAAATATCGAACGTTACCAATATTAGCATTGCCCTCGCTAGATCCGTAGAATTCGGAAATTCGTTTAATGTTGAAGCGTTTGACAAATTCGCCCCAAATCTGCGGCCTCATGCCATTTCCAAACATGAGTCTCAAACGATGCGCATTATCTTCCGGTTTGGGGGGTGCATTCAGCAAGTAACGACACATTTCACCGACATATTGTGCTGCCTAACAAACAAAATTACAATTTTATAGGAACGGGCTATTACATTTAAAAATTGCACAATGTCCAATCAATTGTTACACTACGCAGTGCACTAACTTAATAATTAAAAACGCATTAATAATACAAAATATTCTCTTATAAATTATGCAATTGTTGCAAATTAATCAGCAATGAAAACACTTAATATAATTTGGATGTTTTAGAGGTATTAACGATATCAGTAAATTAATTATTTTTCATAAAGTTTAGGAACAAAATAACGTCGAATATGTAATTTTACACATGGCAAAATGACTCAAATCTGTATAGCGCAATGTACTAATTTATTCTCGTTTATAAGCCGTTCCTTCTGCTTTGGAGAGACTAACGGATATCGCGACGAAAATGAGCGAATTGAAAATCCAATTTTGTAAGCATTAATTTCACTGAGATCGCTATACAGTATAAAAATTTTGTAAATCACCTACGGTACAATTATATTTGATGCAATCTGTCCAATAAGCCGACACTGAAAACTTGGTCCTTAACACGGTTGGTATACCTTTCAGAATTGCGAAACCTACTCCAAGCATTCCACCAGCAGTATGGTACAAGGGATTTGGATTGTATAGGATATCACCCGATCTCAAGCCCACCAAATTGAAGGGCATTACGACCAGCAAGTATCTGTAACACATACGTTACGTTATTATTTTTATTCTATGTATCATAAAGTACAACGAAATGATTAACGTTGTTTCAATTATTTATAACACAAATAGTACTTTTATATGATAAATAGTAATCACTCAAAGCGTTATTGTCTGATTTGATGTAATCTTATCTGACGAGCTTGAAATTGAAATAGTTTTAAAGAATGTTAGCAGAAATAAAATATTTATAAAAAGCAGGAATCTAAAATAGAAAGAAATTCTTAAAATCTTTCTATATACTTTTTCATTGCAAGCCATGTTCAAAATTAATATATGACGTACGATTGAATTAAATTGCTTCTTTATTTCATCCAAAAGAATTAACGATAAATCGAAATGAAAGTTGACATGGACAGGAGCTAGGGTATTTTATTAGTGGCATAAAACAGTCATAATGCAGGCAGACAGGAAGCAGTCTCTGGGTAAAGAGACTACATTTACATGTAATCTCATTCTCGACGAGTCGTAAGGCTTTCCTGAGAGGATTATAGATCATTTATACGTTCAGCAGGTAGATAATTCATTCTGTACACGGAACTCTGTCTAAGCATAAATGAAAGTTTAAAAACCTTTACTAAAAATTGCTCTAACAGTACAAATCGGGCTCGTTATCTGTTTTTTTATATACTGTATAACGAGCAGAATGGAAAATTACATATTTTCGATAAAATATTTCCAACGATACCGTAATCCGTAGAAAAAAACTTGGTTAAAAATATTTTATTTGCTAACAATAAATTAATTTACCACGCTAGAAATGACAATTATTTGTAGTAGTAAAATGTCTAATAAATGAAACGTTCAATGTTTCATGCATGTACAATCATTTCTACCTTTAAAATTTTATTTCCTTTTCTACAATAATTTTTCTCTTTAGAGTTTCGTTCGAATTATATTGTTTATTAGATTTTAGATAATGCAATTATGCAGACCTGGAATTATCGGTTCTATAATTATGTTACAAAGTTAATCGTAATCAGGAGATTTACTCAATAGCCATATAATACCATTAAAAGGAATACCGTTGATCTGACTTTAAGTCTCTAAAGCGTTGTCTTAATTTTGTCGTTCAAGACCGACCTAGGTACGGAGGGTCGATATATTTACATAATAAATCAACTTTTGTGTTAAAGATTATAGTAAATTCTAGGGTATAGTATCCAACGATACTATCGACCTTGACCACTTTTTAGTTAAAGTTCAATGCAAAAAAAAATCAAACCGCGTCATACAGAATGTGTTTCGCTTGCTTGATATTTTTAAAACTATAACTATACTTTCAAAACTAACGATTATATTTAACACGATTGGAAATAATAATTTTACAAATAATACTAAGTAAGCCAATCACCCTCTCTTAATCGAACTAAAGGTAACAGGATAAAAGCCTCGTTTCGCTACATTTGAGGGAAAGATTTAAAGAATATGGGTTCTTACCTCGAATTGAGAACTATTGCAACTTTCGGTAAACCAGTGGTACCGCTTGTGTAAAAGTATAGCAGCTTATCCCGGTAATTGGGTTCGTCTTTTACGACAGGCTCGTTCGTGCTGGCTTCCGATATAAGTTTGTTCAAATCGTACACTCCGTTCTCACAGGTTTCAGACTTGAAACATACTTTGTATCTCGCGATTCCCTGGATCGAGTCCATAATGTCATCGACGGCTAAGAAAACAATTTAATTTTTATATATTTGTCCGAATTCTTGTGCTACCTACATTTCTATGATCATCGTTATTTCTGACGTAGAAAATTCGATAATTTATACTACGATTTACACACAATCGTTGGGAGAATATACCGAAATGTCTGTTCAACTTTATTTTAACGATTTCAATGGCTGAACAAGCACTTGATTTACAGTTCTCTGTTATTCACCCTCTGTTATTTAAACAACCTTTCACACTCGACTAAAATAAACATGTGTAATCAAAGAAAATCACATTTTGTAATAAATTAAACGTTAAAGATAGCAAGTTATCTCCAATTCCATTAACAATGATCTTTACTGAATAATTGTTCTACATCTTAAATAACGATTTCTTTGTGATGTCTCGTTCCTTCGATTGCCTTTTTCCTCTTTCTTTATCACGTTGTAATTGTTGCGAGATAAATCACGTCCATGTCATATTTACCAGACGAGTATTCTTCCACGTAAATGATACTCTTCACTTCAGCGATACGAAGACAATGAATCAAAGACTGGAGACGCAAATTCGTGTTAATCAGTGCAGTAACGACACCGAGTTTTCCCAGGCCAAGCCAAATCGCGGCATATTCTGGTCTATTGGGCATCATTAAGGCCACAGCATCTCCTTTTACGTAGCCAGCTTTTTGAAAAATATATGCTATCTGGTTGCTATATTTGTTAATCTGCAAGTTTGAATTTTTAAACATTATCCTCTTATTGTCTCTTATATCTGCAGATGAAAGAGAAAAAATAACCAATCGTTATATCCGGTGTACTATTTGCAAATAATAAATAATAAATAAAAAAGGAGAGTAAAATAAACAGAGACGTTTTTTCGCTTGAATCTGTAATGATGCATGAAATACCTGTCTCTGGCTCTCTATAATTCTGTTTAAGGAATTAATTGAATTAATTTACAACCTTTTTATACACTACTACAGGTGTATTCGTGTTTTAGAACAAATGAAAATTATTTTCAACGGACAAGATTCCTGCAGACATATAAACGAAAATGTAATCTTCCTCTGCTTCGATGCTCTTTAAAGAAAACCGAAAGATTTAAAAAATCGACAAATAAGAAATTAACGTCCACGATCGAAATTATTGAGCTCGCACGTTGCATATGTACGTACGTCGGAATAAGTCCAAACTTGATCCTCGAAGAAGAAGCAAGGCTTGTTAGGATAACGATCCACTCTTTTCTTAAAAACCTTCACGACGGTCATATTGTTTCGACGTTGCCCTTTTATTTCGATTTCTGCCGTAACGGCACGATACAGGAATCTGAAAATTATAAACATAATTTTTCACGAGATTAAGAGTTTGATAAAATTATATATTTTTATCGAAAAACTTGAATCTCTCTTCTAGCTATATGTTTATTGCATTTGCAATTTAAAGTCGTCGTTTAAATTTTTGTTTCGCGTTTATCGCGTTTTTTCGATACTACGATGCCTTAAAAAAAATTGATCTTAATTTTTTACGTACTGACGCAATTACGTTCATTCAAAAAAATATTCGCACAAACAAGATAACATTTATCTGTTTTAATTTCACGAAGCATGAATCGAACCTTGCTAATTTCTCCAAATAAACATATTTATCAGAAAAATATTTTAGCGAATTTTCAAGATTCGGGAACTCTACTTTGCCTACGATTTTATCAAAAAAAAAGAATTATCTTTAAAAGTATTATCTTTTCGGAGTTCCTCGTAATCTTTTCGGATTACACGCATCGTATTTAATTGTTAGATTTGATAAGTTAAAAGTAAGTATGTAAATACTAACGAAAAGGTAAAAACTAGTGTCATTAACATCGGTAATGACAAAAGTTGCTAGATAACGCCTACAGTAAGTAATACAGTACAATATGCTAGAAACGCTTTGTATACTAGAAAAGTTGGCAACGAAGATATTACATCGTATCGTATCTTAGATAGAAAAAGAAAAAAAGACGAAGGTAACAGTTTGACTAGAAATCAATAGATAACAAATTCATTTTCTATAAGAAGTAAATTTACTCGCATTGATAGAATACGCTACTAATTAACGGCATACTGCTAAACTTATAATTGATATAAATTAGTTTTATTCGCACATACAATATTGAGCGCAATTTTAAAATTACGACTAAGTCAACAATGTTCGAAACGATTTAATAAAGAAATTGTAAACATATACATATGTTGCGATATGTTGGTAGTCTATATCTAATATACGTATGTACGTAATGTAACGTCTAACAAAAGATGACCTACATTTTCTTATCGTCTAATGCGTTGCATATTCTTATCTTCCAATTTCATTGCAAAATATTTAAAATTGAAAAATTTCTTATCTATCTATGCCTTGTACGTTTTACTTTTTTTTTTTTTTTTTTGGAATTTTAAGGAAACTTAAATTTAGATAATCTACTTTCCTTCGTTGTCTATGCCTTATATTTCCAGTTTTCTCTGTGAAATTTAATCATGAAAAATTGCGAAGATACGCAATCATGTCGGATTTAAAAACTCGAAATTTTATACTCGAAATAGGAACATAGAGTTAAAACGTTGCTTAAAGTCCCCTGTATAGATCTTGATTTTTCATCAAATACTTGTAAACGAAAGAAGATGTTAGATTTATTTCTTTTAGACCTCCAGGCTTGCATACTCCCTTCCGCTATCCATCTTATGTCTTAAAATTCTAATTATAAATACTCAACACTGTATAATCCATTCTCCCTCGTTCGCTTTCTATTTTCTATGTCTTCTTCGGATTTTAATCATATTTAGAACCGTCGGTTCATCACCCTTTGTCCTCCTATGTTTTTTAATGTCGTATATTTTTTCCTCGAATTCCCATCGTTCAAAGTTGAAAATTATCCAACTTCTTCGGCTTCGATAATTAAGATCGAAACTTTTCACTTCGCTTAACGCTGTGTTCTCTATTTTTTCACCAAAATATTCTATTTCTATCATACAGAAAATTATAAAATTCAAGATTGCTTGTGTCGTTTGTTTGAAACAAATATTTAGAATGATACAGGAACTGTGATTATACGCAAACATTTACCTACGATTTTATTGGACGGTAAAATTTCATTGCTGTTTACGCTACTATTTATATTACGTTTCATATCATAGACATAACACGTTTTAATGTGAATGATCATTTATCGGGACGCCATTGATGGGACATCGTATATAACGTTTGAACTTTGAACAATTATGACAAAACAAGTAAAACTTACAACCGATTCAAATTTGTTTGTCAGTGATAAGTTAGTTTAAATGACATTATCGCATGGCCAAAGATACACATTGATTGAACTTTGGAATTTTTATCAGTCACAGGAAGTGCGATGCGCGTACGTGCACCTTTTCCAGTAATAACAAGCTTTGATGTTCATCCTACGATGTCAATTATAACAAGTAGTTATATAAAATCTTGTGTACTAGTTAGTCGTGATGCGTATACGTATTTAAATAGTTCAGCTATCTACTGGACAAATAGGAAAATTTATCTTTTTTCATTACCTTGTGTATATCGTATATAGTGATGCGAGAACATAATCGCTGCTAATTCCGATCAGGAGCGACAAATAGTATTAAAATAGACTTAGGAAAGATCCGACGAGATTTCTACGCTCGTATTTACGATTCTTTGATTTGCAAAGTATATATGTAATTAGCAAATAATCGCGAAACACAACAAGACAGGAGCTTTTGATAAAGATCTCAGTGATAACAAGATAATACCAGAAGCATCTTCCTTTTCGATTTCATATTTTATAACGCAATTTAACTCTACTTTTTCTACTGATCGATCTCATATCGCTAGATTAAAAGCTATTAAAAATACTAAATAGAAAGATACGTTTTTTCCGTCTCTTAAGCCTTTGTCATACAGAAAATTGTACTCGATCAGCTTTGTATCAACTTTTACAAATACGCTCGACTGACTGATACTATTATGCGTCGACACAATGCAACGAATACAGACAACTCTTGGGTACAGAAAAGTGCGAGGAACGTATTTATTACGAGATGTAATAGCAGCAGAGAGAAAGAGAGAGAGAGAGAGAGAGATACGATCCATTTTTCTCCAATAACAATTCCATACCCTTCTCACATCTTGTTTGATCTTCAAATATTCTATCAAATCATCCCTCTCTAATCTACTCCGTTAACCTTTGTATTCCGCAATCGAAGTTCATTTAACCATCGATGGCAACGGAACTATGTTTCTCGCATTAGACAAATAATTCCGCGTTCTGCTCTCGATACTGGCACTACCGATATCACTTTGCCGTACTATCGAGTAACGTGTGCATTACTTTTGCGACATATACGTACAGAAAAACGAGTAGATACGAGCATATTTACCAAAGTAAGCATTTCTTTTCTCTAACGGTCTTTTTAGCCAACGAGCGTAGCCTTAGGCAGGTCAGTGACCGTTGATGATTGAAGAAACGCATCTGGTATGAGCAAGTACTTTCTCGTCGCGGACGAAAGCGAAACGTTTGAAAAACAATCAAAAAGGCTCTACGAAGGTACTGGTAATGACTTTGTGTAGAGCGAAGCAGGTGATAAAAGACTGATAAGGAGCCGCGATATGAACGTTGAGTTATTGAGATCAAGCGTACAGAGAACCGAGCTTCCTATATTTTTCTTTGTCATTATTCCTTTATTAATGAGCTTTCTCCTTCTAACTACATAATAAATATAACGAAAAAATATGATAAGTAGATTTTTGAATAAATAAATGTTGCAAAATTCGCTGTCTTACGCGTTAACGTAATAAAAAATAAATTAAACAGTCACAAGGAAACGAAATATTATATAGTTACGATAACTGTGAAATGTTTAGTCTAGACTAATGAACATTGCTTTTATAAATACTTCATAAACGCAGCGAATGACCTGCACATGGTAAGGCTACGAAATATAGCACATCCAAAGAGATTCATAGTATAAATTTCCAGACGTGAACTTTCTCTAGTAATAAAGCTTGTCGTACAATAGTCTCGCGAAGACCTTATGCACTTTAAACCGAGATCGATATAGCTATATAAATAAATATTCATTTTCCTAAAAGCTTCAACACTTTCTCATTGTATTTTTAAGTAATATCTTACTACTACCTCCTGAATAACCTCTGACGCAGTCAGAAAGAGTTGTTAACGAATACTATGTAATTTTCGCTATCTGATACATTCTATACGATTCATCAATTATCGGCATTCAACGATTTCCAATATTTGGTGAAAAGTTTTCTCTACTTCGATCCTATCAGTTTCCGCGTGTAACGTTGATAACTTTACGAAAATTTATATTTTCGCCAATATAAAAAAGATTCTAGATAAAGAATTATTTTACATACCGTAATAAATCTTATAACGAGCACTATAATTTGGGTGTTTTGTACGTTCCTGCATTATGTTCATTGTTACACTTTCAAACTCTCCACGAATGCCTTAAAATTAGCAGTCGATCGATAATAATAGATTTAGGACTTACTTTAGGTCACGAGGTAGAACTTTGCAAATGATATATAGCTTCCGATGAAATTTGCAGATAACTGGAAGTAAGGCCAAAGCAAGCGCGACCTGGGCAATCTTGTTGAACCCAGGGAAACCGAACCTCGTCGCCACAACACCGAACATCGCAGCAATAACACCCAGAGCTAACAGCAAAAGTGTAACATCCATGATCCAGCGTCACCCAGTCTGTTCGCTGAGTTCTGGTACCCGTACCTCGGAACTGCAAAAGGTAACACGATGATCAGTTTCCTTATATGTATATCGAATATGAAAAGACCAATTATATCGCGTACTGTTCTTCTACTCAGGGTAAGAACGTTTCCACGAGAATAACGTCGCTGCTTTTGCACCAAAGAAGATTAATTTTATTTTCTATTTTACATATAGGAAAGTTAACTTCTATGTAGAACGATTACTCTCTGGCGGTTCAAAATTATGTAAGGTAACACAATCAGTAGCTTTATTTCTGACTCGCACAAAGTGTAGCGATCAATACTTAGCATTTTAAGGGTTGACGACGTAATCGTATCAATTATTCGCATATCGAACCAAACTTTCTTAAATTTTATTAAATTCTAGCGCATTTAAATGCCACGGCCAGTCTTTTCTATTTTGAAGCCAACAAAAACACGCCACGAACGATGTTTGCATCCGAGAGTCATGCTACGAACCACGGTCAGTCTCTTTGTTAAAGAACTT
Source organism: Bombus impatiens (assembly GCF_000188095.3). Taxonomy (NCBI): domain Eukaryota; kingdom Metazoa; phylum Arthropoda; class Insecta; order Hymenoptera; family Apidae; genus Bombus; species Bombus impatiens. Next base: position 1,258,098 of record NT_177059.1, on the reverse strand, counting down.
ACACCGAATTAATACGACAAGGTTCTTTGTTTCAAAGATGCACGAGATTGCTTGGACGGCCTCCTTGTCTTGGAGACGCACGTGTTACAGCTCCGACAACCGCAACCTTTCGCTATAGGGATACGCGAGTGCCACAACAACGATCATTTATACCTATGTGCAACGTGTCACGATCAATATTACATCCAGAACCGCGTAAAACGCCCCGATGAATCTTTCATGCTCGAATGTCACATCGTCACTTTATATACATATAACAAAAACCTACGAGTTAATGTTTTAAAAGATAAATAACACGACCATTTTAAGTTATTATTAGATATCGAAACCAGATAAGATATTACTATACTATAACTATGCAAAATTCGATGCATTTTGATGTTCCACTATCACGACTCTTTATATCCCTTTATATCACAATTACAATCGTGACGATCAATATATCCTATGTTTTACTAATATCACGATCCAGCTGAGACAATATATAAAAATATCACGATCTTTTGATCCAATCCCAGTCCAGTTGCCTCATATATATTTTGTACAAAATACCAAGTGATTTTAACAAAATAGCTGGAAATTTATTCGAGATTTCTTCTGTTAAGATGAAATTGCATGTGGTGCACGAGAATAAATAAGTACCTTACTCGTTTCAAGGGGTACGAGAAGCACCACGGTTGATCCTGAATTGAAAATCGTACGAGACAGCGTGCAAATCAATATCCTGTGCCTCTCGGAGCGAGGCCACTCTCGACGATGCACCAACAACACTAACAGCCGGCAAAGCGACTGACTTGACTGCAGACACCGCGTTCCGACGGCACTTCGCTATTGCGCCACCACTGAGAATAATTCCCGAGCGATAGTGTACGTACAAAGCAACAGAAAATCGAAGTTTTATTTTAACGAGATTCCTACCAACGGCGTTCCTCCAACTTCGCGTTCCTGTCGCATCGCTACTAGGCATGCCCAGCCACTCTGCGAACCTGAGCAAGCGCCGTTTTGTTTCGTGTATGCTTTTTGCTTTCGAGTTTGCTTATTGAGAGCTTTTTTCAAAAATCACGGTTAAAGATAAACGAGCAAAGAAAAGTGAAATGGAAAAAAAAATTCTATTCGAAAACGTTTATTAGAAACAGTTTGCTTTTTGTGTAAAGAATGCTTGAAAATTTATATTATTACGTTTCTTGCTCCTCGTTTGTATAGACTATAGACGTTAATCTACGATTCTTGTCGGTCGTCTTCATACACACAAACTTGCTGCAGATATTTCGCCAGAAGGTGATGTAATGTAATAAACATAAGAAGCACGCGAGGTGTTTAAAACTTATGGAACAATGTAACTTAAAAATCATTTTTGCCAAAATATGTTAAATATGCTGTAGACATTTATTCGAGATTTGAATTTAATTATAATTCTGGTAACTAATATAATACGTTGTTATGTACGATACTTTGTTAGTTTTCAACATGAAAACTTCTGCAATCATTACTATTTACTTTTACATATTTATTAATTATAAATACAATAATGCTCTAGAAAAATTCGATCACATATATTTTACATTCACATATATTTTAAAATAAAAATTCATATTGTCAATGAAAGAATTATAATTTTTAATGATCTGCGTATAATTAGATTGCAGCACCATCTATATGTTAAAGAACAATGAATAATCAGTATTCATATAGCATAGTATATTTTAATCGAAAATATATGATTTGTAATATATGAAAAATAAACTTAAATAATATTAAAGATTGCGATATATATAAAATACAAATAGGTAATACAATAGCGCATCATTTTGATTTTCAAAACAAATTTCATATTATCTCCAAATGGTTTAAATAAAACTGATTACCAGGAAGAGAAATTCAATTGAAATTACCAAAATTTTGATTATATCTATAATTTTATAATCACGTTGGAACAAAACCTATTAAATTTAAAGTATTATTTTAAATTTATTAAAATTGATATGAAGATTTGATAAATTAAAAAAGACAGACGTACTTGAGGCTGGTTTGCTCGTAAACAGTAAAGCTTAAAAATCTATTAAAAATGCAAATAAAATACGATCGTTATTCATTTTATTGTAAAATTAAATAATCATGCAATCGCATGTTACAAAAAGATATATGCAATCAAGTTTGATAAAATAATACACATGTATTAACTCTCTTTGTAATTTATATAAGTCTTTTATATTGAGCGTAAATCGATAAAATCAAAATTCATAGCAGGAATGTTATATGACAGAAAGAAAGTTTGATGTAGAACTATTCGATCACATGCTTTAATTCGTAATCTTCATACTATTGACCTGGTCACAGTAACTTTATTATTCATGTTTTATCATTTTCAATACATATTTTACTACTAAATTTCTTTCAGAATACGTGTTATAGAACACGTGTTTCTGCAACACATTTACTATTATCTAACGAAAGAACAAATATCGTTTAAACGTATTTTAATTAGTTCTTAAACTACAACTGTTCATAAACGGGTGAAAGTGTAAATTATTTTTCATAAAAACATTTAAATCCGTGATTTATAGAATTAGTATACGATTTATAAAATAACGTGCTAGTTTGTACAATTATTAGTCATTCGATTGTATGACTATGTATTAGGTGTACAACAATTTTAATATGAATTATCTCTATCATTTTACTAGAACCGTTCGACAAAGAATTTAAGCATAAAAAGTAAATAAATGTAGTTCTACCTTATAAATAAGCACCACTGACATTTCACTGTTACTTAAGTTGGATATGTACTTGACACACGTTTATGTAAAAATGCAATAGTTCTGCAACCGCATCAGCCATTTATAATCAGCATGCTACTGAATTAAACTCTCGTAAAATGTTAAACAGATGTACAATAACTAACATATCTTATTTTTATTATAGCATTACTGATTTGGAGCTAAGATAGGAAATGATGGGAAGACTTAATGAACGTCCTGAAAGTGAATGTATATTTAAAAATAAGTAGTTCTTCGTGAATTTAAAAAAAATAAAGTTGATGGCAATATGATTTGTAGCAATTTACAAAGAAATTACCTAAGTTTGCTGGATTGGATATAATTTTTACATTGATCTACAACGGTAAATATTCTAAAATAATTATAAATTCCTTCTGTTCAATTTTGTGGACTTTTCTTGTTATATGCATTTATATCTTCTAAGTTCAAAATGTCAAATTCTATGATATTTTTTCCTGCAAATTGTCCAAATACTCCGTTTGATATACTACGTTTAACGACTGCAAAATAAAGATATATACATTAATCCAATCGATAATATTAAACGATCATTAGATAGTATTGAATATACCGACCATTTGAATTTACTTTTGTCAACATATATGTTGGTAAATCCTGACACTCACGAGCTATATATGTCCCAACAACTGATAAATCAGAGATTGGTGGAGTGACCACTTTCATTGTTTTACGCACAATTTCTGTGTCTACTTCGTAATAACCTGCAACCATTATACAAATAAAAAATATATTATTATATTACTTATTTCCAAATTCGAATTCATTTGTTTTACAAAATATACGAAAATTACCATTATACATTTTTCTGAGAAGATCATACATATTGCGCGGTGGTAAAACTGCTTGACGATCAAGTGGCATCACAAAGCAACATTGCCCATCAATATCAATTATGCCAGTTTTATTCTATAAAGAAATAAATTATACAAAGTAATATATTCTTTCTGTCAGATACCTTATATAATACATATTTCAACATGCTTACAATGTTAAAATCATGTACAAATCGACCTTGACGCCCGCCACGGAAATCTGGTACATCAATTTTCTCATAGTGCTCATTTTCCAAATCGATCTCAAATCGTTCCTTGAAGAAGCTTCTGATGTTATCTACATTTTTCGCAATATCCGCAGCTTCCTGATCTGTAGTTCTCCTCAAACCTTTTATAATCAAACCAGAGTCAATATTTTTCATAATATCCATAGCTTCTTGTTCTGTAGCTCTTCTCAAACCTTGTATAATTAAATTAGAATCTGCTACCAAGCCTTCGTGTACTGCATCTTTGGTATAAGGTGTTTTGCTTGATTTGTCATAAGGAATGCTGTACCATCCAGTTTTAAATCTGTGCATTTGTGTTCTAGCATATTGTCTGTATATGTATAATCCACCCATGACTCCAATTAGCAGAATCATAAATGCAACGATAAACAGTAAAAATGTTGCGGTCACATGAATGCGATAAATGCTTCTCCGAGAAACAAAATAATGACCTCCCACATCGGACTTCAAGCATTGTGCCTCCGCATCCCGTTTACCATTTTCCTGTTTACATAATGATATTTATTTATACTGAACCCTACTTCGTGAGTTTTGATGAAAACAATTTTTGATGAAGAAAAAAATATCATTTTAATATTCACAACGATTAACTAAATGGGAACAGTAATTTTCTAGAGATGAACTCTCATCTATCTATATCAATTTTGCAATCCCACCACCATTATATCGTCGCTGGTCTGCGATAATGGTGAATACGTGTAACGAACTATTAAACGACGTCATAAAATGTATCAAATACGCAGCACTATGCAAGAGGCAAAGATAAAATTACATTTACACACAAATAAATTTATTAAAAATGAATAAAATTCATGGAGAACGATAAATTCGATGACATGATGAATATTTATTTATGAAGAGCAAACTAGATTTAAAATTTCTGCGATTATTTCTATTAATGTTTCATCGTTAACAATATTAAAATAACACTAATACTAGATTTTGATAAATATCAAAATAGTGCTAACCGCTGAATTCTCCGCAATAAACAACGGTTGTTCCTTCTTCTCAGTAATGGCCTTTGTGATGATCGTCATCTTGATAAATGTTTTGATTTCAGTATTCTTTTAAATATCAATAGACTTCTAGCACGGAAATTTTTTCCGTGCGTTCGATCGTACAATTATAACGAATAATCACCACACTTTGGCAAATATCGAAATGTAACACAACTTACACAACGTAGCTAAGTATCGCGCGCTATATCCACAAAATTTCAGGATGAACTACATACATACATACATACACATAACTACACACACATATAAATGCAACCGAGATTGATCGGTGACAACCGCGCCCTCAATGCACTAATAAATACTATTTGCGCATGCGTCAACTCCGTGTGAAAGGAAGTCGACCGCTTCTCAATGTTTTCTACGTATAACAGGTATTTTATGTATTTATATGTGCACATTTTGATTGCACACACATGCGCACGCGCGCGCGCGCACACACACACACACACACACAACGATATAACTAAGAATATTACATGATTTACACAAAGCAGGAAGTCTTAATATTATTATTATTTAATATCTTTTTTATGCATTCAATGTTTACAGTATTTTCAATTATGATATATAGAAATTATGGATAAAATTCAGTGTACATTTCAAAATGCTAAATCAAAAGAAGAGCAGGGAAATAATTTGATTAAAAAAGAAGAAATAATTGATAAATGCGCAGAACTTGATCATGATGAATTAGTCAAGCTAACAAAAGGAGCAATTCGTAATATAATTGAAAGTGATCCGTTACTTTCTGGTCTACCGGCGGATGTTACTATCGAGGAACTCAAAGCTCAAATTGCAGTTGCACAAGGACAAGCGATAACTTTGTATTTGAATCGTGGAGAATTGCCAAAACTTGGAATTGTGGTGAGACATTTTTCAAATAACTTTTTATATATTTTTTATATTTTGTATTACGTTGTTATACATTTGATATTGTTTGTATATAATATTTACTACGTTTGATAATTAAAATAAAGAAAAATTAGGATAACAATCTATATAACGATTTTTGGATTATATTAAATTGATTCTTTATGATTTTAGGTACCCCCTCACCACACTACAGTCCTAGATCTCAAGAAAGCTATAAAACGACATACAAATTTATCTCTGAAGAGAGAGAAAGTCAAAAAGAAGATAAGTTGGAAACATATTTGGAAAAAGTATCATCTATGTTTTGAGAATGTTAGATTAATAGATGACAATGAAAATATAAAAGCTTATGGAATCACAAACAAAGTAGAATTACATTATGTAAAAAGACGTAGAGAAAAAAACAAATTGATAAAACACTCTTAGTTTTTGCGTAAAACGTGTAATATGTAAATACTGCAATTTTACATTACATAGCAATTTATACTTTAAAAAGTACATTATACTATTATTATTAATTAGATTTCTTATATATATTATTTTTCAGGTAAACATTTGTATTGTGGTTGTTGAATTTCACATTTTAGATATGGATTGACATCTTCTAATAAGAAACAAGTTAATTCGAATGCTGCAGATCCACGAAAATTAGTCACAGTTAATTTCTTCAAGTTAGGCATTCTATATAGTGCTTCTAGTCCCCTTTCTGTTACATTTTCACATTCTGATACGTCAAGATGCTCTAACATTGGAAATTCTGCAGACAATTTATCCAATGACCAATCATCAATTGTTTTACAACCTCTGAAGCTTAGTGTTCTTAAATTATAGAGATTAAAAATAAAATCAAGATGTTCAAATTTTATAGGATATCCATTGAAATCTATTTCCTCTAAAATAAAGTTTTCATCATATTCTTCTGGCAATTTTGAAAGTTCATTCTTCTTAGTTTTATCTATCCATTCATTGTGATTTTTGAACCTTATTTTACCACTACACTCTATAACATACTTAGCTGCTGCCAAATCTGGTCCTGCTAAGATATATTTTTTATATTGTTCTTTTTCGACATATTCCTTATAATTATCTTTTTGACGTTTCCACCAATGTTGTAGACGTAATACAAGAAAATCATGCAAATTAGGTGCTTCTACCTTTACAAGCATTCCTAGTGGTGGACCGTAAACGTGTTTGCCATAAGCTTCTGCTTTTGTTCCAACAGTAACTTGTCGTTTACGTAAATACTTTATAAAGTGATTGATAGCTTCATGGTTATCATAAAACGAACGTGTCACGTTAACCTGTACCTGTCTATAAACACTTTTATGTTCAAAAATTTGTTTGAATATCATGCGGGTATAACGTTGACGTAACATTTTTATTATGTAGTTTCGTGTATGAATGATATCTCTTGTCTCACAAATTTGTTTTGTCTCATAACTTGTTTCAAAATATGTATAATTTTATAATATTCATTTAATAACAATACTTCTGCAAAAATAAACAGTTGTTCACTAAAGCTATTGAACATCAACGGGTATATATGTCTAATAATATACACTGGGAATGTTCACTATATTGATACCGTGCTGTCGATAGTCAACATAATATATCGATTTACCGCCGTAATTTAAATTATAAAAATTTCACGAATCATAAAAAATCCTCGAACCAATAATTTCTTTTACATACATTACTTGGCATAGTTATACATACGTGTCGTAATAGAACAAGAAATACTATCATGGATGATCAGTATGTATATACATTAAATTGAAAATTACTTCAATAGCAATTATAGCATTATAGTAATACTAATTGAATGGTATTGAAAATTTGTATGGGTATCTGTAGTTTTGTTATTATTATTGTATATTATCTAATTATTAATGCAATAAATTTGATACTCAATTAAGGAATTATTAAAGTTATTAATTAATTGAATACCAAAATAATATTACGTACTAACACGTTGTATTGTTTGCTACTAAGGCTAATATTAATACTAGTAACACTACTAATGCTAATAAATATTTTAATAAAAGTAAGATATTTTAAATGAATCAGTAGTTTGTAACGTGTAATTATTTTAACCTATACAATTTCTTTTGTGTACCGTACAATTTATAAAAACGTGAGTTAATATTTTAAGGAAGGTGTACTTAAATTAACAAAAGAATATAAAATATTAAGTTTGATAAGATACCTTTTATATTTTATATTGAATTATTTGCTCAAATTTAAAACTATTTGAAATTGACATGTCAAACATCTGAACGAATATGCAATGTTCAACCGTCGTCAGTAATCAATTTACATTCTGCGGTAGTTGTCGCTAGATATTTCTTTGGTGTTGCTGATGAAACTGCAATACGTCTTATAATATACTTGTGCCGGTATTTTTGTGTGCAAAATATATAAGGTGAGAAAAAATATAATTAATCCAATATAATTTATGAAGCATGTAATTTTTTATTTGTAATAATGTGTATTATTATTAAAAATGATCTAATATTCTAACAGTATTGGCGATGTCAATCTATTAATCGTATTTTGATTAAAGGGGTAATTATTTTTGGATTAATATAAAAGTCATTGGTGTGCAATTTATTAAAAGTTTGACAAGATGATGGAAGATATGCAAGAAGAGGTTAGTATTTTTCTCTTTTTCAAATAAAATATGTGTCTATTTCTGAATTGTCAGAATATGTGAACATACAGTATAGATTCATATTTTAATGCTTTTTTATATATTTATTTATTATAAACGATGTTTATTTTAATGACAAAAATGACTGTTACCTTGATAATGATAGCTTATTTTACATGTACATTCACATTTGATTTAAATGACTAATATCTTTATATAGTAGTTTAGTGAGTACTTTAATGTTTTAGACCCAATTTGTGGTCGATGATGTAAGCAAAATTATTAAGGAAGCGATTGAAGTATCTATCGGGGGAAATGCTTATCAACATAACAAAGTAAATCAGTGGACCTCGAATGTTGTCGAAGGATGTTTGGGGAATCTTACAAAACTTCAAAAGCCATATAAATATATAGGTATGTATTTTTGTAATTCACAAGAACCAATTTAGTAATTGCAGTTAAATAATTCATCTTTTGTTGAACTAAAAAAATTGTTTTAGTGACTTGTACTATAATGCAAAAAAATGGAGCAGGACTGCATACTGCGAGTTCTTGCTATTGGGATAATGCTACTGATGGTAGTTGTACAGTGCGTTGGGAAAACAAGACAATGTATTGTATCGTTTCTGTATTTGGCCTAGCAATTTAACTGACTCTAGTATTTTAAACGCTTTTCTGATAAACTAAAATCTCAACAAAGAATAAAATTTCGTTTACTAAGTTGCAAAAATTACAAGTATGGTGTAGGAAATATAAAATCTATTTTACACAATAGCATCTTCCTTTTCACGATATATTATGTATTTTTTATATTGCAAATACATTGCATTTAAGACACTAATTATTGTATTTATTAACTAAAATATTTTGTTGTTTTTGTATGTATATATATGTATTTATTATAATTAGGAAGTAATATTAAAAGCATCTGTTTTAATATTTTGCAATTTTTATATAAATGGTATTTATTATTTACATTTATGTTATATATGAAAAATATTACTGTGTGTGTATTCGTACTTTACAGTACTTAATGATATATTTTACACGAAGAAGAAATACATAGTTATGTTTTAACTGTCGTACACATGTCAAAATGCAAAATATACGAATATTTTTTGAAAACGAATATAAAGTAAGTGTTTATTTGTCGATACCGCGTATTCCAACTGAATTGGAACTTCATAACTATGTAATATTAGTTATATTTTTTAAAAGTAAAGTATAATAAATTATTAGCAGTATTAGAATAACGTAACTGATAATTATTATTTTATAGTATTCTATAGCTCCGATATTTCGGATAAGAAATCCTCGTTAAGTAATAAACTATCATCTAACAAAACCATATTTATGTTTAATTCATCACCAAATTCGTCGTCTATGTATAAATCTTCGGTGGTATTGTCTGCTATGACGATATTGTCAATATCCTGTAACAATATAAGTAAGGTAAATATTTGTCATTTAATGCATTTCTATTAATTATTGTTGAAAACATAATAGCTTTTAATATCTGCTTTATCGCATTTTTATATGAATGTTTCTTTTTATTTATATTATTAATTAATAATAAACAAAATAATTAATTGCATAAATGCTTAAAGCATACGCAGTACATATATAGCGTACTACAGCTTTTGTCGAATAAATAGCTTACCCCTCTGCGTATAGGTAATTTCCCTAAGGCCGAGTTGTTAACTATTCTCAATTGATTCAATGTTGCTGGTAAAGAACGCCGCCTTGGTAAATTACTGTGATGACACGTTTTGCAGTTTCTGTATTTCGTAGTATCGTTCATAAAATCAAGATTTTTCATAGCAGACTTTTGTTCATTTTCCTTAATTTCTATCTTAGTTTCGACATCGCTTTCCTGAACGGGTATTTCAGACTTTTGTGCAGTTTCGGAGGCTTTGGCGTTTTCTTTAATACTAGTTACTTTATTGTCTAAAGATTCAGCCTTTTCTTCTGATATTGTATCAATGTACGAAGCGTTGAATTCATTTGACACTTCAGCAATTGATTCGCAAGCAAAATTTCTGTTAATCGTTGTGTCGTATAAATGGCTGTAGTTTTCAATATTGGTAAGGCTAACGCCATTATTATTACTAGACTCGCTTTGTGTTTCATTGCTAATCATCGGGTTATCTACATTAGACTTATCGAACAAAAATAATTTGTCTTTTGTCGTTGACCATTCAATATCGCTAATTTCCTCGTCGTCGCTGTTATTTTGTAAATCGTACAGATTTTCGAAAATATCCTTCTTGGCTTGATTATCACCCAAAGTTACTTCAAAGTCCCCACAAGAGTATTTAAATGTAGGAGACGGACACGAATCGTTACTATTTGGAGTAACGGAGCGCACAATTTTTGTAGCTCGGTCCAAAGCATCTTTTAAGACTCGCAAGGGTTCGCTCTGAAGACTAGTGACCGACGTTGAATTGTTTATATTTTCGCATACTTGGTCAGATCCTCCCAGGCTGGTTTCTGTTTTAGTGACTAATCGTTTTATCATAAAGATTAATTGTTACACTAAAGATAAGAAAATGTTATAAATTTTAGAACATTATAATGTAATAATAACTTTTCAAAACTACTTAAACAGGAATAGTATTATTTCAGCCTGAGACAAGAAGATTAGAAAAATATTTTATTTTTACTAGATTAATTTATTACCTTCCGAGCTTTTCTTTATGACGTAAGTAACATTGTTGTTGATAGAAACCGATTCTGTTGATTTTTCTGTTTGAGTTTTAGTCGTAGCTTCAGTGGAAATAGTATCGCTATCGTCTATCTGTTCTGCAAGGTAGCGTGGCTGTAATTATAAAGTATACAATCGTAAAGATTTCTAGGATTTTCAAAAACAAAATAATATAAATTCTTACAGATTCATCGGTATGTATTTTTCTCATTTTAGATAAGCAAATTAACTTCTCCTTTCTCCATAAAGATGTTTCGAAGAAGGTTTGTGGGTTGGAATTCAATATTTGTGGTTGTATTATTGCATCCTTAATGCCCTCAGGAGTATGTAAATAGGGAATCTGTAGCATATATTAGAATATAATGAGATTCAATGTTACTTGTCGAAGAACGATCTAATAGAGCCCAGAGTATGTTAAACTAATTTTAAAGAAAATTGTACCTTACGATATTGTTGAAACGTTGACTTCATGTAAGTCGGATTATACTGATTAGGAGATTTACTGTATTTTGGTTCTAAGCTAGTTTTGTGGCTAGCTGGCTTATGTGGTTCGTAATCCTTGCTTTTTACTTTAATGAGCATTTTACTGGTCGGACCTGATTTAAAATGATTAAAAAACTACATAAAGTAGTGTTGTAATAAGTAAAATATATTATTTATTTAAATATCTTATTAGCATTGTATTTGTAACTTTACGTCTTTTAAAAATTAATAAATAACAATGGGAACATACATTCGGAAGAATTATTAAACTTTTGTTAGAATTTTAATTCACTTTCTTAATTTAATAAAAATACTCCCAATTTTTTTGATTCGTCTTTTTAATTTTCCTAGTTGCAGAAAGGAATTATAGCTCTTTTACCATTGCATTTATCAGACTCCAAATGATCTCGAAACATTTTTCAAATAATACAAATAAAAAATGTATACGTACTTATATTTGGAGATGTATGTGACGACTGGCTGCCGTAGAAGAAACGTTGCCTTTTATTTGCCAATATTTCTTTCAATTGTTTTAAGTTAGTTCTTGCGTCTTTGTAGGATTCATCGTCTGAAGATTGTAACAATGGCGAGGAATAAACCGATGTTGTTCTAGACTCCGTTGCTTCCTGCGGTGCTTTGACTTTTCTATAAATATTGTTCCACGGTTGCGAAATTTCTTGTACATTGAATTCTTCATTTCGAATATTTGACACTTCTTCGTTAGTAGTCGGATAGTTAATCTTCTTATAATTATTTTGTAAATTGCTAAAAGCGTTCGTGTTTTTCTCTATATCGTTTCTAGTATTGCCTTTAACATCGTCAGCAGAGAAATTTATTTCTTCGATATCAGGTGTTACTTTTTGATTTGCATTTTGCTTGGATATTGACTTTCTCGAATACGAATGTTGCCTCAATGAAGGATCTGGACTTATCACGGAACGAGATAACTGTTTGGTTGAAACGCTTTTCGTCAGTTTCGGACCCTTATTTTTCATGGGAGATTTTTTTATTGGCAAGATATAAATATTTTCAGCTTCGTTATTATTGTTCGCGTATTGGTCGACATAAATTGGTTCTTCGTGTTCGTATTGCGTCTAAAATTGATGATACATGTTCGATAGAAATTCGTGGCGTCTACAAAGATCTTAGAGTTTTTAAAAGTGAAAACTGCACAGAAATAAAATTCCTCTATCGTATCTATTGGAATTTAATGGACATGTAAAAATGTACCAAATTAGATCGATATTATATAATTTTTCAAATTACCTAATAACAAATTTCATTGATACTATATTTCTGAATTAAATAAGATGTCACGAGATTTAATATTTTAATGAAGTTTAAATCTAAATTTCTTTTTCTACAGAAACGTACCTCCAATCTCTGCAGAAATCTACGCATTCTATCCATATCCAATGTCCTTTTATTAATATCTAATTGTAGTCCAGCGTCTAGTAAATTATTCAACAATGGTGGAAAATCATATAAATCCATAATAACACCACGTTTCCAATGCACGTACTGTCTCTCCACGTCTGCTTTACTATGTCCACTCCATGGTACATGCACTATTTATTAATCGAAAATCAATATTTTCTTATCAACCAATTCATAATTTTACGCATACGGATATTTATTAATGTACGATACGAGGACTAAAATTAGTCGTTGCAAAGAAAAGCTTTCGGAGGATTATTTTTCTTTTTTTTTTTGCTTTTATACAAAAAACGAAGGATGTACAAATTTCAGACGATATATATCTAAGAAAATCGAATTTTAATTTTTAGAATGTGAAGAAAAAATAACGACATAGAAAGCATTAAACTGCAGGGTGTTTCTGTACAGGTAGTACAATCGGATTTACATAGATGGATTCCTTATGAAAAAATAAAACGAAAATATACACTCGCAGCTTCGTTCTTGAGAAAATTAAGTTTAAACATTCTTCACGTACGCGGCCATTTGCCACGCTCTTAACGTAATCGATTGCACTACACACTGCACCAGTAGATCTTAATTAATCCGATCTAATATAAAATTATGATATACATATTAATTATAAATATAAGAGACGCAGATATGGTTGCTGCTATTTCACTTATAATTAAAAAGCAAACGTGCATCATACGCGCATATGTTATCCTGCTTATTACAAATAAATATTTTGAAATAGTTGCGAAACTTCGTTTATCGCGTCTAATAAACGCAGTGCCGCGAAAATCACGCCGTTCGTTTAAAACTATTGAAATCTCAGTGAACGTGATTTCGTTTCCTTATTCGTTCTAAACCTGTTTCATTTTTATATTGAGTCGTTGGTGGCGTTTCTGATTGAAAAGTTAATCTCCTAATCGTTCAGATTCAGGCGAAGAAATCGTATGATGCGTATGAAATTCTTCGAATACACAAAACTCGTTTCGGATCGTTGTACGAATTGAACGCATTGTAAAAAAAAAAGAAAAAAATAATAGTGGAAGAAGGATCGACGATTCGATCCATCTGATTTGATTCGACACTTACTTGTACACATTTCCCAAATCAATAAAGCCAGTCCGTATACATCGCTCTGTTTATATGGTTCGTAACTGTGAAAAAGTTCTGGCGCTTGCCAGCGAAAAATCTCGTTTCTTAAACGTTCCTCGTATTCTCTCTCTGGTTTTGGCTATAGTAAAATTAAAAAATACAATCTTGTCAAAAGAAAGTTGATAAAAATGCTTCTCAATGGCACTTGTATATACATAAATTGCGTATTCGAGAAAGTAGATGTTATATTCGTAAAAAAAAAAAAAAACACTGGCGTATATTATATAAGATATCTTTATACGGTTACAAAATATTTCGTGACTCTTTAAAGTCTATCGGCTGTTCTTTATTTTGTATTACTAACTAAAACTTTTATATATCTGTATTACTGTATATATCTTACTGTATATATATCACTTTATATATCTGTATTATTATTATATATCTGTACGTATGTTTAAAGTTATATTAAGATGTTCTTCGTTTCGTAAAGTATCTTTACATTATAATATGCGCGTACATTGCAACATTAGGCGTTGCTGTAAAAAATATTCGTGGGAACTGAGCGCGAATCGAGACGGAAGATTGTGCAAAATTCACAGAATCTATTGAAACGTTCGCGTGTATGTTAGAGCTACTTGATTCACACATAAGCACACGCACGTTCTAGTATAATTCTCTTCGTAAAAATATCTGCAACACTGATTTTAGGCATAATACCTAAAGTACATAGTACATAAATGGTTTTTATAAATCACGTTTTCTAGCACTTTACTACAAAGAAGTATCCATATAAACGTAAGTTGCTAATTAAGTGGAGTTTTTTAGATATCCGGGAATTCAACGATAAAATATTTTGGAAATATCGACATGCTCTTAGTTGAAAAATTAAAAGATATATTAAGTGTTCCGTTTATGGTGAAACACAAACACGGATGAGAAAAACAGTGTACGAATTTGGATTGAGTCATGTGTTCAAAAATAATGTACACGACAGGTTCAGCTATCCGCTACCTATGATTATCGTGAATTTCCATGTTTCATCCGCTGAACGTAATTAACAGTGTTACGGTACAGTGACTTTATTCAAAATTGAACATTTGGTGAGAAGCGATGCCGACAATTTCCTGCTACGAAATACTGTTGGGTGCGTCAATGAAAAAACGGATATGACGTTATACTTAATGTCAGCTGTGTGTAGTTCACGAAATGATAATTAGGGGATTTCGCGTATGTCGGAAGAACCTTTTTTTTCACGTTTCGAATTGATCAAGATTTTGTAAGTATAAAGTAAAAATCGGATACGAAAGAGCATATAATATTAGTTAAAAGATATTAAATATCACTATACGACACACGTGTCGCGTTATAAAATAAATCACGTATATTGTAATTTAATGGATATGAAATCTGATCAGCGTTTAATCCTTTCACTGAAATAGCCGAATTCTCGTTAGTATACTTATGCAACGTGTGAATTATTATATTTTTCATCGATCCTCGATCTACCGCATCATAATCAGTTCGTTAACTCGCAATAGTGAAACCAACTTTCAACACACGACTTTTTACCTTTATTGTTCTTTGCGACCAGGTTCTTTCTTTCGTTAATAACCTGCAGAAAAGAATTCACGCAGAAAAGAATAATTGCTGCTGGCTCTGTGAAAGTCAATTCACATTGTGCGAAGAGGTAACACGCTGATATTTGTTCACAAATAGTTTGCATGAATTAATTCCCGAGGATTTATAAAAAAAAAAAAAAAAAAAAAAGAACTGTCAAGTAGTCACACCTTGCAAAATACAGTCTGCACAACAGTTCGACACGTATGGATTATTTTCAATTAATTTCGTCCGATGACGAACGAGTAATTCGCCATATCATTATTTTTCCATGACGATCAATTTCTTCATTGTCCGCGAAAGAATGTGCAGCGCAAAGATTTATCGAAATGCTTTAATGCAACCTGGTTTAACAATTTATTAAAAGCTCACTTATGAGATGCAGGTTTCGCTGATAGGTAAATTATTATCCTTTGACAATAAATATGAAATAGTTACTTGAATACCAATTGAGAAAGAGCCAAGTGATTGGAAAGAAAAATTGATCGACTAAGATTTTTTTTGACTGCGACTACATCAACGAGCATTTTAAGCGGCTAGAGACTTTACGTTTTACAATAAAGTAAATGTAATTTTGAAACAATGCTTGATTTCTGATTTTACATTGTTCTATTCTTAGATTTTAGTTCATGAGAAAAGATCGTCAAAGAATGGCAAATAATATCCGTCGAAATAATGTAGTAGAAAATAAATATAGATCCTAAGTTTTACAATTCTATTTGAGATGTTACGCACTAGTAATATTAAGGAGACATTTTCTGGAGGATTATTTACGCGCAAGTCAGCCACTAACACTTTTAACTCACATTACAGAAATGTTAGAAACATAAGTTATATTGATATCGTTAAACGTCATTGATGAGATATTTATTAGTACACCCAATCCTCTTACAACACGGTATTCTGAAAGTACGGTTCCGATATAACACGGAACGAATGAGCCATGTTATAAAAATATTGACTAAGTAATTAATATCAAAGTAATTAATCAACGTATGTCATACACCACCATAAAAAGATGAATATGTTCACTTACACTGTTGATATGCATGGCCAGTTCCCATCCACCTAGTTTCACGACACCATTAGAAGCCAAATAGACGCAATGCGAGTTGATGGCACTGTGCACGTATCCGCGCATGTGAGAATGTCTTAAAGCATCGGACAGTCTTCCTCCGCATTTCGCAATGCCTTGTATGGATATTCGTTCACCCTGATCGTGCATGTAATGATAAAGGGTACAATCGATGGATTCGAAAATAGAGACCAAGCCATGATCGTCTGTGAAGGTACTGGCCATTAACAATAGCACGTTAGGGTGTCGAATCTCCCTAAACAGAAACATAAATATTACAAAAGTGAAAGTGAGAAGATAATGCTTATGTATCGTTTCCATTTGTCTCGTTTGATATTATTCACGAAAATTACTCTATTCATTATTTTTCTTTTTTAAACTGTCAGTTGTGAAGATCGTAAAACGTACAACATGTATAAACTGCTTTACGTAAATTCATATTTTTGAGAATAAAATGATAGAAACGTATCGATAAAAGTCAATCGTTTTATAGAGTATCGATCGGTACGTACGAAAGCACATCTAAATCCGCTTTCACAGCATCTTTGCATTCCGGATGCGAATGCCTCTTCAGTGAAACTCGTGTATTTTGCCATTCTGCAAAAATCAATTCCAGATATCGATCTTCCGTGCCCGCTACCCATCCAATTTCAAAAATCTCAGGAGCTAATACATGCGGTACACCTGGTACGATCGATTTCGATTCTCGTAAGTTTCGTTCGTTGTCGGATTTATTGTTATTATTTTTTGACAAAAAGTCTGCCCTTTTCTTATCGGGACTACAAGGTGCTTCGATGTCCACGTCGTCGGAGATTCGTCTTCGATCTATGAAAGCTTGAAGAGCATTACGATAAGATTCGCTAAAAACAGAAGTAAAAATATTATAAGTAACGAAAAAGAAATGTTGTATTCCATAATTGTATTTATTAATAATCTATCAATTATAAACACGTTAAAATATATCTACGTATTTCAATAAAAATGAGTACAATAACGCTTTACTACATTAAAATATTCTACTATTCCGAAAATTTAATTCTTTTAATTCAAGTCACAAATTAATAC
This sequence comes from Bombus impatiens, assembly GCF_000188095.3. Classification (NCBI taxonomy): domain Eukaryota; kingdom Metazoa; phylum Arthropoda; class Insecta; order Hymenoptera; family Apidae; genus Bombus; species Bombus impatiens. Next base: position 1,240,231 of record NT_177059.1, on the reverse strand, counting down.
TACGAAATTATTACTATAATATTAGACAAAAAGACAATTATGTAACTGAAATATTGTCTAACAAAATATTGAATATCTACGGACACTTTAAGAGACACTGCTTTTTAATTAATAAAATCAAGTTACTTGACTTTCTCTACAATTTTAAAATTTCATATACATTTATTGACATTTTTAACCTACGTTACATCACATCACATAGCATACCGTATAATATTATATTTTAATTTTAATCGATTAATTGATATTGTAACAAATATTACAATAGTATCAACACCTTACTTATATTAGCCAAGTTGAGAACCCTTTCACAAATGTAACTGTTTTGAGACAACACGAAAAATTCACACATAACAAACGATAATCATAAAATAAAAGACAGACAATGTTTCTAAAGGATAGTAACAATAACATCATGTGACACCAAAGTGTAATCGATATACTACTTAAATATACAAAATAAGTTTGAGTGATAATGATAATGCTTAGAAACTAGAAAATACTACAACCTTCCAAGAAATTAAATATGGCACGATGTCGATTAGAAGAACCACGGTGGATGCTGTCAGTTTGAATTCTCTTTACGATATACATGATGAAATAGGTTAAGACGTTTATTGCTTTCGCGCGGAAAATGTAGCACTTACCTGACGGTCTGTCTGCGATTGTATTTCGATCCTTGATGGCTTTTCACTCTGTCTGTCATTTTGTAAATCAAAGTAATCAAATTCTGTTTTACATTTAATAGTTATGTATCCTTCAAACTAAATTCGTGGTGGCACTAGTGTTGTTAACGTGTATACTGGATCGAATTATCGATCGTATATCGATAAAAACATTCTAAGATGCGCTATTAGTCATCACCGAATATCTCGTATTGTGATTGGTACGTTGCAATTTTGAATTCGAGCAGTCTATTTATTTCGTGATGCAAGCTAGTACAACACTTCAAAAATTATATTGCATTTTTTAAAAAGTGAACGATATTGATTTGAATCAAATGACATTCGAATAAAATGGATTATTACATGATTATGAACTACGCAGTAGTGGTTTGGTGAAAATTTGGAAGTCCTAAGCAGTAAACAGCATCAATACGGTCTGTAGTCGTCGGACAACTACAATCGCTAAACGATTTTCCACGGTAGGTGTGGTGATAATGATCGCTATTTTCTCGTGTTCAGTGAGGTTTAACATATCACAACGAGCCGGAACCTGACCTAACATTGAACTTTTAAGAAGAAAAATACGAATACTGTATACCTTTGAATATATTATACCATACATTGCAGCAACATATGTCGGTGAGTACCTCTATTCTATCGAATGTGAAACTTTTACAAGTGTCACATGTTGTAGTCTTAGATCGTGTAATGCATGTGTCACATGTTCGTATTATCTGCGAATAAACGTACAATACCAAAAAGATACGATGTCTGTCCACTATCATTTTTTTTTTTTAATAATTCAATAAATTAAAAGCAAAGATTGTTTAGGAAGGCATCAAATGGCGGGCTGAAAATCATAGTAGTGTAAGTCAGTTCAGCGCTATTGTTTATTAATCGAGCTGTTTTATTTTCGTTATTATAAAAACATTCAATTCCTCACCCTACACACGCACACATACATACGCATATATTTTTAAAATTAAGGAATCACGTTGCAATACAGAATGAAATTAGAACCTAGTTAATTATCAAATTGAACGACCAATTCTTTTAACGATTGTAAAATAACTAATGTTCTTAAAATTTTGACTTACATCGTTATAATTCTGAGCCAGCCAAATATGATATAAAACTTACTTATTGAGGCCGTTCTGCTTTTGAGCTAAATTCCAGTCGTTTCGATCTCTTTGTATGGTATCTCTGAAAAAATATATACACTCGTGTCATTGAATTGGCAGCGTGCAATGGAAAAGAATTAGAAACCGAGTTAAGCACGTGAAATTCGTTCGATCGATCGGTAACGAGAAAATCGTTATCTCTAGATATAAGAAAATTTCCGTAAGAATTGAACTACATTTTAGATATCAAATTAGAAATATTATTAGCAAATATCGTAACATTTTTAAATACTTTTGAAATCAGAGATATTAAAATAAATTGTAGATCTTAAATTGGCAATATCATAGGTGATGTTAATTACACTTTAAAGACATTATTAATAATATTAAAATTAAAATTCGTTCCTCAGAGGGAAGGTAAGTAATAGACCCGTCAATTTTATTCTGTTACGATTCAAAGAGCTAGAGAGGTTAGTGGAACGACTCGAATGGCAAAAAGCCGAAGCATTACGGAAAGTAAATAGTTTATATCTGTTTTTTGTCCGCGAAATTCCAGGCTCCACGAACTTGTACTTTCTCTGATTCCTTTTTCATGGATCGTAGAACAACCACACTGCCGACACGATTATGTATTTCGTTTCTTACTCTGTTCTCTTTCCTGCGCTTCTTCCTTCCTTCCGGTTTATATATCGTTAGTGATGTATTCGTTAACAGAGCGAAAAACCGAATGACAGCTTAAAACGAATGTTTCGCGATCTAGTAAACATAGAATTTGGGCTTCTAAATAGAATAATTTTTATCGGGCAAGTTTAGCAAATTTTATTATTAAAATTTGATAAGACTGTCTTGAAAATTCTCACAGCTTTGAACTATTCGCTGCATTAAGCCACTATATATGCATACATAGTGAGTCATCGTTAGCGTTAATTAGGCATATGTATGCTGAGGATCACGATCCCATGTTGTATGACAATTTTTTTTACTAACGCTAAGTGTGTGTTTACGTTAAATATCTCGCAATCTCTATATACATTTTTGGCTTGGTTTCAAATTTTATCGATACAACCACGATAGCCGTGTGTCAATGAAAAAAGTTTCATTCATACAAATTTTCTCTGTTAACTAATCAAATGTTCTTACGAGCCATTGTACTTGTGACGTTAAATCCAGATATAACAAATACCACAGAAACGTTGAAGACGACTCAATAGTTATTATTTAAAATTATTATTATTTAAAATTATCCAGTTATAAGATTGCGTAGCTAGGAAAGTAGACGTACTCGCAATTGACGAGATCAAGCGTAAACGGTAATTTCTTCAATTGAATTTAAGCATTAAACAGGATTTCGTTAAGAAATCCCTGCAACCAATTGCTGGAACAATTAATTAAACTCTGCGTAATGGTTACATCGAGTGGTTAAAATTGACCCTATTAGCGTTGAACTTATTCTTCTGTAAACGGTGTCGATAATTGTTACGTTGCCTCTACGTTTCATTTGATTGAAATCAACTCGTTACATTTTTTATAAATACAATGTATAATATTACAATATCTATATACTTTGATTGTTATAGACGATTTAATTGATCGATAAATTTTACGAATCGTTTAAGTTGTAATCGATCTTAAACGAAAGACTAATTGAACGACCGATAAAATCGGAAAGTGAGTAACGATAACCTAACGAACTTTATCGATACTAACGTCCATAAAGTTTTTTCATGGTTTTATCGATGAACACAAGTCGAAGCATAATTAAGACTCTCTAATTTACACTCGAAGGTAACCGAAACACTTTATCTCGTGATTCGTACAAGGACTTACATATGGATATCGTTCTTCTTTGAAATTCAATACGAATCGTAACAACGTGCACAATTTACAGAGTAGCAATTTTTACGTCTATTTCTATGCCGGTGAAATCAGGAACGCCGGATGAAGATAGGTAAGATACAGACGTAACGATAATGCAATCTGATAAACTGTAATCTACTAACTAGCGAGAACGCTAGCAAAAGTAGTACGCTTCCGTGATTCACTTCGTTTGAATATACTCGTTTAATTAAAGCTAAATACTAGCGACTGTTTATTGAGAACGATATCAAATCATTGAACGTTATGATAGTTTAATGATTATTTAATTTGATAATAATTTTCGTTAGAAATAGATATCAAGGAGTGAATGAAAAATGAGCAAAATTTCTAATTGGGTTGCGGATTTTTATGCAAATTCGTATTTTTATATAACCCGAGAAATTAAAGATTCGTCGTTAATTTTGGTAAAGATCGTTTCACGCACCAGGTATTGCAACAAAGAGTTTACTTTTTCTGCACTTATATGAGACATTTGCACGATTATATCGATAAACTTATCGTGACATTATTTGCGATATATTAAATCAAAATCATTCAAAGAAATAAAAGGGAATAAGTGTCGTAAAATAAGCGATAAATATAGCTGCATTTTTTTACGAATTATCGAAAGATATGTGCTCGATACATATTTTGTCTACGTGGTGTAGATTAATCATGACAGAATAAGAAAATTAAATACAAATACTGCACATCCTATGACCGCATTTCACGTATCTTCGGCTAATAAACTAGGTGACGAGTTGTGTCTATATATTTTTTTTTAAATTATAACTAGTTTGTTGACGATCTGAAGTAAATATTTTGGCTTGAAAATTTATATGTTATAAGAAAATTATTTGTGTAATATGCTGCCTTTTGTGAAATCTTACTTTGATAGTAAGTGTATCGGTACTCGATAGTTCGAAAGATCAATCTCAAAGACCATCAGCCACGTCTCATAGCAGTAAAACGAAATTTTTAGACGTTAGAATCGTTAGCCAGTTAGTCCATTATATCAAAATACTAAAACTTTGATATACATAAATTCTTATTTATACTTTTGACAAATTCGATAAATATTCATTATCAGACTGATTGCACAACCGACGATTACTAACATTAAACGTAACGTTCAAACAGATATCAAAACGAATATCAGTCGCTTTCAACCTGCAATTTCTTATTAAATATCAACGTATATTATGCAATCTTTATCGTTCATTAAAAAAAAAAAAAAAGGTAAGAACTGCGGTGATACGACTTCTTAAAATAGTTTAACACGATCAGCGAAGAAACAGGACGTAACGTTTTAGCTCGCGCTTTAAATTAATACTACCGATGTCTATGTACTCGTCGTCCATATGACGACATAACTATTAACAGAGAAAGCATATGGTATATTAGTATGCTTAATAAACCCTTATTGTGTGCTTGTGCAGCGAGAACTGACCTGCCGCTATTCTCAGATCCGCATCGTCACAGTTTCATTAGCAGCAATTATGTAATGCGAATATGTGAAATAAGATGATTCGCGAATTTGTCACAAGACAAACGCAAATACGAACGCTAAAATGAACTTGTAAGACGGTGTAACGCGAATACTGCTATCGCTTCTGATATTAAGAATCGAAATAATAATATTACAAATATTTCACTATGTATTTATACGGTATATTTTACACTAGCAATGAAATTTACTATTTCGAAAATCGACTAATCCTACTGAAAAGAGGAAATTTTATCTCTTACAATCGATAACGAGTAAAATCGAAGAGTTTCGTTTCAAGTTCGAAGGTGAATGTAACTTTCGCGAATAAAATATAACAGTTTATCGCAAACATATTAATCATATCATTTTACGATAGAATTTATCATCGTTGAACACGAAACCTGAGTTTCAGTCAAACGTTGTAAAAAAATGTAATTATCATTCTAATTTCTCCAAACGTACGATACTCGGTATTATTTTCTACTATTTCTCTCAATTTTATTTCTATAACATTCCGTTAGCTTCAAACAAATTGGCCGCTTCTACATCTGTCCATCGAACGATACAACGTAATTGGTCGAAATCTTTCGTATTCTCTTTTGTATTCTCACTTGGAATATTCGACGAATAAAGTACGTAGCTAAATCTTCGTTTTGCTATGATTTTACGTAGAAAACACTTGGTACCGGTAAGCGTACGATCATTTAGTTAGAAGCATAATGGAGGTCGTTATATCGTAGCAAAGCTACGTTGATTCTAAGGTAACGGTTTACCTGTGCTCACCTCCAAACCACACAAAAGGCCTCGTTCTTTTTGAGCGTAATTAACCCGTATCTTCGATACGCTTGAAACTTTTCGGGACATTTTCACAAAGCAGAAAGCAAACGGTATTACGGAGAAACTCGTCCGGCTATCTATTTTTGCCCGATCGTTGTCTATTGTTTGATCCAACTATTTATTCGCTAGCATTATGTAGCATCTACCTCGTATTTTACATTTCATGACACGATCGTTCGGTCGTTGTCTTTCATTGATATCGAATCTTTCCATCGCTGTAGTCGTACGTAAGATGTCGAAGCAAGCTTTTAGATCAACGAATACATTTACGGAACAGAGTGCTTTATCAACTTTCTTGAAACTTTCTTATAAATACGACAGAATGATATATTCGTAATTAAAAACGTTTGCGGCGTTGTCGAAATTTAAATTTTACGAAAAGAGTTTATATTATCCCGAATCTGAATATCGTAGGCTGTTGATCTTACAGGATGTTAATTTCGTGGACCACTAACTCCATTGAATTTCAGTAGTACGGAACAGCGGTTTAACGGAATTTTCATTTTAAAAAATACTAAGGATTTTAATTTCTCAGAGTCGTATTCGTGAGTTATATTGTATGTAGATAAGTATCTTCAGATATAGTTAATATATATTTGTATCGATCCATTGGAAAATTAAGCGACGAGTTATATAAATTTATATATGAATTTTACGATAATTCTAACTTCATAACATATAATATCAAAAGTTCCTTAAATTAAAGTTGACGCTAATAACGTTAATATCAGAGATATTTTGTTTTAAACGAAAAATTCTCTTTCAAAGAGTATCGACGTTGAAGGAATTTCAACTTCACAGAACATTAGTTCCATGGGATTTTATAGAGTAATGGCCTTCACGGATATTCCAAGTGCATAGTGTTTGATTTTAAACGCGCACTATATCGGATGATATTTCAATTTCAAAGGACATCAACCACGAGGAATTTTAATATCGCTAAATGTACATAACTGTTGATAAAACATCGCGAAATTTTATGAGATACAATAATACTCTTTATGAAAAACATTTTCTCTCCAGTAAAATTTCGATTCTAAGGAATAGTTAAGTAATGTTAAGAAGCGGAAGATTATTTCAGCCGTACGGAACTTTGTGAAACAATATCCATCTTAAAGAATCGACTTGGTTCTACTAAATATCACAGACAACTTATCTCGAATGAAACTTTTTCTACTAACTTTGGACAACTTCACACGCTCGCAAACATCGCAGAAACTTCGACAGCGCGGATCAAACTGCGGAAACATTCCACTTGAGACATCAAGAGTAGACAAAACTCGAACACGAACTATAAATTCGACGAATAATCACGTTAACGTTCACGGTTGTGTGGACCAGTGACGTAACTAATACAGCAGGTCGTCATTTCGCCGCCAACTATCCGAATGTTTTGGAGCAGGGGAACCGGTTGCAGCGATGCCTATGATAAAGCATAATTCTCTGGTTGACGAGCTGTGTTATAGGCGAAGGTTACCATGTTCGTGTCGCCGGTTTATAAATGGCATCGGCACCAAAAACTCAGAGAAAAAGTGTTAGCGTGTGACATGCGTAACGTGTCGTTGAGATCGCGAGAAATGCCATTGCGAAACGCTTGACTTTTACCTGACTTGGACAAAATGTACGTTAAGATTCTGCTCAAAGTCTGAAACGTTTGGGATACGAGGAATGTCGAGAAAGAAAGTACGATATTAAGTTTTGAAACGAAATGAGAAACGTTCTTAAAGTTAGACAACGATAATGACACGGCGAATGTAACAAAAATGTACAACGTCGAAGACATTTTTATATTGAGATATTTAGGAAAGGAAAGTCAGATCAGGGTAGGAAAGCTAGGTTTAAAATACAAACAAAGAACATAGTTCAACGTAATTTCAAGGTAGTGAAAGATTCGTACGATTTAAAGACAGAAAGAGGTACGTGAAGAGATATTGGATTAAAGTTAAATTTTGCTTTTTGTTATTTTTAACGTTATCATTCTATTCGAAATATAAAATAATCACTAGAAGAAGAGACGAGCGTTCTTTTTATTAACTGTACCGGATACCGAAGGTTCCATCGTATTCTCGTCAAGTACGTATCGTTTCGTGATCGAATTCTAGCGTAGATTTAATAATTCACGCTTTTTTAGAAGATTATTTTTGCTTGTTATCTCTTCTAGAAAATGATATAAAATAAGTAAAAAATACAAAATTGGATCGAGTATTTTTAGATGAATATATAATAGGTGCTTGTTTCTTGTTTCACACATGTTTTACTCTTATATCTGTATTTTTAAATGAAATTAATGTTCTTATCGGTTTTACGTTATAGCAATAAATTATGGTAAATTACGTAGATATTAATATTTCCTCTAATGGGTTTCGTAATAACCGTAGCGTTCTAATTACTCTAATGCTCTCCTGTACGAGCTGTGACGCGAAAAAGAAAAGGAAAAACTGGTAAAGCGAATTCCATATTTCCAACGCTTTTTTCCGCACATATCCTGGAAACTCGATCACTCGTGAAACGTTTGGGAATTAACGCGAAGCTATTCCGGTGGAATTTATTTTTATCGAAAGTTTCCATTGCAAGGATTCCTTGTGAAAGTACCGACATTTGTATAGTTAATTGAATCTACTTAACATTCAATTACATGATGTTAATTTCAACCTAACGATAAATAGCTCTTTCTATTATTACTTTCATATGCAAAAATCGCTTGGTTCACAGAACCATTTCTTCTTTCATGTTTTTCCTCGGGAAAATATCTTCATAGATATGTAATAAAGATGCAAATTTATTCCATCTATTTACTGCTACTTCTCTGTGTTAGTTAAAAGTTACTTGTGCAAATTTTTAACCACATACTTATTCAACGCGAGATACAACGATCTAATATCAGGTATCGATAATTATTCAAATATCGATTATCTTCTTTAACGCTAGATTTACCAGAGTGATTACTTTCTTCGATATTATCTATAGACCTATAACTTTTTTCCATTTTTCAGATTCGAACGATTTTCATTCAAGCACGTTCTACGCGAACAAAGGTTCGTTTTCTTCTCGATATGTACGTTCTCGCGTGTCCTTCGTTTTGATTTCTTTTTTACAAACTTCACGATTCAGTGATGTTCAACGTTAAGTTAAACTTAATCAAACCTAACTGAAACGTTGATATTAATAATAACAATATGAACGTTTAATCATCGATTACGACACGCAGAAAATATAAAATATTTCTTCCAAACGAAATTTAAACGTTTCTTCGTTGAAGACGAAATCTGCGTTCGGTGGCTTATCCATCGAGGAACTGTTCCGTCGAATTAATTTCACTGACCCGGCGTTACGTAAAAGCGGACCATTTTCTCCAAATATAGGTTGAGACACAGAACAATCGTAATAAGTGTCACACGTGTGATATATTTAGTAACCGTAATTATCGTATTCATTGTTGTAACGCAGTGAAAGAAGTGACTGCTCGTTTGTCACTGCGCGCCGCGTCGGTTCAAACAATGTGGTCTCACTTTGTTGAACACAGTTTCCTGTGGTAGATTTGCTCGATACGACAGCAACAGTGAGAACTTGACGCAAAAAAACGTTACCGTTGGATTTCCTACTGGCCATTCTTATCTTCCTATTCTCTTTTTTATTACCGAACTTTTGGACAATTTCAGAAACAGCGAAAATCCAGGCGATACCGAAGTATTTTCAAATCGATCGAGCAATTGTTTCGTCGAACAAGTATTTTCTACAATTTTTAAATTACATCTGTCGCACGTAAGGCGACAAAGTGTTCGAACGTAAATTGTTGGCTCTTTTTAACTCTAAACTAGTATCATTGGGTTGTAGGCGATTTACATGGATTTAAGATTAAATTCTTGAATTTTACAGTACTCCGTGTTTATTTCTACTTTATATTTCACGTGGTAAAGATCATTAGCGAGCTTCATTACTGTAAATGTACGGAATATAAATTAAAATGAAATACTCTACAGTCGAATGACTTAAATTAAATTTCATTGGAATTATTATGGCCACCTATGATCCCAACAATAGCAGTTCGGTAGTTGTCAACTTAACAAAAATATTTGACGAGAAGATATTTGACGATTCAATATTTACTTATGTACATGTTCTCTTGTAATGATTTCGTATGTTCCACCGAAACTGTCCATACCAAATTGTTTACCACCTCGCGTAAAACGCGCGAAATTAATTCGTCCATTCCCTCATATGGAAGGAAGAAATAGTTGCGTAATAGAATTCGGTCATTGGATAAGAGTCCAAGAAATACGTAATGACGAAACAATATGCTATTATGGAGTAGCAACTAGACAGTCTACTGCGTCATAAAATTTGTTTTCGTTTTGAAGGTTGACTTTGTTTTCCTCGATGTCGTACAACGTATATTCGCCAACGAATTAAGATTTTCGAACAAATATTGCTTATGACTTGCAAGACGTATTATCGATAATCATATGTTATAACGTTATTAATATAGTATATAAATACACGCATAAAATAATATAGTAAGGTTTTATTAAAGTTTCAGAGTTTGTAATTTCTTGAATCAGAATAATTTTCTTAAAGCGCAAGACTTTTTGTACGTACGTAATGGACGTAAAGGTACGTACGAGGTAAAATAACGCACGTACTACGATTTAAATTAATACAGACAAATGAAATTAAAATAAATAAATATCGAATGGACGAGTCTTAATTAAAGGGCATGTACGTATGTATGTGTATAATAAAAAATTGCAAAATGATATAATTACTGTACGCGTCTGAACAGAAAAGAAACGTTTTATGTACGTGTCTTTGCTACAAAATTGTTTCTTTTATAGTAAATGAGCGTCACAGGAGGTCGTAGCACCCATTGATTGTAACAAAAGTTGCACAGTAATTACCTTCGAAACTCTTTAAAACGAGTCTTTGTAAACATACAAAACTGCGTCGTTCTAACAACTGTCACATTAACAATCCGACTGTTAACAGCTTTATGTGCTTACGTTTAACGACGCTAATCTTAAATAAACGTGAATTTACATGGTATCTTGAAAAAGTTACGCGTACACGAATTTATTTTTACTAAACGGAGGACCGACACATTTTCTCTATTTTTTAATTAATTCGAGAATTTCTCAAATAAAACAGACCCTCGATTATTATCAGAAGATTAAGATTAACAGAAAATTTGGACGTTGCCTCTTGTAAGACTAATAATTAATAAACGTTAATTTATATCTAATATAAAAACTGACAGAAATGACTACATTTTGATTCAAGAGTTTTAATTAAACATTGATATTAATATTTATGAAATAAAATATATAATTTTATTCATAAAACAATCGACAAAATAATGTTAACAACATCTTGTAGTTTATTCTTAACTATTTGGAAAAAAATTTTATAAACAAGATTCGACTATGCGAAAAATTTCATTACCATCAGTTTAATCTGTTTTGACGATCGGTACCTGATTTTGAAAAAGTATGTTCCTGCAGCAAATGATCGTAGAATGTCTCTAGTCTACTTATTGCCCCAATTGATATTCGACATAGGTCTAGTCTACTTGATATTCTAATTAATATTCGACACTTTAATGTCGCAGCGTCTTATGAAAGTCAAAAATATGTTCGTACATGCATCATGAATGTCTCTAAAATACCGTGTTCTAAACTCGAAGCGTATGATACTAAATCTTTCGTCACATCATTCAGGAAAAATACGACTATATATAAGCGATCGTGATGTTTATAAATCTTTTAAGCGTTTGCGTGCAATAATTCTATCTCTGGTTTATTACGGTTTAAGGAACCTTATCAGGCCAACAGTTTACCACGCGATTACGTTAGGAGAAAAAGAATTAAAGATCAAACAGTCGTTGGATTAGCTTGTTCGACGATATAGACTTTTTCGAGCGACGCCGGTTGAGACATAATTTTGGAAATGTTGCAATAAATAAATCGCGATTTCTTCGTTCTATCTTTCGTTTCGTGGTATAATAAAATTTTTGTGTTTGTCGACAGAGTAGGAAAAGAAAGAAATTAACTCTTTGATAATTTTACGTTATTCGTAAAACACATTAAAATTCAGAATAATGTATATATTAAAGCGTTTAAATTATAATATCGTTCAAAGAAAAATAAAGCTATATACCAGGAAATTATTTTACTCGTAGTAATAAGCAATCTCGTTATTATTAGCACTTTTCTTTCGTCGAAATAACTTTTCATTGACGTTAATCAAGTTTTTCAGCTCGCGAGTTTGTTAGTAGTTAATTACTTTTTTCTGTTTTGTGGGAAATATTACTTCCTCTTCACGCTTCGAGCAATGTGTACTAAAGTGGTTAAAATAAAATAAAATCACGCCTGATCATTAAATATTTTGATCATTAAATATTGTTAAAAAAAGTTATACGACTAAATTCCTATGCTTAAGTAATTAATAAAAAAAGATCGAATTACTGTAATAGTTTCTATTACGTAAAATTGGAAATATCACGAATATAAAATTACTCCGAGTGTGTAAACAACGTCTTCTACCCGTATTATTATTCTTAATAAACAAAGTGTAGAGTATATAGAATATGATTTTAATTTATTAAATATCTTCATCCTTGCCATTCGAATAATTTATCTCGTTCACTCGCAGAAACAGTGATATTAATTTCCAATCTTTCGAGTTTTAAATTTCTTGAAAGTCTGTGACCTTTAATCGGTAAATACACTAACAGTTGGAATTGTATTGCGCCGAACGTTTCGAAGAATCATTTTCTTTAAACCTTATTTTTTATCTTTTCTGTTTAACTGTTTTCAATCGTGTCACCTTTATTTTAAATTTATGATAACTACGCGAAATACGATATTTAAAAGTAATGTCGTTTATACACGTAACAACGTATCAGTACGTTTTCGCCTTGACAAGGAGCGCAAAACACTCCGCGTTATATTTTACTTAAACAATAAGTACAGTTACCTTACTAGTAATGACATTATAAAACTGTCAATGACGATGTAATTATGGAAGTACATGTACAAAAAGCTCTTCGTTATATTTCATTGTTCCTTTACGAAATAAGTAGGACTATATCATCCAGTGTAATAATCGAGAATCGTATAAGGAAGTTTGCAACGTTAAAATATACAGAAAACTCGATTGGCAAATAGCGACAGATGATTTCGTATGTGATTAATTGACGATAAAATAAAAAAGAAAGAAATAATGTTACTATACACTGTCAATAAATACGAACGTTTGACAAAAAAAAAAAAAAAAAAAAAAAAA